>NC_137471.1:40852236-41219933 GCF_964235325.1 Thermobia domestica
TCTTAACTGATTGAAAGCATGTTGCATAGTAAAGTGAAATTGACGTCACTTTGAATTAAATATACGTCAATTAAATAATTTTTCGTCTAGCTGACATGTTTGTCATTTTCTCAGTACAACCTACAGCTCCTGTGGTCAATGAACTTAGAAAGTTCATTACTGAATTCTCTATATCGGTGTGTGTGTGTGTGTGTGTGTGTGTGTGTGTTTGCTTGTTATTTGTGAATTTTTCAATTTTGAGCCCTCCATTTGATAGAGTATCAAAAACTATCTGAAAGAAGTGATGGAATTTTTCTCGTCACTCTTACCGTTCCCGAGATATTGACCAAAAAAAGTTCCGATTTTGGGAGATTTAAGGAGCTATATCTCGAGAACAATAAGTCATAGAGAGGTGGTATTGGTGTTGATCAATACCTAAGAGGATGGTGAACATTTTGGTATCAAATAGAAACTGATGGCCACTGGCCAATTGGCCATCGTTTCTAGATATTGGCCAAAAAGTTCCGATTTTGGGAGTTTTAAGGAGCCATACCTCGGGAACCATGACAAAGAGAGATGATATTGGTGTTGACCAATATCTAAAAGGATGGTGAACATTTTGGCACCAAATAGTAACCGCTGGCCGCTGGTTATATCTGCATTTTCAGTATATATACGGTGATAAAAATTGACAGTTCAATATAGCTAATTCAAAAGATCCCCTAATACGCAGGTTCCAAATATGAAAGTGAATATTACCTATTGAATGTAATCAAATTAATTTAATACACAATTTGATATATATTTCAAAAAAAAAAATATATTTTTTAGTTCGTTTTGGCAATGCTCTTCGAGCATTCTCAACTCTTTTAATTTTGAGAACTATTAGTGAGTGTTATGATTATTCCTTCATTGAATTTAGCAAAATGTTATACCTATTATAATTACACTGCAAAAAGTAACTAAGTATTTGAACATTTTTTTAGAAACAATTTTTAATCATTGTTTAACGTGTCCAAAAATCTCCTCAAGTATCCTACAATGAACAAAAAAGGTCTAGAATATATCCTGAGAATAGTTTATAGGAACTACCCTAAAAGTGTTCAAATGTATCTGAATCTCTGATATGTTCAATGAGTATACGTGCAGAAACAACTTGTAAATACGTACGTAAAGTATACTAAGACTGTTTGTTTCTGTAACCATATATTCATTGATCATCAAAAGTCCAGGTACTTTCTGAACACACTTAAGACAGTTCCTATTAACAATTGCTAGAAGGCATTCTAGACATTTTTAGAATGTAAAAGGAGAATCTCGAGGAAAAGGAACCATCCCATGGAAGAGAACATATTTGGGTACCTAAAATCACAATCCTTGTTAGTTCGTCATGCACATAAAGTTTGCTAAAATTAACGATTAAAATATGATTGCGGAAGGTCAGTAGGAACTTGTCACGTTACATTGTGTTTTGACAAGGCCGCGAGGTAGCTAGAAGAGTTCATTAACATATATAGCCTCATTAATACAACATTGAACTGAGGTAGCCAACAAGGAGCCAATGTGAATACGCGAAAGATTTCTTAAGATAGAAAGTAGTTTTTCTAAGGAAAGAGACGCCGAAACATTTATGAACTAACACTCTTAAAGGACATATGTCTGCTTTGCGGAATTCCTATTTCGTTTCTAAGTTTTAGTGTTTTTTTGAAGTCTGTCTGGGGTTTAGCGTCACTCATAAAGGTTGAACTTGAGACTTGTCTCAACAAGTCCTATTTTCATTCATTCGATTTGATCGCGCTGCTAATAGACTTTGTGCAGTTGCTGCTAAATCACATCGACTAGATCGAATTTCATCATTCAATTCTTTTCAATTACTTTAATCAATCGATTTGGAATCGATCGCTAATTTCAAAGATCTCCAAGAGGAGAGGTACTGTAGCAATACGATGAGTAATACCAGAATTATTAGGATGACGCTAATAGACCGTATAATATTGTAGTATGCCGTATTAGTACGTACGCCAATGCACTACTTCACACGATAACCCTTGATCGTGTTCCTAATGGGCTTTGTGCAATTGTTGCTAAATCGAATCGACTAAGTCGAATCACATAATTGAATTCTTTACAATTATTTCAAGCAATTGATTTGGAATCGACCGCCAGTTTCAAAGGTCCCCAAGAAGAGAGCTATTGCAGCAATACGTCAAGTAATACCAAAATTATTAGGATGACGCTACTAGTATAATACTGTAGTAGATCGTATTAGTACGTATGTCTATGCGTTATTCCACACGATAACTCTAGATCGTGCTGCTAATCGACTTTGTGCAGTTGCTGCTAAATCGAATCGACTAGATCGAATTTCATCATTGGATTCTTTTCAATATTTTCAACCAATCGATTCGGAATCAATCGCCAATTTCAAAGATCAAGAGGAGAGCTATTGCAGCAATACGCTCAATTCCAAGAGTTAAATTTTTAAGTTGAGTTGATTTTAACGTCTCTTTCAGCAGCGAGGCTGTATGACACGGGACCTACTGATTAACATGGAATCCGAACCACACGAGCTCCCACCGGGAGTTAAATTTTTGGATTCTGTTTCCTGGAGTAAAACGATTATCTAGGCTTAGTTCGTTAATGAAATTAATCCATTAATAGCTTACTAGATAATGGTGATTTTAACAGTGGCTATCTGTATCCCTTATCCATATACGGACATATGTGCTGTGGTAGAATATTTTATTGTGGTTAAAAATCGTTTTGTTTAAGGTTAGAAGTGTGTTTGACGTAAAGATATATATATTTTTTTATTTAGCATCAAAAAATATTGATGAAGTTATAGTCTCACATAACACGTTCAAAAGTGTTTTGGAAATAGCTATGATGTGAATATTCACATCACAATTTTGCTGGCGAGTGTGCACTAAACGAAAGATTATAACATTTATATTACAATAATACGAATTTTTAAGCTCATACCCACGTGTATAACCAAATACAGAGGAATAAGTTAAAATATAAAAATTCTATCTTTGATCTTCTGACGAGTTATCAACTATTTCAGGAAGGCATAGTGGTTCAATGGTAGAGTGCTGGGAGTTCGATCCCCAACCAAGTAAATTTGTGGTGGGCAACACCGTCTTTCTCGAGTACTCCAGTTTCCTTCCACTTTCTCATTCCCTTAATTATTTTATCATCATTCACTTACTTTAATCATCATCTCCCTTAGCCTAAGGGTAGCATAATAGTGGGACGTTAAATTGAAAATTTCATCAACGATTTGAATGAATATAGAGACATACCAATATATATATATATATATATATATATTTTAGAACTCAGAAGGTAACCGTATGACCTGAATTATGATCTTCCCGTATGAACCTCGTGCCAAGTCTCTATACTTCGAACAAAGTCCACTCTTTGATAACTTCGAGTAACAACAGGCCGTTATGACTTATGCTATGGTAAATGAGAGGAATGACCTAGTATGTTGCTTCAGGTTAACAATTGGTCATACACGGCTAACATAACATGTGATGTATGTGAATATACACCAAAGAGTATATCGAGAAGGTTAAAGCTCATTTCAGTTGAAAACAGATCAATCCTCATGTTCGCTTTATGTAAGTAAGTGGGAATCCAAGAAAGACTTAATCTCGTCTCCCATCAATTATTTATAAGTAAACTGCATGATCTAACACAAAACATACTGTTAGCTGGAAAGAAACGAGAGCGTTGGGTCCTAATGGATTATTGATTAGGGCAGTGTTTCTCAACCTCAGGGCCGGGAGAGGGTTTCATGGGGCTAGCGAAGATAAGCGGAAGAAATAAATATAATTAGAATCTAATGCCGGAAAATATTTTAAAATATTATTTTTAATTTTGTTCTGATTATCTTCATTTTTATGCGTACTGTTAAGAACAATAAAAAATAGGTCTACTAAACATTTTCAACATGTGTTTTTATTATATGATCCGAAATTAAGGCAGTTATGAAGTTGTAAAATTTTCAAACGATCTCCATTTTGAAACAGTATGACGGATCGGATTCGATATTTATAATATGAATGAACTTTCCAAACTTGGTTTTAATCCTTTCGCTTTTAGGGAAGTTACTGTATCCACTATACACAAGAAATGGATTTTACGATTATAGAAATAGATGGATACCTTGAGATCTCCGCAATAAGCATATTAAAAATCCCACACAAGCTTATTAGAAACCAGGGAGTCGCTGACAAGAGGATGTGATAAAATGGAGGTCGTGATAAGAATTAGGTTGAGAACCACTGAATTAGAAAATAATAGAGATGTCAGCGGAGTTTATTTCTTCTAGGTACGGTAAATGTATATATCGTAAAATTCTTTCTCCAGATATCAATGTCACGTTAGAAGCAACAAATAAAAATTATAGCACAAATTAGTGTTGAAAGAAACAGAAAACACGATTTTTTATTTAAAAAAAAATAAAAGCTTTACATTATACTTCTGTTGTTGTTGTTGACGGCAAAAGACGCTTTATTTTAATGTGTTTACTACTTATGCACGCGACATTTGTCTTTCAGCAGAGAGAACCGTGGCAGTGTATCTACTCTCGATTAGCAGAATGGAATTTGGATCGTCAAGGAGAGATATTGTGGAGAAAAGCATTTCAGTTTTACAACAGCATAAGAAGTAGCAATGACAATAGCTTTTTGCGCAGACAATAGAAAAATACTATCAGAATGCCTGTTCTTCGCACGGAGAGAATATGTTTCATTTTGGACATAAAGGACACAAAAATTGTCATCAATCAACTTACGAACCCCAAAAACTATGAATTCGATACTAATATCGGTCATTTTGAATTATTTTTACATGCCACCATTTCCCCTTAGGGGTACTAATGGGGCTGAATTTGGACAAATGGCATCAGAAGTGTAACTGTTCATCTCAGCGATCCCGATCACTATGGATTCGACACTAATATCGGTCATTTTCGATCATTTTTATATATACTCCCCTCCTCTAAGTGACACCA
Organism: Thermobia domestica; assembly: GCF_964235325.1. Classification (NCBI taxonomy): domain Eukaryota; kingdom Metazoa; phylum Arthropoda; class Insecta; order Zygentoma; family Lepismatidae; genus Thermobia; species Thermobia domestica. The sequence goes on from NC_137471.1 coordinate 40,857,242, forward strand.
TTATGGACTTAAATGACATCAGAAGTGTAACTGTTCATCTCAGCGATCCCGAAAACTATAGATTCGACACTGATACCGGCCGTTTTCGAACATTTTTATATATCTCTCCCCTCCTCTAAGTGACACCATCAAAGTGAAATAACAAAAATCATTCCAGGCCCGAACCTCATCTATGTTGAAAATTTGATCAAGGTCGGTCAGGTGGTTCAAGAGTTATTAGGTTAAGTCACAGTCACTTTCATATATATATATATATATATATATATATATATATATATATATATATATATATATATATATATATATATATATATATATATAGAGAGAGAGAGAGAGAGAGAGAGAGAGAGATTTTGGTGACTTTTACCGCATAAATTTCTAGAACATAATGACATATTTCTCAAGATGTAACGGTAAAACTGCTGCATCATAAGCATACAAAAAAGACCATTTAGGCCGATTGAGTTTGAAATCGCGCCAGCTTTCGTCATGATGATACGACTGCAAAAATCGTACACTTTTTTTTTTTTTACAAACTCTCTTAATTCGGTATTAAGACTTACACCTGGCACCTTATGCAGTTTCCACGCAAGAACTAAACCTTTTTCTCATTAAGAAACACTGAATATTTCCAGGCAAATATCTGGCATCACTTGATGCTGACATGTGTGAATAATGAGATGATCATACACGGGGTATCTATCAGTTTAAGAATATTTCGAATCGTGAAGATGCTCATCAGAACTTTAGGCGAGAAGAAGTGATCAACCAGTCACTAAACACAATTTCTTTACGTCTCAACTAGCAGAATGTGCAATCTGCAGGATGTATACATTCGTGCTTGCCAAAGTTCGTATCTCGTTTTCAAACAAACTTCGTTGTATTAAATACACACATGATCAATGCCTTACATGCTTATATTTTCCCAGCAGTCTGTCTAATTCCGTGACACATCACGAGTTCGGCCGATATTTTATGTACGAAGATCAATACACAGACATACATATATTTGTGTATACGGAGTAACAAAACATAGACATATTAGCTGTGATGTATATCAGATGAAGTATATGCTTCTATATCCTTGGAAACTGACATGAAAGAAAAATTGCTGTGTTGCATCCGAGTGACAAACTACCTTTCCATGGAGATAATAATGTTTCTTTATTTTTGTCGACAGTTTGTTATAAAGAATATACCATTATATTCAAAGCATGACCTTGAAAATACTTATTCTCAAACGCACACACACACACACACACACACACACACATATATATATATATATATATATATATATATATATATATATATATATATATATATATATAGCGAGAGAGAGAGAGAGAGAGAGAGACTAAAAAACACTAGCATGTGACAATTTAGTTCAACTTAAACAACAGAACACATCAGACCGGAGAACCAAACGGATCATTATTCATATTTACGTCGGGATTTCACTTTCTACAATTTTTATTCGCTTTCCTCCTTATCAATCATAATTAATATTTCTTGTAAGCCATTAGCTCGGCAATCCTTGATTGCTCACGGAATTCAGACTATTTTGCGTTTATAATGAAAAGAACAAATAAGCCCTGCCGATGTGCGCACGAAACTAGACAAGAGAGAATTTTCCTGACAAAATTCGAGTCGAGACACAGCTCTTCCAATAGAGGAAAATACATTTTTCCATTCGAGACATCACTTTTACAGCACATTTTCGGGACAAGACAGTCTAAAAACTTTTCTCATGCGCGTCCCTAGATATCCCCCACCAACTTCAGTCAATCAATCAATAAACCTATACTACTACTACTACTACTAAAATAATAATAATAATAATAATAATAATAATAATAATAATAATAATTATTATTATTATTATTATTATTATTATTATTATTATTATTATTATTATTATTATTATTATTATTATTATTATTATTATTATTATTATTATTATTATAACACAACAACAAACATATAACACAATTCAGATATGCAATGAAACAAAAACTTATTGTTTATAACAGTAGACCTTAAAGATATAACAGAAGCTCAACAAGAAGAGAGAAAATGAGATTATTCAGACCAAGCGACAGGTTTTAGAAGAAATGTCAGCAAAGCAAAACCCTGAACAAAGAGAACAACCACACAAAACCCAGCAATAAAGAACTACTAAAAACAATATTGTGAAACACGGACCACACACATAATACTGAAGCAAAATGGATGAAAGGACTGGCAACCTAAATACAAGGAAACTAATGGAAAACTACGTAACAGTAGATCGAAAAGTTAAAGGAGTTATAAGAAAAACAGTCAATAGAAGGCACCAAGAAATATTAAGTGGCCAGCCATGCTGAGTGAGAATTTTCCTGGGTTTTCCTCATTCACACCAGGAACATGTCGGGATGGTATGTAAAATACAGACCCCGCTTCCTTCCTTCCCCGTTTCTTTTCTCCTACACAGCATCTCGGATAATGAGCTCGCCGAAGGACGTCATCCCTCATACGTAACAAACTTAACTCCATAGATGTACTTAATTCGAGTCGAGACACAGCTCTTGCAGTATAGTCCTGGATCCACAGTACATGCCCGTAAAAATTTGTGGGTGCACGGAGTTTTATTGTTGCATCGTGTTCTTCGACCTATCGTTGTCTACTTTTTCTTGGGTAGACATCTCAATTATGGTCGCTTATCTCCACAGACGCCATTTTCCAATATGGCCGCCAAATAAGCAACCAACATGCATAACTAAGGAACTAAGTCACCTAGGAAAGTGATTTTGGTGTCGAATCATAGGCTTTCGAGGTCAAAGAAGTGAAATATTACCATAAAATTGCTATATATTGAAGAATTTTATATATTACAGACAAAAGATACACTACGTATATACAGGTTGGACCATTTTAATTTATCCACGGAAATATCTCGAAAACTACAAACCGAATCAAAAGAAGTTTTCAATTACATTTGTTCACCACAAAGAGAGACACATTTTGGCGTACTCTTCAATACCAACATATTAACAGTACTGCCAATCCATCACAAAGTTCTATTTTTTTAAAAGTCACTACGTCAGGTTATTACAAATTTCAAATTTACATTTAAAAAGAAAACAAACAATACCACACTTATTGTTTAGTATTGTAAACTAACGACGCTACAATATCACAAACATTAAAAGCAACTGAACATTGAAGGCTTCTGAAATAATAATTACGCAAATGAGACGTACGGGACAAGACATATCGAATGCACCTTAGTCTAATACTATCATCTTGATTTGACTATTTCGAATAGATTTGAACAAAATTATAAGAAATTAAAAATTTGTCTTTTTGAAAAGGCTTTATTTCGGAAATAAAGTTAATATACAAAATGACTTTACGTTTACAATATATGTAAAAGCAGTAAATCAAATATTGTGCTATTAGTACCATTATGAATTAATATTTGTTAACAGGTTGACTGCCAAGGTGATTTGAGGGTACTGCTCTCAGGAGGCCATAAATTTCTTCGTACCTTTGGCTCAATTATGGATAGTCATGTCACATTTTTGTCGCGATATTTTGCTTCTCCCGAAAATATATCAATGGGAGCCGAGCACCATATGTCATTCTCATGGTCTCTCACAGTAATTTGTGACAATGAGCATCATATATGATGCTTAAGAACCTGAATAGGTTAGTAATTTGTGATATCGAGCATGAGCATATATATGGTGTTCATGGTCCCACAGAAAATAAGGTGAGCACCACATATGATGCTCATGGCAGTCAACCTGTTGGTCCAAAATATCATTAATATAAACAAATTGAACCATTAGAAAAGATGCTGATGTGGCTAAACAACTGAGTATTCTTGCAATATTTCCCACATATAAACAACATTATACACAACATTTTAGCAACCACAATATTTACTGTCTCTAATATTATTTTGTCATATTTGATATATGCTATTTTTTGGCTCAAAATATAAAATATCAATATCAACACATAAAACGAAGTGGTTTCATAAAGAGCACTGCGTTACCCTTTTACAATTTAAGTCTTTCCTGCACATATCTTATACCTCACATTTGAGCAACCTTATTATTTAAACCACTAAAAGTAGTTCATTTTTGCAAATAAAGATTAAAGATTACCTAATAAGCGTCCAAATTTATAAGTCTGAAACAAAATGCATGTGACTTACAGCTGAGAATTTTCACAGCGCTTGTAACAAAGATAGTACATTGTACACAACAGTTGAAATTTCTTACATACATATTGTTTACAATTATTTGTTTTGCAAGAACACACTCGCAATACAGCATCTGGTAAAGATCGGGAACACTTTTTCGGTATCAGGAAACCGTCTACTTCCTCCCATCCAAATTTCACAGGTCTTTCAGTAATATGTTCCTTTTCTAATGACAACAGAGATTTTCCGATGACCCAGAACGCGCGTCTAATGGGACCTCGAATAGTAGATGAAGTGAGTTGCAGCTCTGATGAGTTTAGGACTCAGTCGATAAAGTTCATAGCATAAACCATCAAGAAGTTTCTACTTTAGTTGATTTCGCCCACACTTTCGTAAAATATGTTTCTGCATTCCTCATGTCTTCAGCTGAGAGACTGCTTGTTTCAGCAAAATGAAGTATTTGTTGGTTTGCATTCAGTGCTGCATTGTTTGTACTCACTTTACTTACAATGCCATTGCCAGTGAGAATGTCAGTCTTGAGGACGACGCTACTCATTTTGTCTCTAAGTGTATCATATAAGTGGTGAATAGGAATGAAACGATTTTTTTCTCCCACCCCAAATGTTACCTACAATTGCTTCAGCCCTTTACTACTCAAGGTTGCAAAATATCTTAGTAACAAAATAGCCACATCAGTATCATTGGACAACTCGCTGCGCGCCGCGTTCAAGTGCCCAGTATGTGTGAGGTACAATTCTTTGTTCGGCTTCTTCAATCTTTGATGCGAGCATTTCAGTATTAGTTACGTTTCCTTTTATGCGTACGGTAGCAGGAAGGACACTGTCATTTATTACCATTACGCTTATAACAAGAATTAAGTCTGTTGAAGGTTTTTCAAGTATCATTTTAGCTAATGTTTGCAGCATTATTTTATTTTGAACGTCATTTCAGAATTTCAGTTTGGATTGGTATATGAGTCTGAGACTGAAAGCAAGCGAGATGAATAGATCCGATAGTGCCTGACTGACGCACTCTCTTACTTTCTTTGAGTGAATTGTCACAATAACTGACAAAAATAAAGTGTATTTGTTTGGCTGGGCATACTTTAGTGGTTCGTTCAACAACAGCGTTTATTGCTTCTCCAAAGTTATTAAATACTGACATTTTCAACATTCTTGTCTGCGACATGAAATCAACAACTACAGTAGTCCGTTTTTGAAATTTTGGATGGAATGAGGTACTCTTGTCGATTTTTTTCTCCAAATGCGATACTTGCTCATGCTATGTTGGTCTCGAAGGTGCATCACCTTCAAAAAACTAATTTGAATTTACGAGATCATGAGAGAGTATTTCTTGCATTGTCAAACCTCTTTCATTTGCAATGTGATTTTCTTCTGAATCGGTGCAAAATCCCATGATTTGATTAAGGTTAGGTTTCACAGTTACGTTGTCTGTGCTAAGAGTTTCGAAGGTGGGGACATAGACTTTTTCAATTCTGTCCGTCAGTTTCCTTTCTTTAGTAAAGAAGCGCTCTTTCCAACATTTCTCATTGTTACTCCTGATATCTCTTAATACACCTAAAATTTTCGCCCTCACATCCTCAGAAACAATTTGCTTTGTCACAATGTTGTGTAAATAAAAGAACCATCAAATTTGAATGGATTACCTTCTGCTATTATGAACTGAAGCAAACGATTGGCTTTGCTTCCCTGTTAATTCATGATGAACTGTTTCTATGTGACTCACTACCTGTGCATTTATAAGATTGTTCCAAACATTGGCAATGGCGAGAACTTCGTGATAGGTCAGTTACCATTCAGTGACGTACTGAGTTTTACGCGTTTGTCCAATTATTCCTCTCGTACTTTTTAGAGCTCGTTGAATTGTTTCATATCTGGTCCCACTGCGTGTAATGATGCCGGCTTTCCAGAAACTACAAACTGACCATTCAAGAACTTTTAATGCAAGTAAGGACAATCTATTCCAAGGCGCTTCATTAATTCCAAGTATCATGATTCATAACGTAAATAATTCAGGTAATTGAATTGCTGAAATATAGGGAATAATGACTCAACGGTCTCAACATGTAAATTACAGTCTCTTCGGGATCAGATGTTACAAAGATTTTGATGAGTTCTTCAATGTTAAGGAAATTGTTGAGGTAACTGCAAAGTTCTGATTTCTCGTTACATTCATTCGCAAATCTTAAATAGCAGTCTCTTGGTTGTTGACTTGAAACTAACAGTTGAGTATGGAGGATTTTACATTTTTCTTATCTATTTTGCAAGGCCAGTTGAAACTAATTTACTTCTCTGAGCAAATTGTTGTATGCTTCCTTTTCGTCACTACTCCCAAGATCATCCCAAATCATTTCCTCGAGTGCTTCAGAGACAATTAACATTCCTTGAAACGCCCGAACATAATATTTTCCATTTAGTACACTCTTAACTGAATTCGCTCTGAAGATCTCTGTTTCAACCAGAGCATCATCGAAACCGCTACCAAGGAGATACTTCCCACCACACCATAGAGCCACTTTTGTAGAATGAAACATTCTAAGCATTGGCAATATGACATAAAATTCCTTTGGGTTATTTAGAACTATGTACACAACTGTACAGAATACTCCTTCGTCGCAGAAGACCGGAAGGTTGGGTTGTATCAATAGTTGTCTCACAGATTCAAAGATTTTAAGGGCAGTACACACAGTAGCGTAATCGGTAACTGGAGAAGGAATAACTGGCAGAAACCCAACTTGTTTAATTGGTACAACTTTGGATGAAATTAAAGAGTGTATATTTCTCCACGTTGGTGATACGAGCTGAGCGTCGCCTGAAAACGCACCACATCGAGTAAGAGAAATAACAAACTCAGTTTTTAGAGCACATGTAGATGCCTCATCAGATGAATGAATGCCAACATCCTCAGCTACTTTAAAGTTATTCGGAAGAGCAGGGTTGGTTATACTCTTCCTTCGATTTAGTATTTTATTTCGACACGGTAGCTCACACAAAAGTTTACAAGTTCTGTTCATCAGTGCAGTTTGTGAAATCTTTTTTATCAGTGGATCTCTTCTGATGGTTTATGTCGAAAAAGAACCACGGCAATACGATGGCTCTCAAATGTACCTGAGAGCGATGAATATCCTCAAAGTCGAACTTGTTAAGAGCTCCTATTGTAAAGTCTCTTAAGTTGAAATGACTTGGTATCGGTGTGTCAGCTTTGGACCTCCTCCGAAATAAATTCCTGCGTACGCCCCTGGCTATATTATAAACAAGACTTCAATATATCGTAAATGTAAGGTAATATTTGAATTCTCTGACCCCGAAAACCTATGATTCGACACCAAGATCACTTTCCTAGATGACTTAGTTCCTTAGTTATGTATGGTGATTGCTTATTTGGCGGCCATATTGGAAAATGGCGTCTGTGGAGGTAAGCGACCATAATTGCGATGTCTACCCAAGAAAAAATAGAAAGCGATAGGTCGAAGAACACGATGCAACAATAAAACTCCGTGCACCCACAAATTTTTAAGGGCATGTACTGTGGATCCCGGACTAGTAGAGAAATATACATTTTTCATGTCAAGTAAATAGATAACCCTGACAGAGGAATGGAAAGTAAAAACCAACATTACAAACAAAACCAACATTAACAACCCTGCTCCGAATCTGTAAAATATAGATCTTGTAATCACAAGGCTACCGCCTTACGCAACTATTTCGACCACCTCAGCAGGCTGATTATGACAATTATTGTTTGAGAAGAAACTAGTTTATTACACATTAGCTGTAATCACTTGCCGTTGTCGAGTCTTCATTCAGAACCCGGATAAAAGGAGGAAACACCTGTCATTCGAGACTCTTTAATTCAAGAGGAAAATGCTTTTATTCCATTCCTCGATGGCGTAATGTGGGTTGCATAGACGCTAGGCGTTATTAGAAACTGCGAGAAACGTCCATATGTTTTCGCATACATTTTCACACCAAGCAGAAAATCGAAAAAAAAAATGCTAGTTATAGGTCACTCCTTTCTATGGACACAGCTGATGACACACATTATTTTATCATTATTAAAGGTGTCATGAAAGGTAAAACAGAAGATGAAGGAAGAATAGAAATGAACAATTGCCGAGTTTCTGAATTTGTTTAGTGGAGTCAGGTTTGTTATATTCATACACTGTTATTGGTTGAAGGAAGTGCCGAGAGGGGAGGTATGAGTAGTTTTCTGTATTACTTTACAAGATGGCCTCTATAGTACAAGAGAGCTCCTTCGTGGCTAAGCTGTTAGCGTACGCGCCTTTGGCGTGGGAGACCGGAGTTCGATTCCCAGCGGGAGCTCATGTGGTTCGGATCCCACGTTAATCAGTAGGTCCACGTCTCATATAGCCTCGCTGCTGAAAGGGACGTTAAACTCAAAATCAATTCAACTCAATTACTTTCCAGAAGCTCTCTTTAGCCCTATATAAGATTTCAATAAATTGGTTATTCTTCTTCATTTGGTGGGGGAGGCTCTTTTTCGTGGGAGCATATGCTTCAAAATTTACTGTCTTTCAAATAGGGGTCTACAAGAGCTCGGGCCTAAATGCTAAAACATTTCGAAGTCAGGTTGGGCCTCAAATTATAAATTCAAAGGCCGGGACGGGCCGGGGCTAAAAGTTCCGGCCCGTGCAGACCTCTATTTTCAAGTGAAAGTACAGAAAAAGAAAAAAAAAAAGATGCTCAAGGTTTTTTTTTCAATACTGAGCTCCTGCAGAGCCGAATTGTGAGCGCGCGCGACTACGTATTCATAGTGCATGGTTCCTGGTTCTACTCCCAATTGTATCACTAACATTTTCTAGTGTAAAGGCATCATCATCAAGAACCACGGTGTGAAGACATGGCAATGGTATCTATGTTACTTTTAGAGGTACATCTTCCGGAGGTACCATTACACTGAGAACCGCTACGAAATCCGCCGAAAAATTATTCTATTGAAAAATCACAGAAAGTTCCCAAACTTCTCAATAATCTATGAGTCAAAACACATGTCTGTGATATCACTGACAAGCCTGATTTACTCCAAAGATAAATAAGTACAAGCCATGAATCTGATGTTATTAGATAGAAACAACAGGCTCCTCAATGGAAGTCTAAAATTTCTATTATTTTAACCGAGTTTTCAAAATGAATAATGTTGTTTTTCACATAGAATCGCTTTAACTATTCATTTAAGAGTCTTCATCCCAGCGAAATTAAAATACCGTTAATTTTACAGTAATTATGCGATATCTTCAAATAGATAAAAGATAATCGAAATGTGGAACAAGAGCGCCCTAGACAATATTATTTTACATAAGAAACCGTTATCACGACTCACTTATCTGCTTTCGATTTCGAGCCATTTTGAAAATCGGCATTTATTTTCGCGTTTCTAAACAGCTGAAAACGGAAAGCCACTAGGTGACTTGTGATAACGATACCTCAAGCAAAATAATATTGTCTAGGGCGCTCTTGTCCATATTTCAATTATCTTTTATCTATTTGAAGATATCACATAATTACTGTAAAATTAGCGGTATTTTAATTTCGCCGGGATGAAGACTCTTAAAGAAACGCATTTACAATACCGGTATATGAGCAGCTCATTTGAGTGATGAGTTTCTTGAGGTGAATCAGTTCTCGCAGGCATACTCCGTTTTAAGTAGGGATGGACAAAACCGGTTTTTATAAAAACCGAAAACCGGTTTCTATAAAAACCGGCGTTTCGGTTTCCCCAAACCGGTTCGGTTTTCTCCAAAACCGGTTCGGTTTTTTTACCGAAACTGGTTTCGGTGAAAACTTTTCGAAAACACATAAAACTATTTCTGTGGAAATAAATTCGATTTCCGGAGAACAACGAAACACCATTCTGGTCAGAAATAGAACAAATTTTGGAAAAAAACCGGAATCGGTTTTGAAGAAAACTGAAACCGGACCAGCTAAAAAAACCGAATCGGTTTTGGAGAAAACCGATAACCGGTTTCGGCGAAAAACCGAACCGGTTTTGAAGAAAACCGAAACCGGTTTCGCTGAAAAACCGGTTTTTGTGCCCACCACTAGTTTTAAGTCACTGCAATTCTACCCAAATGAGAGACAGCAAAAAAATAAATTTTAAAAATAATAAAATAGTAATGCTGTTAGCTATTTAAAATCAGTGACTTTTGCAGTGATTTGTAAGTAGGTCATATGTAAATGAATTCGAATTGTTCTTTCGTTTTAAAGTATTACATGTAAGATTTTTTTTATTTTCTTTTGTAATATATATTGCATGTTATCGGCTGACTATCCCATGTAATTCAATCGCGTGTTACAGTTAACGTCAAATTTAAAGCCTGCTGACTGGTTGGGCTTTTTTTCATAATAATTAAGAACAACGAAGAGCTTATCGCCAATCAACTAAAGAAATGGTCACTCTGTTATTTTAATCTTCTTCTTCTTCTAAAATAAGGTATTGCATGAATGGATACGAGCGATCAATACTTCTTTATATTCCATCCTTTACCAGTCCTACTTTTGCTTCTAAAGGTGAATGCGTGTAGTATAGCAGCAAGGATACTCTTTTAGCCTTCTAATTAATGTTAGACACATTTCCTTTATGTCAAGAGTGTCCAATTACTACTTTAAGCAATTCCATGTATTAATGAACCATGACTAAAGAAACCAAGGTGTTATTAGATAATAAATATTGAATTGATGTTACAGAGAGAATCCTAATTTTATAGCCTCTCTCGCCAGCTTTATATGTTCTCAATCTTGGCATGATTTATTATGCTTATGGTAACAGATCTAAATTGCTTTTGGCATTTTAATCTTTGATTTTTTAAATAAGTACTTTTATTCTGTTTAAACTTCCACGTTTTTGCCCCGGGACTAAGGGAAAGGGTAAGGTGGTAATGAATGAAATAGTGAAGTGAAGAAATGAAAAATAAATAAGAAGCCTCGAGAAAACACGTACACCGTGCTTGTCCATCATAAAGTCCACTGGGCGCAAACTAGAAGCCCCATGCACCAGATCCGATAGCTTTATCAACTTAAGTATATAAATTAAAATCTCACAGTTTGATTTTACTGTCCCACGCAGTTTTTATTCCAGACATGTTTTGGGGGGAACTGCCCTCCCAGAGCTCTGAGAGTGCCTCCCGGAGGAGACCAAAATAATACGTCTATAATATAATAATAAATAGAATAGGTCCAGCAGTGTCCCCCCCGAAATACTAAGTTTGTCCCACGGAATATATATATATATATATATATATATATATATATATATATATATATATATATATATATATATATATATATATATATATATATATTGTGAAAGAACGACTGGTCCCACGGTTATGCGTGTAGGCTAAAGAAGACGGTGATTATGAGAATGGATAAAATAGAGGAACGAAGCAAGTGGGAGGAAACGGGAGAACTCCGAGAAAACCCACGCCACGATGTTTGTCCACCACAAAATCCTCAACTCAGTTATAGTATATATTATGGCAGGCACACACCCATAATTTGTTGTTGGGTGAAGTGCAAACTTTGGATGAAGTCAAATGTTACAAACCACATGTCTATGTAATATCGAACGGGTATTATTTTGCATCCGAATAGATGATAAGTAATTATAAAATACTTTCACCTATTTTTTTCAGAAAAAATGATAGAACTAGATGGTTATATATATATATATGAGAAAGAGACAGACGAAGTGTAAGATCAAATGTTCATACTACATCAATCATTACGTGATAAGCAAACGCAGTTTTATTGATAAGTGTACAAATGTATGTTGAGTTAGGAAGTTTTGGGGGGGTCCGGACTCGTTGGACTCCTATGGATAAGCCCCTATATCACGGGCAATCTGCAGAATTAATTCGATCTTGAACAAGTATTTGACATAGAAGTAAATCTTAACTTGTTTCATAAGCATGCGAATTTTATTTCTGTGTAGACCTTTGGTTCCCAAGTTGTTTGCCATTAAATTTAGAATTTGAACTTAGAAAGTGAAGTGATTGAAATAAACTTTCTAGTTAAGGTCCCACGAACATGTTCTTTACGCTAAGGAAGATGAATGATTAATGAACGAATGAATGATTAATGAATGATCAATTATTAAAAAATTGGTGGGATGAGAATGTGGAAGAAACGGGAGAACCCTGAAAAAAGCCACAGACACATGTTGTCCGTCACAAACTCACATGGCCAGAGATGGATCCAGGATTTTTTTTTAATTATTAGAGGTGAGCACTCTACAACTAAACCCCCGCCCTTTGGTCTTGGACTTAGACTAATATATCATACGCAATACACAGAAACAATCTAACAATAATCACTGACTTTATAGCAAACTCGTTAGATGAAGGATGCCAAGTTGACGTAATATATATAACTTTGAGAAGGCTTTCGATAGAGTAAGTCATAAAATACTATTAAACAAATTAAGTCATTATAATCTTTTCTTCAGCCCTCACCAATTTTTTTGTCGTATCTAAATGAACGTAAGCACACAGTTGTCTATAAAGAATTTAAATCAAACGAGCCTATAAAGTATTTTGCGTTATCAGGAGTACCACAAGGCTCCAACTTAGGCACTTTACACTGAGAAAAGAAATTGTAGGTGGCGTACTTAAAAAGGTAGGTTACATGCGTAATTCCTGTAGTTTTTGGACTTAACGTACAGCAGACGTATAACTGAAAATGCATGTTTTATAATACTTTCCGTATAAGTGCTCCATCTATACATACTTTCCATATGAAACAATGTAGGCGGTCAGCATCTCACATACAATGGACGTAACATATAGCTGAGGAAAGTAACGTAAGTATATGCATGTGATATACGGAAAACTGTTAGACATCAGACATCCTGCAACGGCATGATGTAACATCCAAGGGCAGTGCGTAAGTAGCATATGGATAACATATGCTCATACTGATTTCTGTAGTAAGCAAGAGGATTCCGTATATTTGTACAATATACCGCTGTCCGGAGAATGTTTTTTTCTCAGTGTACTATGTCTATTATTTATCAACGATCTTCCAGATCACATACCCAACGGTGAAAAATTGTTGCTCGCTGATGATCTCAAAATATACGCCAAGATAAACTCTGTGCATGATAGTCTTGATTTACAACACGACTTAGAGAGCATTGCGAACTAGTGTTCAGTAAATAAAATTGGACTAAACATACTCAAATGTAACGTATTATCATTCAGTGAAACAAAAGTACCCTTAAATATGATTATAAACTTAGCAATACTTCTATAAGTAGACCTAATAAAGATCTACCGCCTTATGCAGAGTCGTTTTAACGTATGATTAGCATCATACTAAAGGCCTGACTACTGCAGGAAACATATGTTAGTTTTACGCTTTAGTATTGTACTAATCACGCGTCAGAACGACTCTGCATAAGGCCCCTAGTGTCTACATTTAACCCTAAATTAACGTTCAGTAAACACATCGAAAATGTTACTTATGATGCGTTTATATTATTAGGATTCATAATTAGAAGTGGTAAGGACTTCAGAAAAATTCCAGCACACTTGAAAATGTATTATTCATGTGCGTACCAAGTTGTAATATGCTGTCGTGATTTGGAACCCCTTGCAACAAAAGTGTCGCCAACAAATTAAAAGAGTTCAATAAAAAAAAATTCTAAGGTATTTGATGTACAAAAAAGGGGATTTATCCCTCACTTGAAAACCATAGTACACTAATAGACAATTTTAATATTTACTCAGAAGAAAGGCGTAATATTGCCGAGCTCGTATTCGTCCAAAAAGTAGTTCAAAATGAATTCTATTGTTCAAATTGTATATCGTCATTATACTTTCATGTTCCTTCAGTTAGAACTAGAACTAATAGGCCTAATATAGGTCTCTTTCATTGCAAAAAGGCTAGGACCAACATAATACTGAAGTCACCAATCTGGAGAGTATGTTATTACTAGAACAAATTTATTTATTTGTTTGTTTTATTTATTTATAACATGTTTTAGATACAGCACTAGGCCATTTTATACTGAAACATTTTAACAATTCGATAACATAACAATTTAATAACAATTTGAGTACAACACAAGATGGTACAACACAACAGCGACATTACAAAAATAGCTTATTTATAGATGATCTGAAAGTATACTCACTTGATAAAACGTCTACAGTTTCTGGTAACTGATTTATAGGTATTAACAATTCGGTTTAGAAGGGACTTTTGGACAATATTAACTCTCGCAGCTCGAGTGTAAAAGAGATCACTAGATCGTGTTGTTCTAGCAGGTACGCGAAAATTGATCTGACTTAACAACTGTTCTTTCAAAAACACAATGAAATTTATAAATGTACAATGTCCTGTAAAGCACTGAAAAAAAAAGTGTTGTAAAAATGGATTTTAATATTTCAACACTCTAATTGGGCATATGCCTGTTGTGTTGATAAATAAATAAATAAATGTTGACTAAGCGTAGCACAGAGGTAAAGCTAATAGTAAGTATATGAAACATTTTCCCGTGCAAACATTTCACTCCTGAATTATGGACCGTCAAATTTGGGGTTGGAACTTATAGTATACAATCATAAGATATCTGCAAAACAGATTTCAACCAAGCCTGACCTGGGCCTTGATCTCGTTGTTCTGGAGTTACTAACAATCGAGGTTGAGTTTTAAACTTAATCAAATTTTCGCAAAATCACAAATTACTACTTAGACCTATACCGGTACAAGAATTTGGGCGAAAAACAGTGGGATGATGCTGTAGCTGCTTGACTGAAAGTCTATAATTTGCCTTAAAAACGTCGTAATTTAAAAGGGTTAAGAAAATTCTAACTGCAAAAAATTTAGAATAAATAACCTTTTATGATAATTAATTATCATAGCAACGAATGTATTCTCTTGTGATAAAAAGGACAAAATTGTGGTGAGAAAGGTAAACAAATATAGACCAAGCTTGTTTAAAAACAAGGGGACACAGGTTACGAAGTAATGTAGTCTCCTCTGATTTGACATGTACATCGGTATAAGAATTTATTATCATTTAGGGATGGGGGATAGGGATGCGCACGAGTCGAGACACACTTTGTAAAATTTAAGACGAGTCGAGACAAACGTATTTCTCGACTCGAATTTTCGAGTCGAGACAGCTGGTAAAAATCTCGACTCGACTCGAATGTCTCGAAAATCTTTCTATAATTTTTAATATTATTTTGAAGAAAGTACTCACTCAGAAACACTCGGCACGAGAATTTCGGAAACTGCAGGACTTGTCAGGTGTTGGAGGAGTGCTGTGGTGATTATCTTCAACAAATGGCGAAACCAAGGGGAAAAGAAGTCCAAATGTCGAGGGGTTGGGCGCCCCCCACCTCATTACAGATGTCGGACGTCGTAGGCTGGGCAGACTAGTAAAACAGAACAGGCAGCGAACTGCATCGGAACTAAGATCAGAGTTTAATGCTGGGCAAAGTACAAGTGTGTCTGAACTAGTGTCAAATTTCCGGAAATTTTGAACCTGTTTTTTTTTTTTTTAATTTTTTCAATTTTCCGGAAAAACTTTTAAAAAAATGTTTGAATTAGATTAATTTTACTAATAATGATATATCTTTTCCTCAAACACGTGAAAAATGTAAGTTCAAAAATTTCAATATTGCGAATATTTAAAAAATAGCACTCGAAAATAAAACTATTCCAATCATTATATATATATTAAAATACTAGATTTACGCGTATATGTTTCTCGAACCAGGGGAGTCTCAGGGGGTCGTTTACTGGGACATGTAAAAATAGTACAAAATAACCGATATTAGTGTTGAATTCATAGTTTTCGCGGTAGCTGAAACCAATGGTGAAACTCCGATCGCATTAACTTCCAAATTCATGCTATGCGGCACCGGGCCGGGGCTCACGGGAGGGGGATTGAGATATCGAGACATATAAAAGTAATCTACAATGACCGATATTAGTGGATCGCTGAGATCAATAGTGACACATCCATTAGTGATGATTTGCAAATTCAACTACAATTGTATGTGGGCCGGGAGTTAGCGGGGGGTGGGGGTGGATACCGAGAGATGTAAAAGTAATCCAAAATGACTGATATTAGTGTCAAATCCATAGTTTTCGCGGTCGCTGAGATGAATGGTGACACTTTCATTAGTGATCACCTGCAAATTCAGCTACCATTGTATGCGGGCCGGGAGTCAGCGGGGGAAGGGGGAGATACCGAGACATGTAAAAGTAATCCAAAATGATCGATATTAGTCTCAGATCCATAGTTTTCGCGGTCACCGAAATGAGGGTAATACTTCCACAGGCCTTGACTCCCATGCGAAGAATGGGTATATTTAGCTAATATATATAGGCCTACTGATCAAAAAAATTAGGAAATCAGATGAAAACTCATGTAAAACTTCTTACGAATAATGTGAGAACACTGTATCTTGTCCAGTTCAGATTAAAATCATGAAGGCCCAACGTGAAAACGAACCGTTTGGAACATCTGTGCACATGATCAGTGACGTGGCGCTACCAGATATCACTTTGTTGTGTGACGCTGCCAACACATTCCAGCTCCAGGATACCTTTGTTCTCATTGTGTTTAGTGCGTCACAAATCCATGTAGTGAAAAGACGCAACAACGTCATTTGCCAGAATCGTTGGCATGGCGAGCTGTCGGCAGGCTGGAAGCTGGTCAGTCACAGCGGGAGGTGGCACATGCCATAGGAGTGGCACAAAGTGTGATTTCCCGATTGTGGAATCTATTTCAAACAACTGGAAGTGTTCGAAGAAGACATGGACAGGGCCGTCCACTAGCAACCAAAGCCAGAGACGATCGTTATCTCTTGTTAACAGCCCGTCGAAACCGGCGGCGGCGTCAGAATACAACTCTGCTCCCGCGAGCCTTCCGAACAACAACAGGACGCAGAATATCCACTCAAACAGTCCGCAATCTGTACGCACGTAGGCCTATGGTGTGTGTCCCATTAACTCCACGACACCGTGTTGATCAAAGATCGTAGGCGGAGAAACATCGTGGGTGGGGATGCAATGAATGGGGCAATGTTTTGTTCTCTCACGAGTCTCGATTCACTGTGGAGCCTGATAATCGACGTGTTTTCATCTGGAGAGAGTGTGGAACACGACACAATCCCATATTTGTGCGAGAAAGATTCCAGTATCATGGTGGTGGATTGATGGTGTGGGCAGGAATCAGCATTGGTGCGCGTACTGAGCTCCACATAATCCGAAATGGCTCTCTGACGGCTCTCAGATATAGGGATGAGATCCTGAAAACTCTTGTTCTTCCTTATGCTGGTGCCATTGGTGAATTGTTCCTTTTTATGGATGACAATGCTCGTCCTCACAGAGCTCGGTTAGTGGATGAGATGCTGGATGCTGAGGGTATCGCTCGGATGAAGTGGCCAGCATGCTCTCCGGATCTCATTCCAATTGAGCATGTGTGGGATATGCTTGGCAGACGAATTGCCGCTAGGTCAGTAAATCCAACAACCATTCCAGAGCTGGAAGTCGCTCTCCTGGATGAGTGGCACAACATCCCCCAAGAACTCGTCGATAATCTGATTGAATCCATGCCACGCAGGTGCGAGGCTCTGTTGGGTATTCGAAGTGATCATATGGCATATTAAGGAACAATCAGTGTTGTTGCCTTGCCTGTTTGTGAGCAGTTCGAGAGGTGCACACATAACCGTCTTGTGTCATGAGCCATGTGAACAAGGTTTTCCGTGCCCCAACACCAGAATGTGCCCCATTTTTCTAGTGTATCTTAAATCATTCCTTCTTGTATGATATAAGAGTCAAACACAAGCTTATTCCTACCTTATCTTAAGGTCTTGTGTGATATTTCAGCTGAACCCCTAATTTCCAGGATATGATCAAGGGAGGGGTTAAACCATAGTTTACAGTTTTATCCAGTGTAAAGCAGGATTGATGCCCATTTTATGCAGTGTATACTTGAGAGTGAAGGGGGGGGGGCTATAGCCTCCTTGGATTCGCCTCTGTATATATATATATATAGATAGATAGATAGATAGATAGATAGATAGATAGATAGATAGATAGATAGATAGATAGATATAGATATAGATATAGATATAGATATAGATATAGATATATAGGTAGATAGATAGATAGATATAGATATATATACGTGATCGAAAATGGCCTCGAATCCATACTCGCTGAGATGATGATACCGTTTAAATCCACAAATTCAGCTCCATTAGTACTGTAAGGGGGATGGTGACATGTAAAGATAATTGAAAATTATCAATATTAATGTCAAATTCATAGTTTTGGGGCTGCACAAGTTCATTGGTGACAGTTTTGGTGCCCTTTGTGTCCAAAATGAAACATATTCTCCCCGTGTGAAGAACGGGTATTTTGCTAGTCTGTAATAATAACTAACGAAAGTTTCACTTAATGTATTTCTCGCTGCTCAAATTTACTCACTTGTGCGGGATATGTGTGTAAAGTAGAATTAAAACCTATTGCTTTAAGTATTTTTCCGTTAGCGAAATACATTGTGTATATACAGTAGGACGTCGATAATCTTAACGTCAAAAATCCGAACGCGGTCCCTAGAAGCTTTTTACATTTTGTCTTAATGCTAGCGATAAACAAACAATAGCGTGTCGTCGATGTTATGTGCACCATGACGGCCGGGGCGTCGCACACTGCTTGCAGACTACGTACACCCCTTCATGACGGCCGTGTTTCCCATCGGTAGTGGAATTTTTCGACAAGATAATGCACCATGTCACAAGGCCAGGAGTGTGATGGAGTGGTTCGAGGAACACAGGAGCGAGTTCCAAGTGATGTGCTGGCCCCCAAACTCTCCGTATCTGAACCCAATCGATCACATCTGGGATGTGATTGAATGTGACGTGAGGGCGCATCACCCCTCTCCGGAATTTACGGGAATTAGGTGACTTGTGTGTGCATATGTCGTGCCAACTCTCTCCAGCGACCCACCGAGGAACATTGCGACCATGTCAAGACGCGTTGCCGTTGTTATTCGTGCTAAAAGGTGGACATACTAACAATTAGGTAGGTAGTCATAATCAGTGCCCGGATCTTGTTGACCTAAAATTTTCTAAAAAGTGACCTATAAAATTACACTAAAATTCCTCTAAAATGACCCTAAAATTCACAAAAGTTGACCCTAAAATTTGTTTTTTAAACGTTTATTTCGTTAAACATTGTCATTTTTGAATATCTATTAGATTTTAATTAACGTTTCTTACTCATATTCACAAAGTTTTGTTTCAGTTAGTTGCAGTCTATTGATCAGTCCATTGTACGGCATTATACTTACTGAAAGCGTCAATTTACTCCCGATTTGAAACTAGGAAACACACTTAAACAATAGAATTTCGCAAGTGTAGACTGTATACATGAGAATAATATATAAAAACACCGTTTAAAATCTTTGTACGTCTTCTAATCCATTGTTAGTTATTCACGTGATCACATCCTTTGTGGTCAATGGTCTAAAACCATCTGTTTGGCCACCGACCAACCCCTACCCCTACTCAACCAGCTACAACTTAGTGTTCATTAGCTTTTTAGGAATGCAGTTTTCCACCCCAATAATCAGGAACCAGGAAAAGAGATAACTTCTTATTTTTCAAATCCGTGAACAGTCCTCATTTTAAGATTTCCTTATGTACAAGAAAAAGACTAAAAAGACCATAAGTGACCTGAAAGTTGCCTTAAAATATTAAAAAATGACCTGAAACTTCAAAACGGCAAAAAGTGACCAAAAGTTGACCCTAAAACAATATACTTTTTGAACCTTGAGTTGACGGATAACGTTTTTATTTGAAGTTGCCTTGTCCTATGCGTAACAGAAAAAAGTTGACTTGTCAACAAGATCCGGGCCCTGGTCATAACGGTCTGGCTGATGTGTGTGTATATTTTAACTCGTACATTTTGTCTCGACTCGAATTTCGAGACGTCTCGACTCGAATTCGAGTCGAGTCGAGACAGAGACTGTCGAGTCGAGACACGAGTCGAGACAGCAACATATTTTCGAGTCGAGATACGAGTCGAGACAGACTTAAATCTCGACTCGACTCGACTCGTGCGCATCCCTAATGGGGGAGAGGAATCCTGGACAAGCATTTAGGCATACTTTTGCAGAAGAATATAAATTTGCTGAAATCGTGCCCAAGCACTTCGCGGAATGAGCAACACTACACCAAAACACTTATTCTAAAGACATATGAACAAAATTGCCTGAGTTGTATTACAAAAAATTGTCCGGGAAAAAAATATCCACAAGAATAAACTACAATCTGTGGATTTTTCCATGATAAATGACTTATTTCATATTGTAGGGTCATAAATAAATATCGTATTTATAGAACATTAACAAAATCGCCTGTGTCGTTTTCCAGAAAATCGAACAAAAACCAGAGAACCGAACCGTTTTCCAGGAAACTACCCTTCTAATTTTTTTTATATGAAATTAGTTAAACTATGTTGTAGAATTATTAATGAGACATATGTATTTTTTAAGTATGAGCAAAATCATTCGAGCCGTCTCAGAAAATGAGCCGAAAACATTCTCAAGAGTAAACTACCTTTTGTTTTTTATTTACTTTTCCCACAGAAATCGCATAGTGTACTGTAGGGTTGTTAATAACAGATCCTATAAAACCTTAAGTCTAAAATTTGTATCAGATATATTGAACATTATAGCCTCTAGGAGCAGGTCCGAAATCAGCTACAGAGGTTTGGAAGGGTCATGAATATGTTAGGGGGGGGGGGGCAAAGCCTCTAAAAGTTCTCTTACAGATATCTAAATTGTGTTTTTTTAGGTCTCGAGGAGCCACGAAAAGTTTAGGGGGCCAGGCACCCCTAGCCTCGCGTCTGGTTGCGGGCCTGTCTAGGAGAGTGTGCGAATTAACGCACAAACATTCAAAAATATCTTTTCCGGCTTTTAGGGATTATGTAATTTGTAAATCCATAAAAACCTCGAACTATTTTCTTACGATCACCATACTTTCTATTCTCATATCATCGAAATTCAAAACATTAACCAATTCTATGGAGGTTCAATGCCATGTTTGCAAAAGCTTGACTTTTGTCCTTAGCCGACTGCACCCAATTTCTACACTGTATTCCTATTTCTGAGAGATCCATCTTAATATTGTCCTTCCATCTGCGCCTAGGTCTTGTTAGTGGTCATTTTCCGATTGGATTTCCAGTTAAAACTTTGAAAGAGTTTCTACTATCTTCCATTCTGGTTACATGATCTGCCCACCTGAACTTTCTAGACTTGATGACCCTAACAATGCTTGGTAAATGGAATAAATTATGCAGTTCCTCGTTATGAAGTTTCTGCCATTCCCCATTCCGGTTCCTCTTGGGTCTGAATATTCATCTCAGAATCTTGTTTTTAAATACTTTCAATTGAACCACTGATTGGAAAAAGGGAATAAGTACAATTTTTTGCGATTTTAACCTGAGATAGCAGATGTGTTCCTTTAAGATAGTTGCATCGTTGAGTAGAAAATTGGAATGTTTGGGCAACTCTATGTGACCAATGTAGAAGGCAAAATCTCTTGCTGATTAGAAAAAGGGAATAACTACGTTTCTTATTTCCTTCTTACAGTCACTACAGGACACGACCACAACTGTGAGACTGTGTGTAAGTAGACAACCACCAGAGCCCTCTGCTTTCGTTACGATACTTCGCCTTCTTTTTGCATTGCACAATCTATGAAGAACTTTTTGCCCCAATCAGTTACAGATTTACATGTTTTCAGTGATACAAGTGGTGGTCAAAACTGCAATCATTCAATGACATGAATGCTTTTCAGCCTGACCGTATCATAACGGTTCTCACTATACACCAATATTTGCCTGTCAGAGGTCACAGTTTTTACCATGTGACCGAAATTTTGCTGTAATCAAACCAGAACTCAAACGACACAATCGCATTTATTTACCAGCACAGTATAACCACATGATTACGAATGCAACAAATACTGATCCTCCATTTCAGGTTTACGAAGTTGTCAATGAAGAAATCTTAGATTTTAAACATTGGTGGTAACCGCTTTAGAAATCTTCAGGTAGCATTGTGGACAACTCAGTAAAATTCCAAGTAAGTAAATAGAGACACTGTTTACAAAGCAGAATCTCCAGGTTATGTCCAAGCTCATAAGTTTATCAATGGACTAAGAACTGATATTTTTCGATTACTTAAAAGTAATGTCACAAACGTTGCACTGCCAACGTCAAAGGCATACGATTGGCAAGTCTCGATCAATCAGAAAAAGATCAACGATTCTTCACAAATCATCAAATACATACCTGACCAATACCAACAGTTTTATAGGATGATTTGTTCATGGAAAACCACTGATCAAGAAACTGTAGAAGAAGAAGATGCAGACGGATAAGACCCCATGTAAACCCATTCTACTGTGACAAGGTATTTTGCTACGTATTTTGTTCAGTTGTCTATTGCATTACTTTTCTTGCTGTACGAATAACATGTGCTGTACAGAAAAACGAACGGTGACAATAAAAGTGTTAGAAGCCTAATATGCGTGATAGTTCGAATACATATATCCAAGATTAACATACAACATTGCATTCAACATGTACATTTTCATAGCTTTCTATCAAACTGCACATTACATACCCTACACACAATTACAATTGCACCCAACTTTAATTGATTGGAAAAAGGGAATATTTTTTTCAATTTTTAAGCTTTTCTAACCAATTCCAGGGCTGCAATACAAGATTCTTCTTGTTGTCTTAGTGTTTGTTAGTTGTTTTGCTACAAGTAATCAATTATACACTTTTTGCAACAAATACAAACAACGCCTCTAGAAGGTTTTTTAGCGTTATTGAAAACTTAGGTCTGATGCACTTATTCCCTTTTTCCAATCAGTGATTCAATTTATGTTCTTCCCTCAGAGTAAGCGACCATGTTTCGCAACCATGCAGGGCAATAAGCATGATTATCGTTTTATAATTTTTTCAAGTTTAAATTCCTCGATAGAATTCGCTACGACAAAAGATTTTTGACGTGAATAATAACATGAATTCCCTGCTTTCAGTCTACATTTAATTTCTTCGTAGATATGGTGTTGGTTTGTTAATATTGATCTTAGACAAGGGCGCCCATCAGGGGGACAAGGTGGGGCGCTTGCCCCCTAGAGGAAATTGTACTTCAGAATATCGAAAACCCAATAGAATTTTTACATTAGTTACAGCAAAATTTGAAACTATATTTGAAACGTCGCTTATACTTTCCCCCCCTTGGAAACCACAACATGGGCGCCCTTGATCTTAGATATTGGAATTGATCCTAATCGATAATTATTGTCGCCTTTCTTGTAAATTGGAACAATAATGGATTCTTTCCACTCTTGTGGCAATTCCTCCTTGTTCCAGATAAGGAGAATAAGTTTGTGTATCTTGCTCCACAATTTTTCTCCTTCAGCTAATATGAACTCAGCTGGAATTTTGTCTACATCCGGAAATGTGTGTTTCTTTAATTTGCTTATAATCGCCCGATCTATCTACTCATATTGTAATAATCAGAAATCAAAGTTTGCTTTCGTTTAAGACTCGCCTGTGGTAAGAGTATGTACGTAAGACTCAATTGCTTACTCCAAAGAAGGAGGAGAAGGAGAACAACAAGAATTTGGAGAAGTGAAAATTTTACTTTTAAAAATCCAATTAAAAAACTTCTAGACATTTTTCATCATTGTGTGTCACATAAAATAAGTATCTCACATTTAATGCTTCCGCATTTTATATGATATATACCTATTATGTAAAACTTTTATAAAAAATGTACTGACAGCAATATTCCTCTGTTGCTAAAGAATATTGACGTTAAGTCTTCTTTTATGCAAGTTATTCTGCGTTATAACACCGGTGCACATCAAAAGCTTTCAAAAATAAGGAAGTAATGAAGAAAGTGCTTTGTAAACGAGGAAGTAGAGCATAACGATCATCTGTCTTTACCGTTTCAGTATCAGCCACAAAAGAAGATTCTTAGTATAAGCGACATTACTTTGTTTCCCCTTTCAATTACTTTTTCATTTTTACTGCTATTCTTCATTGTTTTAAGTTTGTAGTAGCACCTTTAAGTACTGGAAGAGTATACGTACTCTGACTGATTCTGTTGAAAACAAACTTTGTTTTTAAGTATGCTGAAGAACATTGAGGTTTTTATCGATCCTTCTGTTTTTATCCGGTTTCCGGAATTTGTACAGGGTGTTCATGAAAGAATGGTGCAATTATTGTAGTTTCACGTTCCACGATTCTAGGCTAAAGACAATGAATGAAAGTAATAGATTATGATAAAAATTAGTGGAATGTGAGTGAAAGGAAACGAAAAAACCTCAGAAAAACCCACGGACAAAATACTATCCACCACAAATTCATTTGATTTGAAATCGAACTAGAGATCCCTTGCACCAGAGGTCAGCGCTCTACCACTAAATAACCGTATGCCTGAAAAAAGATGTGGTATTATTTTCTTTTAATATTTCTAACCTTACTTGGATTCGGCATAAACAGCGAATAGTTCCAACTGTTAAAGTTTCTGTTACATTTGAGTTAGAAAGCTTTTCATCCTTACGGCAGATCCACGAGGCCATTTTCCAAGATGGCATTATACCAGGAGAAAACTTTTTGTGTCCACCATAGATGGCCATTTTGTACTGAGCTCGCTCGTGCTCGCGCTCACTTCTCTCGACTGGGCTCGCACTCACTCGGACTTGCGCTCACTTCTCTCAACTGAGCTCGCTCTCACTTAGGCTCGCGCTCATTTATTTCGTTGGGGCTCGGACTCATTCGGGCTCGTGCTCAATTATTGAGCCTAAGCCCGGTTTAGCGCGAGAACCGAGCTCGCTAGCGTTGAGCTCGTGAATTTGGACACCCATGGTGTGTACCATTTAGAGGTCTCGACATCTGTAGTTTCAGTGCAGCGTGAGTTTCATGCATGTTTCAATATAAACCCTCACACAAAAATATCATAAACAGATGGTGTCGACAGTTTGTAGAAACTGGATGATGGTGTGAAAAGTTCAATGCTCACTCTTTTTCAATGAAGTAACTGTCATGGGCGACTCATCTTCAAAAACCCCAGAAAACAGATTCTTACTCAAATTCAATGAAGATTATATCCTGCAATTTACCTGAGTTCTTCTCCACTTTTTAGGAGCTTCTAAATTACGTTCTTTCTCAGAACTAGATCAGATGTGGTGCAGATAAAGAAAACAACCTTCTCCGCTGGTCAACCCAATCGCCAGATCTTATCCATATGATTCTTTTCTTTGCGGATTTGTTAAAGATTGCGTTTATACACTACTAATGCCAATATCAATACAGCACCTTTGTGGTTAGATAATGTAAGCAGTATAGAGCATTACAATTGGTTATGTTACACAAGGTTTGAGTATTGGGTGAATGTATGTCGTGCGACCCAGGGAACATACATTGAAATGTTATTGATTTATATGTCACATTACAAGCTTGGTAAGTTGACGCTGTGGACTGTGTATACACGTAAAGGGAGTTTATTTATTTATTTATTTATTTATTTATTTATTTATTTATTTATTTATTGACTTTTGAAACCGCATTCTTTTGTGAATACTCTGTATAACCTACGGTGATGTTGAACGAAATAACGCGAAAGTGAACAACCCATAGACTACTTGGAAAATTAACGTAATAAAGTCATGAAACAGATTTAGTTCACCGTAAGCAGTAAATCCAGGAGGTATAACCCTTTTAAAATCTTTGGAACAATTTGTACCATACGGGTGTTTTATGGTACTTTACGTTATAACTATCCTATTTGAGCTTTTTCGTCCGGGTTTTTTTTTTTTTTTCAAGTTTAGAGGCATTGCAGAACACGTTACGTATGGCTTCACGCCTTCCTGCTTCGAGACATAGGAGGTGATGACGTCATAACTTTAAGAATATATTTTCATTTGTTAGGCCTGTTTTCATTATTTTTTGGCGGGCTTACTTTTACACCTAGAACATTGAAATTTTGCACAAACATTCAGTCCGCCAAGTAGTATTTATAAGATTTTTTTTTTAGATTTCTGCGTTAAAACAGAGGGCTCCAGAGGGGCAGAAAGTTTTAAAAGGTTATATTTTAACCAAAAATCCCTTTCTTCGCAATTTTCCCACCTCAGATACACAATGGAGACATCTGAATGGTACCCTTTGAAAGGCAGTTCTATTCTGAAGGGAATGATGGACGAACCATGATTCTAGAATGAATATGAATGTCTCTGGATTTTTTTTTTTTTTTTTAACCTGAGATCAGGGTCTTTTGCGGTAATCTGGGGCATTGTGGGGATTATTGATAAATATTTCCCTCCCTTACTATTCAAGATAAAAGCTTGAAATTTGGTACACATTTAGTCTACCGAGTAATATTTATCAGATGTTTTTCAGATCTCTACGTTCACACAGGGCATTCCAGAGGGGCCCAAAGTGTGACAAAAAATTACCGGAAATGTCCCTTTTCCCCTCAATTTTTCTCTCTTCTGATATATGGTATGGGCATATAAGTGGTACCATTTGAAAGCCTACTCTAGTCTGAAGAGAATGAGGTATTGAACCATGATTCTAGGATCAATAGTGACGATGCAGTAGCTGCTTGACTGAAAGTCTAAAAAATACTCCAAAAACCCAAGATTTTAAAAGGGATAGACGCAGAGCTCGTAGTGCTAGACAAGACTTCACAACTAGGAAGATGCAAGTCCTCAATTGCATTTTTGATTACACAAGATTGACCACCATTTTGCTAGGCACAAATCGTTGTTTGTTCATCAGAGAGACGCTTGATTGGGAGAAAAGAGATTGTGGGATGGACTCAAAGAGTAAAATCCGGAAATTTTGGTGTATTTACAAGTGATTGTTACATGGTTACAAACAACTGCTGACAACTGACTAGCAACAAGTGACCAACATGAATTAATTATTCGTTGTTAACGAAGTGGAGGGTCGGGATTATACAAGAAACAGAGGAGATCGAGTTCAACAGAAGAGATTCGACAAAGTGAATAAACCATAGGACAATTAGAAAATTATTTTAAAAGAATATTTATCAATTTACGAATGACACTGTGGTTTTGTAGTTAGAACATTAGACTCACGTCTGC
This sequence comes from Thermobia domestica, assembly GCF_964235325.1. Lineage (NCBI taxonomy): Eukaryota > Metazoa > Arthropoda > Insecta > Zygentoma > Lepismatidae > Thermobia > Thermobia domestica. Next base: position 40,884,634 of record NC_137471.1, read on the forward strand.
GTAGTTTCGGGTTCGATTCCCGGTCAGTGCTTCCCACGTTTCGACATTCAGCTAGCATCGTGAGGCAAACTGGGAAGTTATGAGAACAAAAGATATGACGGTTATTAGAGAGACGCAGGGGGCTCATCACGTGTTAGTCGCTAGGCTAAGGTGTAGTTCAATTGGCTGCTAACAGAGGTTTTGGAGCAACTCAGGCCCACAAAGAGCTGTCACGACAACTAATTTGGTTTGAATTGGTAAATTCAGTAACTGAAGAGACTTAACATATGACATTTTTCTCAACTATAAGGCGCATCAGCCTGTAATTGCTTATGCAATATGGGACACAATTTCAATATCCACAAATCGTACACGGGTATGCTGGATTAAGAGAGTTTGTGGGATGGACAAAGGAATATACTTATGTTCTGGAGCTTTTGACAGTGTGATTAGGTAATCAGAAGGTGAACTGTTGCGCTGATTAAAGACCAGCGAACTAGCCCTTAATTATCCTTTATTGACGTGAGAAGTGGATGAAAAGAGCACTGGCAGTCTATAAGTCAGTCAGGCATCTCAGCACGCTATAGAGCAGCAGGAAGGTTATTTTTTGAAAAATCGTGAAACAGGATTAGTTCACGATACGCAGTAGACCCAGGAACTAAACAGGCTTAACCTATAGTGCCTGTCAATAATCTTGATCACGATACGCGACAAAACGAGAAATAAGGTTTATGCACTGCTTTCTTTCTTAATTTCACCTAAAAGTTGTCAGAATCCTTTCGCGTCATAAGAGGTTCCTGAAGGCAGTGACACAACTACTAGATGTCGCCCGGGCCAAGAACTCGCATTAGTACCCCACTGACCAACTAAACCAAAACGCTCCCCCAAAATATTTGCCCAATTTTGCTTCCTCTCAATCTGGCGCCCGGGGCACAAGCCCCGCTTGCCCCGCTAGTTACGTCACTGCCTGAAGAACGTGATGTAACAACAATTAAGGTTGGTTTAAAGGGACAAATTGTGCCGATAGATGTCACTACAGTCTTCGTATCTCTCTCATATATTTTTTATCTTTCACGAAAATTCACAAATTACAAATTTCTTCTACAAATTTCAACCTACAGACTTCAAATTTTTTAGAGAAGGAACTTTATAGCCTATGGAAGGCAAGAATCCGTGCCGATTTTTTATTTAGAATTTTATTCATTATTGGAATGACTTGATTATTGAAATGGATATTCAAACATTTAAAAATTGGAACTGTTTCAACAATGAAGAAAATTCTAAATTAAAAAAATCGGCATGGATTGTTACTTTTGATAGATCATGAAGTTCCTTCTCTAAAAATTTGAAGTTTGTAGGTTGAAATTAGTAAGAGAAATTGTAAATTTTCGTGAAAGGCGAAAAATACATGAGAGAGGTACGAAGACTGTAGTGACATCTATCGTCAAAGCTTGTCCCTTTACACCAACCTTAAAGAATATTTGTTATTTGGGTGTATTGTGTAATGATTTGTGAATCTTTACCCGTTGATAAATGATCTTTATTCAGTTCGCAGAATCGTTTTATCACTTTAGACCCTATAGTTCTTATATTATGAATCTTGTAACATTAAAACAATGCTTGAGATTTAAGTCTTGTGATGAGCTAGTGTTGCATACGTGGCTACTGAAATTTTTCGTCTTCTCTTGATCATCATCCAAAACACGAAACCAGAATTGCCATGTTTGTTGTCCCGTCTTGAATTTAAAAACATACTTCGCATCTCATTTTCGAAACGAGAATTAAGACGAGACGAGACAAAAATCTTGTTTCGTGTGCAACACTACCTGCTAAATTTTAACAATTAGTGAGGTGCATAAATTATCAATAGTTTATGCAACACGAGTCATTACATCAGTGTGTTGAAATCGTATGCTTCACCTAAGTAGGACTGATGTTAAATTGATACTACTGCCATCTTCTCTTAAACGCATGTAACTTGCTGTAAGCAGGGATGTCGAAATATTGAAAAGTTTTCTGTGAAAATCACGAATATGTATGTAGGAAGGGTATAACCACATCAACGATTCTTTTAGCCACACATATGGTTGAAGATAGATCAAAAGAAACGTTTGAGGAAACATCTTAACATCTTGGGAATAGTGTTGAACAGGTGGAGCATTTTCCACTATGATAATATACCGTACATTTATTATTGGTTTGAGACTATATATATATACTCACACATTCAGGGTGCGAAATCATAAATTGAAGTGGGAGGGACGACAAATACTTTACCATTTTATATCGTAAAGGTCAGATCTACCGGTATTGCAACAGAGCAATGCTTGAGCAATTGACGGTAGAAATTCAAACTCAGATTAGTGACAGTGTTGTTTTACCACAAGTGTAAACTCTTTAGTCACTGGTGATGAGGTCGCGGATCATGGGTGAGAGTTGATGACGATGGGTTTTGGTGGGTCGGAGTGGATCACAGTTGGTCGGAGTGAGTCACGGTGGGTTGTGGGTCACGATAGGTGGTGGGTCAAGTTTTCATTGACCCACACCATCTCTGGTATTAACTTGGAGGGTGGTCAAAATCAACCACGGAAATGTGTTGAGAATGGTAGAAGCCAAGTGGAGGAACATGTGCATTATGATATTACTGTTATTTCGGTCATGGTATGTTATTTGTTATTGGCTCCAGACTCTATACACACATGTAACTTCAAGTGCGTCAAGCTCAATCAGTGAAATATGTTGAGACTGATGGGAGACAAATGTTGCACCTTTTGCATCCGTGTAATATTATGTTGTGTATTAATTGTTCCAGACTCTATACCAAGTCAATGTTAACTTCGAGAGCTCTCAAACTCTATTGAACTATGGATTATTTTCAGCAGCTGCCCTCTTTACGATTTTGTGAATATATATGTAGCCCTATATATCCAAGAGACCATAAAAGAATTGAGGCAACCTCTCTTTGAACAGTCAGAAAAGCTACCGTCATTGATCGCAGTTCCTTCTCACAGAGTTCGGAAAACACAGGTTGCGTGTGAGAGCCAAAAGGGGGAGAGAAAAAGGTATTATGGACTGAATCATAAAAAGGTGAAACCTACTTCAGGGAGACTTCTGGGAGAACCCATAATTCTTGTGAAGGAAACAGTATGGAAAAGAGAAAGAAAAAGTACTCTTTTACAGTTGCATGAATCAGGGCACAATATATTTTATGCGTTTTTATAGTATAAAATAACTTTTGTACTAAAATACACGGTTAGTTATTAAAATTAACTATTAATGGTGAATTTTCTGTGTTCTATCCGTGGGGTTAACTGTAAAAACTAGCTAAAAACGTGCGTTACACTGAAGTCCACAGGATACGAGTCTGAAGGAAGAATTTCCCTTGAGTTACTCACACTCAAGCTTTTAATTAACAGAATTTCGTTTGAATTATTTACACGCAAGCGTTTAATTAACAGGATGAATATAAATGGCGGGATATTAACATACGCCTACAACCTGCTTTTCATAAATTTTTGTTTTAATGTGCATGACGTCTCGACTACAGAGATTTTTTTTGCTATACAGAAGATCAATCAAGTTTACCCTTTGATCTTTCTATTGCAGTGGTTGACATCTTGTTTTACCTGGCGATCCCTCTCGTAAACCTTCCATAGTTCACGGTCTCCTTCCTTCCCATAACAAAGACAAGATGTCAAATATGTAACGTCTCCCAAGTTTGTTAACGCTAAATTGTGAAATGGTCTTTACAAATCGGGCTTTATTAACAATTTCACAGTTTATCTTTGTCAGTGATTTACCCCCCACCCCCACCCCTGTACTCGCTCTTCATGCCCCCAGGTTAGGAAATACTGCTTTATTATAACCGGAAATAGCATAAATGAACTATTTCCGGTTTTAATTTTGATCGCTATAGAAAAAGAACAGTAAAAGATACGGAGGAACATTTTCAACAAACTTAAAAACTTCGTTACTGAATTCTCTCTCTCTCTCTCTCTCTCTCTCTCTCTCTCTCTCTCTCTCTCTGTGTGTGTGTGTGTGTGTATGTGTGTGTGTGGGTGTGTGTGGGTGGGTGTGCCTCCGACTGCCTGTTATTGTGAATTTTTCAATTTTGCGCCCATCTTTCGATAGAGCTCGTCACCGAGATATTGGCCAAAAACGTTCTGATTTTGGGAGATTTAAATGTTTCGGGATTCGTCTCATAAAGAGATAATATTGGTGATGATGATTCAATTTTGAGCTCTCCATTCCATAGAGCATCAAGAACTATCTGAGACGATTTCAGATTATTTTATTACAATTATTATCTATTGAATTTAATCAAATAGATCTAATATACAAATTTTATATAAATTTCGAAAAAGTAATTATTTTTTAAGTTCGTTCTAGCAATGCTCTTCGAGCATTCTCAACTGATTTTATATTGATTCAGTATTCTCGAAGCAAATGCTGTATCTCCCTTTAACCAACTACTGAAACCGGAAGTGGTAGAAATTGTCTACAACTTCCGGTCTCAATACTGAGCAACAATGGTAATACATAGATTGAATTTCGGCTCAAATGCCTGTATTGATACAGGAAATGGTAGATATATATATATTACAGCTTCCAGTTTCAAAATCGATCTTCATAAAGCGAAAACGGTAATAGATAGCGAAGAACAGAAAAGGTAAAAGAAAGTGAGAAATTGATTTTATGAATCATTGAGTTGGAAAACCGGTCATGTCCATCGAAGCTAATTTGAGAGGAGTGACAAACAAAACTAAATTAGTCAATATGCATGTGACATAGACCTATAAGGCTGTTTTCATTTTTGGACCCTAGAACTGACATTTTTCTACTTTCCAAAAATTGAAATAACTCTATATGTCAGATACATACTGATTAATTTAGTTTTGCTTGTCAATCCTCTCAAATTAGCTTCGATGGAGATGACCGGTTTTCGGACTCAACGATTCATATATATATTCAGCATCCCAAGGGTCCAGTAGTATACGGAAATAAATTGAAGGGTGTAGATGCAAAAGTGGCAATCTCCACTCGGCCGAATTTTTCAGGACGAGCGATTAATTGATATCTCGTAAACCTTATAAGATTTTAACGTACAGATTTTTTGGCATAGTAGATCGTAGCAATATTAGAGGGTTGAACATAAATTTTCTCCAGAGAAAGGCCCTCATTTTTTGTAATTACTGTTTCAAAATTGGAGATAGATTGCAAGTTTTGAAAATGAACGTGGACTAGTAAAGTAGTACAGACTTGTTGACTCATTACAAACTACTGAGGAAATTTGGAACGATTCCAGGCAAGCGACACGGCCGCCATGGCAAGTCTCACGCCAGAGGGCCTCTGATTGGCGGAAGTGTAGATTGTCACTTTTGAACTGCACCGGGAAGTGGAGATTGCAAGTTTTGCAAAAATTGTGATATTCGCCTTCAGTTTTTACTGGGAGGATGTAGGTTTTGATCTAAACAGACTTTACCGCTCGGTTGGGAACACTTAAAACAATACAGTCCCACCTCTAACTCAATTTCTCAAAAAATTGGAGATTGCCACTTTTGCATCTACACCCCTCAATTCAAAGTACTGTACATTAAGTATTGAACTGTCTGGTTCAGAGATTTGAACATTACAGGAGTTAGAGAAGAAATATTTAGAAGCATCGAAATGAGGTGTTGGAGGAAGATGAAAAAGATAAAATGGATGTAAAGCATAGCAAACAAGGATGTTTTAAGACTGGCGGGAAAGAAGAGGGTGTTTTTAACTAGTATCTCTTTGTAGGAAGGTCAATTGAATTGAACACTTCATGGAAGAAATTGTCTTCATAACGTCATAGAAAGAAAATGAAGAATAGGAAGAAGAAGAAGACAACTAATCGATGATTTGAAAAATATAAGAAAATATTAGGAGTTGAAAGAGGAAGCTGAAGATCGGGAAACGTGGAAGAAATATTTCCAGCCTCGAACAGAAGGACAGAGAAAGAAAAGATAAAATAACTCTGACCTCCCGAAGACATGTAGCCAGGCAGTATACTTATAATAATAATAATAATAATAATAATAATAATAATAATAATAATAATAATAATAATAATAATAATAATAATAATATGCTCTACGTGAAAACAACAGAAGGAATATTTAGTACCAAGCTTAACTAAAACTAAACTTGGCGTTACAGCCAATGAAGGGGATATGACTGACCATATAATGTGCTTTAACTAGCAGATACACTATCAGCACACCGACTTGTCACACCATTACAGGATGATTCAAAAATAATTATACTTTAGCAGTACCACGTTTCTGTAACAACTCGTACTCCAAGATCGGTTGTATATCTACGTGGTAATTCTAAGGATCATTCCACGACGACTCAAAGTACATGGACGCGATGTGAGCACCTCCTTCCATGCGTCACAACAATGCGGTAATCGAGTACTCTTGAGTCCGCCGTCCGTGCAATGGTACCAATGTATCTTCAATCCATTGTCGCAACTCTCGTAGATCAGACTTGGCGGCAACAGTGGTGTATATGTTATATCCTTACGGTTGCCACACACGTTTCAGAAATCCGGAGAGGAATAACTGTATAGTTATTTCTTCCAGGATTTCTGAAATTCTATCGAAAAAAAAAATATCTAGCTGATAGACGTTTAGGAAATCCGTAGAGGGATAACTGTACGGTTAGTCTTCTCCAGCTCTCCTGAATGTGTGGGAACACGAACTGTGCAGTTTTTCTCTTCCAGGAAACCACAGACGTTCCGGAAACCCAGAGAGGAATAACTATAGTTATTCCTCTCTGGATTTCAGGAACGTCTGTGGGCGAAAACTGCGCGGTTTTTCTTCTTCTAGTTGGACTGTTCAAGCCGATTTGATCGAAGCAAAATTTAATTCTGAATAACTGTACAATTATTCCTCTCCGGATTTCCGGAACGTGTGTGGTTCATTCAATTTTTTGTCTTATTTTGATGTAAGGAATTGTCTCTTGCATTTTATCGGTGTAATTCATTAACAACCTAAGAGCTTCAGTGCACCTAAACGGTTAGTGCATATGGTTCAGGGTTCGATTTTCGGTGGGTAAACAAAATTTTCGGTGTTCACCAAGCACCATAGGCATTTGATGAGCCGATTTAATAAGCAAGTCTCAAAATCCTGCCTAGAAGATCAAATGTAACAAGAATGTGACCTCATATGCTGACCACATATAATTCAATAGTCTGTCATAGACATTTTCTGAGTTGTAACAATATATATAGTTTTGTTTAAGTTTGTGTTCATATATTTGATACATTTAAGATTAATTTAATGTTTTTTTTTTCCTTAACGGAGAATATTAGAAGTAAATGGCGCATTGTTAGATCTACAGTATGTAAATGTGTCTCTTAATGTTTCTGTATACCCAGTGCTTTTTTTTCTCTCTCTCTAAAATATAGATCACTTTACAGCTAACTTTTGCACTCGTAAATAATATGTACAAGGACCAGTAGCCAATTGCAAAGTGACTACTATAGAGCACTAGAAATAAGTTAATTCTACAAAGCGCAGTATATCCAGATCCGATAATTAGGATTATGCTAAATTACTAAAAATTACACATGACAAATCCCCATGTATACACTCTTAAGTTGTCTTGTAAATCTCTTTAGCCTTGATTTTGACATAATCTTGATTTCTCTTCTAAATCTGCAAATTCCACAATCCGAATTATATGGAGTGTGTCTGTCCGAATGTTTAACGGTACGCGTGCACCTCTACAACCCCACAAAAAAAAGCACTGTGTATACCTAATGTTTATAGACTTAGAAAGTTCTTAACGAACTGTGAAATATGACAAGTAATATTTTTATTATTATTTAACTTGTCTAATCAGAGAACATTGCCCATAAGTACCTGCTAATTTGACTTTCATGTATCAACATATTTCTACATAGCTAAAGCAACGTTTTTTTTTTTGTTTTTTTTTTTTTGTTTTTTTTTTTTTGTTTTTTTGTTTTTTTTTTTTTTTTTTGCTTAAATTTCATTTGTCTATTTCGAGTTAATTGAGAGAAATATCGCGCTAATATGATGTTTACCTTTAAAATAGGTAATCTCCTTAAGAAGCTCCATCACGGCGAAATTAAAATATCACTAATTTTACATTAATTATGTGATATCTTCAAATAGATAAAAGATAAATCGAAAAGTGGAACAAAAGCTCGCTAGATAATGTTATTTTACATGAGATACCGTTATCACGACTCATCAGCTTACGATCTGCTCACGTTATCTGCTTTCGATTTCCAGCCATTTAGAAAATCGGGATTTATTTTCGCGTTTCGAAATGGCTGCAAACGGAAAGTTACTAGGTGACTCGTGATAACGGTATCTCATGCAAAATAATATTGTCTAGGGCGCTCTTGTTCCACATTTTGATTATATTTTATCTATTTGAAGATATCACATAATTACTGGAAAATTAGCGGTATTTTAATTTTGCAAGGATTAGTTCTCTGATAAGCTTAGTTTTACTTTATTATTGAATTTTACTGATTAACTTAAAAGAGAATGAAGAATCAACAAAAAAAAAAAGAAAAGAAAGAAAAGAAAAAGAAAATGTAGAAAGTGAGTCAAATTTTATCAACAAAATGTTATTAAATATAGACTTATAACTGTTTCCAAATATTTCGTATAGACCAGGAATTTGGGTGAGCAGTTAATTACGTCATAATTGCAGTTCACCCAAAGTTTTACGCTATACGGAGGGGTTTTTGAAAACAAAGGTATCCAAAGTTCTACGCTATACAAAATATTTTGCAAAACAAAGGCCCCAAAGTTTTACGCTATACGAAGGGTTTTGAAAACAAAGGCACCCAAAGTTTTACGCTATACCAAGGGTTTTGAAAACATTCATTAGCTCATACAATAGTGTTTTGTATAAATACTATCTGGCCCACTTCCCATACTTTTTTTTTATATTTTTCATTGTCTTTAAGTTTTGAATTAATATTCGAAAAATGGGGGTAAGCTTAATCCTAATGAATGACCAAGTAAGTGCTAAATTGTACTGGAAAGATGTAAAATTTCAAAAAAAAAAATGAATTAAAATTTCAAAAAAAGATGTTGAAGTAAAGCATCCACTTACGTCAATTCAAAGGAATTAGAGAAAGTCAAAATCGAAAGAAGTTGACACCAAAAAGAAGTTTTTGCGCATTGACGAAAATTGAATCTATATTTGTCATAAAAAATCGTATAGACTTGCACAAAAAAAGTCTCTTGCAACATGAAACAGAAAAAAACTATTGATTGTCGCTTGAATAAATAAATATAATATGAAATCATTGCATACATGAATGAATAAAATGAATGAATAATAAATAAAATATTCTTACCCTGCAACTTAGCAACTGCTTCATTCTTAGTCTGGGAGACTTCCTCTTGGATTTCTTCTGCTGCCTGCTCCATGCCTTCTTTGAGCTCCTCTGCGTTACTAAAAGCCTCATTGATCCCATTGGTGACGTCATCACCGATACCTTCAATTGTTTCTTTCATATCATCTGCAGTTTTGCTAAGCTGACTCCTGGCTTGATTGAGTTCGTTCCTTGCCTGCGTCAATAAGTTCTCAGGGTCGTCCTTGCCTTCTTCCGAACTTTTCGCTTCGAATGGCGTGTGGACGTCGCCGTTTTGCACTGATAACGGAGCACTACTTGCACAGCCCATTATTTAACTCTATTACTAATTAAATTTGTTAATTATAATTAGATTAATAAATATAAAAATAATATATATGTATATAAAACAATGGAAATATATATATTGTTATACGGAAGAATTGGCAAAATTTTAAACAGTTTACTTCCTCGTGTAATGTATATCAAAAAAAGGAAATCAGTCTTTCGATTTCTAAACTGTTTTTTTAATTAAATCTTCTCCACTAGCCTTATTTTAGTGTTTGTCACTTCCTTTTTAACAAAACATTGTATACTTTTTTCATCACTTGTAAATAAATATTTGCTTATCACTTAATAGAAATTTTTAACCCTCTTAAAGTTACTGATGATATGTGTGAATGTTATCGCTTCTTTCAAGGTTTATCCTTTGAAAAGTTTAAATAGCTATGTTTTTTCAATCAAATAAATTTTGCATCTGTTTAAATTACACATAAATAAAATTTTATCACGTATTGGAAAATTTTTATCCTTTAAAATCTTGTAAGTATATATTTGCTGTTTCGCTTAATTGGATCTTTAAACCTTTTAAAGTTGCTGATGATAAAATGTATCACTTCTTCCAAGTTTCACTCTTCAAATACTTTTAATAACTGTGTGTTTTTTATCAGTCACTTGAATATTTATCGTTTATGTTCAACCAAATGCTTAGATTAGCACTCATAAATAAAATCTTATCAGTTATTCGAAAGTTTATCCTTTAAATTCGCACTAACAAGGACACTTTATCACTTTGTTTGAATGGATGTTTTGTTTTAAAATTCGCATATCAATGATAGTGAAGTCACTCGCGTAGAATGTTTTTTCTTTGTATTCTCACTATGAACTTTAGACCTTATCACGTGTTTCGAATGTTTATCCTTTAATTTTTTATAAAGGAATACACGTCTTATCACTTGACTGAGAGTCTCTCCTTTAAACATTCAAGTTATCAGTTTTAAAAATCTCTTATTTCTTAAAATTACATCAGTCACACCTTAACACTTATTTTGAATGCTTATCTCTTGAAATTTTCACACAAGAGAAAATGATGTTATAACTTGATTGATTACTCATAAACAAATATACTTGATCTGTTTATCACTTTGAATGTTCACCACTTGTTCCTCAAACCAAATTTATATCACTAGTTTGTTAAATTTTTACAAATAACTCACACTTTATTACTGGTAGTGCTTATCCTTTAAAATCTTTACAAATTAAGATTTTTCACTTACGTAAACGTTTATCCTTTAAAATCCTTACAAACAAATCCACGTTTTTCACTTAATACAATGTTTATCCTTTAAATTCGTACAAGCAAGTGTGTAAGTTATTCTTCTTACATATATAAAAGAAATGATTGGTTACGTTAAATTTCAGACATATAAACTATTATAACTTTTCTCCGTTAACATCTGTGGATAAAATTATCAGGAAACTTGATGGCACATTTAACAGAGAACAGTTCTTACATATGTGTTAAAACTATGCTCCACATGTTTCACAGTGTCCTCGGAGAAAGGCGTTGCTATGTCCACTGAAATTAATTACATGTTTGAACAATTCCCGAATTTCTAACATTGTAGCAAGATTTTCTTTGTTATTGTTAACGAGCTCCCGCCGTTTCTCGTTATTATTGTTATTATTTTAAAAGACGGAAGCTATCCAAACTTGATGGAAGTTAGTTTATGCTTCATTTTTTTTCCTTTTTAAAGAAACTTTTTTTTGTATGTGTGTTTTGATTTCTCTGTGTGAGTGGCGAATATCCGCGTGACCGAGGCAAAAGAAAACGAAAATCTTCAACAAGGAAATCTGTCACAGGAATGTTTCGTGGTCGAACCGACGACACATCGATTAAACCAACCGCAAGTGGCTACTCGCAAGTTCGTTATTATCTGCTCGCTTTGTTCCAGAAGGGAGAGAAGAAAAGAGCCCGCCCAGAAGTTTGCATGTAGCGCGCGTAACGAAAGAATACAGAGAGGAGTTAAATGACCCAAAACAGTGCGCATGCGTTATTTTATAATGTGCATAACCAAGTAACAGAATGTTCTATTGAGTTCGTTGTTTCTTTGTTATGATTATTTCTTTTCACTTGCATTTTTATGCAATTTTAAAACAACTTTTTCTTCTTCTAATATATTACATTTATTTCCTGTCGCTCTCTTTTCAACGTCAAGAGTTAATGTTTAATTCATGAATTTTTGTCTTAATTTAGATCATATCCACAATAGAATAGAAAAAACAAGTTCAATATTCTCGTAATAGCAGCAACGCAACGGGGGAAAGCCACACGGGAAATATTTATTTTGTAAACAGCAAAGGGAATAAACATTATTAGGACCACATTAGTGGACCTTATAATGACTAGGTAATGTTAATACGTCAGTCCGTTACTCCACTAGATAAATCTTGAACAAAAGCGAATTTTTGAATACTGGCTTTTGCAATGCACTGTTACATTGAGTATCTCGGCCGAGTTTGTTAATTTTGTTAATCCGTTAAAATCAGCGGCGCAAATCTGTCTTCAACATTGTGTAAGACCGTTTCCATAATATTTTCTCTTTTTCTTTTAAGAGATATTCAAAATATCTATGAAGTTGAAAAACAATGGTGTGGATAATCAGGGGAGCAAAGTTACCTTCAACATTGGGAGGTTGTCAGATTTGAAGCTTATTCTGAGAGGGGGAAGAGACTCATATTACGGTAGATGAATCTGATTTCTGAGGTGAACCTGTTGTATATTATATATCAGGCGATGCAGATGAAGTGGCAGAAGTGAGCTTTGAGGTGGACAAACACCGTGTGCGTGGGTTTCCTCAGGGTTCTGCCGTTTCCTCCCACTTGTTTCATTCTATCATTTCACTCATTTTTCATCATCAGCGTCTCCTTCAGCCTAGCCGGCATAACCATGGGACGTAAACCTTTAAGATTTCATTTCATTTCATTTCGGACACAAATTATCACATTTTCCCTCCCAAAAAAAAAAAAAACACATTTCAAATCGGATTATTGGGGGGACATGTTCCCCTCATTCCCCCGGGATTTGCGCCAGCGGTTAATATCTTAACGCATGCAGGTAATTTTAACGGTAGCTATCCATATTACATTTTCTACTATTGAAACAAAGGCGTATAATTGTAGATTGCTAGAAATTACATATCGCAACGTTAGGTGGCAGCAGTGGCGTATTTAAGATTTTGTTTCGGAGGCTGTGCTAACTTTATTCCTGGAAATATGAAAATTCTGCAAGATATTTCAATTACTTTAAAATAGTAAATAAAGTTTCGGGGGGGCTTAAGCCCGGAAGCCCCCTTATATAAACCACTGGATGGCACTAAACATTGTCCAGCGGTTGGCATCTACCGGAAGAGATTGAAACTTCTAGGAGTGATTCTTTTTACTGTCTTAACAGAGATTATTAATATTAGTAACGCTGTATATTGCAGTTTTCAAGTGAAATCTTTCAGCGTAACGTCCCATGATAAAGGAGACGGATAAAGGATGCTCTTTAGGATAAAGGAGAGGGATGATTTAGGCAAGTGAACGATTATGGAGGAATTGGCAGAATTATAATGTGGGAGGAAACGGGAGTAACCCGAGAAAACCCACGGGCACGATATTGTTCACCACAGATCTACTTGAGCAGGAAGCGAACCGGGGACCCCACGCACTATTGGTAAGCCGCTCTGCCACTGAGGAACCGTGCCCCCAACTGTGCATTGGAGAAGCAAAAGCAAAAGCAAATTAGATCGTTTTCTTCTTTTTCTTCTTTCTTCTTCTTCTTCTTCTTCTTCTTCTTCTTCTTATTATTATTATTATTATTATTATTATTATTATTATTATTATTATTATTATTATTATTATTATTATTATTATTATTATTATTCGTCTTTTTATCTATAAATTTTAATCGCTTTACCCTTTACCAGTTTCATTGTTACATAGAAATCGGAGAATTCTAAAATCGATACATACTTGTAAAATAGGGAAAGCTATAAGTAAATGAACTCCCTTATTATGGAATTTCACACCAGTACACTAAATTCTATCAAAAATAAATAACTTTTCCCGAAAACTATCATCGAAGAATACGTACGTTTCCTTAATCGCTGAAGAAGATGGGGGAATTAAATTTAATCTTATTGTTGACTGGATTTTAGACCCCAAGCGGAGGGGATGAATGGGAACTCTCACGAAAATATATGACATATTCTTCCAAAATTCAATACTTTCTTTATAAAAGCTATGGTGAAACATGTATTTTTTTTTTTTTTTTAATTTGAGGGAGGGGTTAGTTTACCCTTTTATTCTTCATTGATTATAAATCTGTGCAGGCAGAGGCGGATCTAGACCGGGGCCGGGGGCCCTAGGTTCCCCCATTTTTTTAAATGAAAATGAAATCTTTCAGCTTTACGTCTCACGATTATGCTGGCTAGGCTAAAGGATACGGTGATGGTGAGAAATGAATGAAATAGTGGAATAAATAGAGTGGGAGAAAACGGGAGAATCCCGAGAAAACCCACGAACGCGGTCTTTGTCCACCACAAAGTTCACTTGGCGCGAACTGGGATCGAACTAGGGACCCCAACCACCAAAGGTGAAAGCTCTACCACTGAGCTACCGCCCTTCGCCCAATTACTTAAGGTTAGTGTAAAGGGACAAGTTTTGCAGATAGATGTCACTACAATCTTCGTATCTCTCCCATGTATGTTTTACCTTTCACGAAAATTTACAATTTCTTTTCTAAATTTCAAGCTAAAAACTTCAAATTTTTAGAGAAGAAACTTCATAACCTATTAAAGGGAACAATCCGTGCCGATTTTTTATTTAGAATTTTCTTCATTGTAGAAATGGCTTGATTGTTGAAATGAATATCCAAACCTTTAACAATGGAACTGTTTCAACAATGAAGAAAATTCTAAATAAAAAAATCGGCACGGATTGTTCCCTTAGATAGATTATGAAGTTCCTTTTCTAAAAGTTTGAAGTCTGTAGATTGAAATTTGTAAGAGAAATCGTGAATTTTTGTTAAAGATAAAAGATATATTGGAGAGATACGAAGACTGTAGGGCCATCTATCGGCAAAACTTGTCCCTTTAAACCATCCTTAAGTGACAAAAATAAGTGAAACTATTATTTATATATATTTGAAAGTTTATAGTAAATTCATGACTATAGCTATCATTTTCTGGATTCTGGCTGGTCTCCCCAGTTTTTATGTTCTAGATTTGCCACTGCGTGCAGGGGAAATATTTGGGAATCCTCAAGGAAAATGTTCTCCATATTGCATCGAAATCAAAAAAATTTTTTTTTTTTCCTACAAATTCTGCAATATTTTTCTTAAATGGCGGAGGATAAGAGTAATAACCGACTTTCACCTCTACATTATTTGCAAACTTTAACTCCATGCTGTGGGGAAGATTGGAAAACACCTCCAAGAAAATATAGACCCTATGTCATATTGTATCAAAATCGAATAATTTTGGTTACAGCTTCTAATTAAAATTATTTTCTTATTATGTTGTTCAAGTAAGGATACTTCGAAGTTTGGATAACTTACTTACGCCTTTTGGGTCACTCAGTTTTGAGCAAATCAACTATATATAATGAAAACGATTGGGATACATTAAAGAATTATGCACTACGTTTTATCAAAATCGATTATTATCTTTTAGGTAGTTTACACTGCAAATTTCTTTTGTATGTAGCCTATAATTATGTGCGAGCCTGCAACAGAGATATATTTTACAAGTTATTTTTTAACGGATTTTAACAGGGTTATTTCTGAGGGTTGGAGAAAGGTTCATGCCAAGTTTCATTAAAATCGAATAAGTTTTACGCGAGTTATCGTCGAACAAGTAGACGAACGGACGGACACACAAATGTCTTTCGAGTGAAGTGGAGTGGAGTGGAGTAACGCTCGTTTCTGTTACTACTCACATATTGATTAATAACTCAGTTCTATTAATTATTTCTTTCTTCGAACTATCATACTACATTAATCATCATGAGAAGTACTCTGACATTAGTATCAGCTCACTTAACGCCATTGGCGGCTCTAGAGTTCAAGAACAGGGAAGCCGCATCGGGAATGGCGGTGAAACTGGCTTTGTACTCCCCAGTATCGTAATCATCCATTGGCTTTAGGGCCGCCAGTGATGTTTTAGTTTGAACGTATTCTTTAAATTCCAATATAAGGTACAAGTATAGCAGGGGAAAAATGCCATTGTATAATCAAATGTCCAGTGGCGTATTTTGTGGGCTACTGGGTATACCGGAGGTAGCCCTTGAATATTACAAATAAAGTTGTTATAATATAAACTAATTCATAGTCCTAATTTTATACTTTAATGATACAAGTTTGCGAACTTTATGAATTTAGAAACATCCATTAGCTTCTTTGCATGCAGATGACAAGGTAACCAAAACCTCTCTAGTTACTCCAGCAAGAATCATAGTTATCAACGCATTCCCCTCGCTCCACGCCTCCAACTCCTCCCACAGGTACGAACGGGCTGCCACTTTCCTCTAGAGAAACCGGTTTCTTGGGCTTGAGCGGAAGGTTAAAGGGAAGTTATACGAGTCATGACAGTGCATTTTGGAGGACTCTGGGAGTTGCCCCGACATCTTGAGCCCCTTTCCGTAGCGGTGTGCGTCATCACAATGCATTTTTTTTGTTTTGTTTTGTTTTGCCAAGATCTAGGTCTAGGTTTTACAGTGTTTTACGATAGTCGGCTTAGTAGTTATATATACTTGTTCCATTATTTGCGTTACTTTGCGAAGGCTCTTACAAACTGAGGCTCCTTCATTGGCTAATCACCTATTTCAGTGTCCTTTATTACTAGCACAACTTCCACTTACTCTAGTGAGTAGGGGACAAACACCGTGTGCGTGGGTTTTCTCGGGGTTCTCCCGTTTCCTCCGACTTTCTTCATTCCACCATTTCACTCATTACTCATCATCACCGTCTCCTTTAGCCTAACCGGCATAACCGCGGGACGTAAAACTCAAAGATTTCATTTCATTTTTTCTAGTGAGTAGGGTTACAATCTATCCAAAGCAAAATGCCGGGACACTTCATGCAGCAAATGAATATAGAAATGTACAATCGTTTTTCCGTAATAGCTAATAAGATATTAGTCTTTCTAGTGAAGAGCAAATCATGTTTATTTTCTTGATAAGAGGAAAATGTGTTGTAAGATTTCCTCTTGTTTTGTAGATTGTATAATTACGTGAAAACTAAACGCCAATAATAATAATAATAATAATAATAATAATAATAATAATAATAATAATAATAATAATAAGAAGAAGAAGAAGAAGAAGAAGAAGAAGAAGAATGTCACCAATTTCTTCAATAAATATGAAAGTCGGGATATTTTAAAGTCACAACAGAGCCACTTCGTGAGCGACTCATTTTCTCCGAAGTCGGTATTGTCTCGACAAAATCGGAACGATGGGGAGTGATTACGAGTTATGGTACCTGTTGTAGCAAAATGAAAGAGTTATAAATAAATTAAAGAAACATTTTTTTTTTTTCGTTCAATAGAATGGTTGCAGAAGCAAGCTTACAAGTGAATGAAATAGTGTAAATTTAATTTTCAAATAACAAAATTTCAATTTTTTTTTCGAGTGTAGCAAACAGTGTGTAAAATAAATAAAAATAAAAAAAAATAAAAAGTGGTGCAAAATAGCGTCAGAGGAGGCGATTACATTTGTACTTTGTGTTTTGAAGTAGGATTCTTTTTAAGTGTAAAAACTGAAAAATCAAGTTAATAAATTGTTCACTTCTGTTGTGACATTGTGAGGGAAGAATGGCAGAGCAAATTTCAGGAGGGGTTTCTATTGACAGTTACTGTATTATAGAAAGTTAATTAAATATACAGTCGTTCATAGTTATAACGAAAAACTAGAAATTGTGAAAATGGCAAGACTAACTCGTGACTTAAATTTATCTAAGAACATAAGAGAACACCGTGAGTACACACGTCATTTTATATTATGTTCGTATGACAAGTTTAATTTGTTGTGTGGTCTAAAGTGGTCTATTTTAGACAAGTTGTCTAAAATATTTTGTCGGTTGTATTTGTTATTCACCAATGCAAATAGGTAAGTAATTGATTTATAGCAATATTATTTGCAAATTACTACGTATTTTTATGCATTATTGTTATTCTTGTTTGTTTGTTTGATAGAAATGTCCCTTTGCGGCACCGAGGCTACATGAGGCATGGATCGACAGGCTAAGGTAGAATCTGGTACATCGTAATGTGTTCAACACTCTCCCACCGAGAATTCAATCCGGGACCATGTGCAGCAAGGGCGCGCGCGCTAGCAACTAGAACAGTAGGGAGGACGTAGGCGTAATTAGGCCCCAAGCAATAACTAATGACTGCAAAGAGAGAGAGCTCGTATTATTATTATTATTATTATTATTATTATTATTATTATTATTATTATTATTATTATTATTATTATTATTATTATTAATGTACAGGTGTTATAAAGGATAGCGGTAGCCAAAGCCATCAAACCAGTATACGCCACTGCAAATGTCCAATATAGTGTTGCCACGAGACGAGACGAGACGAGACTTTAGGCTGTCTCGTCTCGTCTCGCGCAAAGCATGTCTCGTCTTGTGTCTCGTCTCGAAAAAATGTGCTCGTCCCGTCTCGTGTCTCGTCTCGAGAGGTTCTGTCCCGTCTCGTCTTGTCTCGTAAAAAATATAGCAGCATACCATGGAAACGAAAGTAAAATGTAGCCGACTGCACCATGCTACTCAAGATACAACTAAGTTACAAGTATTACCCAAAACACACAAGACAAGAAATGTCACGGTAGCTACACCGTGAAGCCTTCACCTCTGGTGTATGTGGTAGTCGGTTCGATCTCGGTTAGTGCCATGTGAGCTTTGTGGTGGACAAACGTCGAATGTGTGTGGGGGCCGCGGGAGATCAGTGGTAGAGCGTTCATCTCTGGTGCTTGGGGTCTCGGGTTCGATCCCAGCCCCCGCCAAGTGAACTTTGTGGTGGAAAAACACCGTGTGCGTGGGTTTTCTCTGGGTTCTCCCCTTTCCTCCCACTTTCTTCATTCCAGCATTTCATTCATTACTCATCATCACCGTCTCCTTTAGCCTAACCGGCATAACCGTGGGACGTAAAACTCAAAGATTTCATTTCATTTCATTTCATTTTTCGTATGTGTGTGTTTTCTCGAAGTTGTCTAGTATCCTACCACTTTCTTCTTTCCACTAATTTTCCCATCAACATTCGGGGTGTGCCAAAGTTGCCTAAAGGTCTTAAAAATAAATTCAAATAAGCTCACGAGGCAAGGAAAAATAGTTTACAAGATAATATATCTCTGCTGTTAGTTGTCTGAGGCTTCTCGACTCTGGCTTATTATTATTATTATTATTACATTCTGAAACATTGTAATTTGTTTCACCAGTTTCAATACACGAATATACAGTAAATTGTTCATAGGTACGTCCAAGATGAAGACACTAATGTCAAATAATGTTTACACGACAAGCAAAGTTCGATGTAAAGGTGTCACCATCCCCGACACTATCGTATACTACACTGGTATACAAAATTTTGCTTATTATTATTGTTTGATGAATTTTTGTGTATTTTGACCCCCTGAACACGAATCTAGCACTTATTTTTATGTAGCGTCAATATTTTCAATGATATAAGCATGTTTTATTTTTCTCCTTTACTGATTTATGCAGAGTAATTTGCGTCCTTTTACTTCGATACTCGCTAGGTGGTATCGCATTTGTTATTAAAGATAATTGTTCGGAGTACGAAACAGAGAATGTAGATTCTAAAGATACATAGCAGAATTGTAAATTGATTAAATAGAGTTATTCAAGTGTGAAGCTGATTTTGGAGAAAACAAAATATAAGGAACATCAATGGGACGTGTGTGGGGATTTCAAAATTATTGGTTTTCTTCTTGGGTTGCAAAGTGGTTATACTAAATATTCCTGCTTTCTATGTCTGTGGGACAGTCGGACAACTAACCAGCATTATGATCAAACCACGTAGCCTGAAAGAACGGAGCTTATTCCAGGAACACATAATGTGATAAATGAAGCATTAGCCCAGTGAGAAGATTCTCATGCTAACATTACATATTAAGCTGGGATTGGCAAAACAATTTGTGAAAGCTCTGGGTCGCAATTCACCTGCCCTACATTGTATCAAACAAATGTTTCCAGCTTTATCAGAGGCAAAAGTTCTGGCTGGCATTTTCACAGGGCCTCAGATTCATGTCATGCTTAATAGTGCTCCATTTAAACAAAAAATGTCGGAGTTGGAAAGAAACGCTTGGGGGGCCTTTCATAAATTGGTGACGGGATTTCTTGTGCATAACCGAAGTGAAGCGTTTGAACACCAAGTTAAGACACTCATTGATCAATATCGAGCATTGGGATGTAGAATGTCTTTAAAATTACATATGCTACATTCATACTTGGATTTCTTTAGGGAGAATTAAGGAGATGTTAGCGAAGAGCAGGGGAACGTTTCCATAAGGGCATTGAGGTAATGGAAAGCAGATACCAAGAAAGGTGGGACTGTGCAATGATGGGTAATTATATTTGGGGGTTAGTCCATGACGAAGTAAACGTTTCCCACAAAAGGAAAAGAACCACTAACTTTCTTTTTTGACTACGGAATTCCAGTACTTGATGAACACTTTCCTCCAATCTCAAGTACTTTTGTATATAATTTTTATAAGAAATGTAATATTCATATATTTTAGTATTTATGTACTGTTATGTAGATTTTTGTTACCCAGAAAGTTGATGTCCAAAATGTGTTATGTATGTAATTCAATGTTTCTATAAGACACAATTGTATAATATATTACTGTTTGAGTAAAATCTAATATGCTTATAGCATTACAAATTTTGACATTACGGGAAAGTAACTGTCATACTCGTGTTCAGCGGGTGCAAATCATTAAGAAACCAATGAAAAATCAACAGAAGCACGTCTACTATGTTTGTGTTATGCTTGTAATTCAATGTTCCTATAAGACACAATTGTATAATATATTACTGTTTGAGTAAAATCTAATATGCTTATAGCATTAAAAAATTTGACATTACGGGAAAGTAACTGTCATACTCGTGTTCAGCGGGTGCAAATCATTAAGAAACCAATGAAAAATCAACAGAAGCACGACTACAGTGTTTGTATTATGCTTGTAGTTCAATGTTCTCGTAAGATACAATTGTATAATATGTTACGGTTTTAATAAAATCTGATATGCTTATATTATCACAAATTTTGACATTACGGGAAAATAACTACCATACTCGTGTTCAGCGTGTGCAAATCATTAAGAAATCGACGACAACATAAGCAACATAAGACCAACATAAGCACAACCTTGATCAAAATTTGTATACCAGTGGCAGCCCACTTGCTTTATAGTGTCTGTATATATATATATATATATATATATATATATATATATATATATATATATATATATATATATATAGAGAGAGAGAGAGAGAGAGAGAGAGAGAGAGAGAGATGGAAAGATATATAGATAAATAGAGAGATAGATATGTGTGTACACTTTGATTTCATATATTCCAGCCTTTAGGTTTCCATACCAATCCAAAAACTACTTTCCATTTTAGCATATTTAGATTTGTTGCAATTATTCTCTTTTAAAAAAAATAAAAAAAAGCTCGGAACCATATAATTTTATTGAGTAATGGAAAGTATTTGATTGAAATGTTATATGTTACTGCACAGTAAGCTCTACTTAAAGTGCCATAATAATGGTAGCTGAAAGACACATCGGACCAAAGAATGCTTGGGGCCAGTATTCACCTCCATGGTACAAATCTGTTCCCATAACCGCGGGGTGTGTGCCACTATATGGTGGTTGCCCCGGTTGTGTAACAAACTCATGACAGTACACCCAGAGTAGCTAGTGGTCTAAAAAAGTAGTTGATTTTTGGGTGGCCATTTTGGATTAAAGTTTCTTATATTGTCGTCATCTATTCGCAATCATACAACGTACATCTTCATACCAAGCCGAGCGGTCTGCGGCGATAGACCATCGGCTTGAAGGCCCCGGGTTGAGTCCCGGAAGGGTCATGTGTATGGATTTTAACAGCATTTGTTTTTTCGTATTGTGTCAGGAGGCGAAATCGTACGGGATAAAAGGATTTCAGTCTGAAAAAATTGGAGAGAATATCCTCCCCAGGATACTTTCATGGGAGTAAGAAATTAGTAAAAATTTAGGATATACATTTTATAGCAGGTTTAAAATTATGGGTATCCTATTTCTTCTCTGTTAATTATGTTCTTCAATGTTCGAATTTTGATCATTCTCATGATATTTTCTGCTTTCAACGGAGTTCCATGAATATTATACCAAATGTTCTTTACACTCTGTAAGAAACCATTTCTGAAGATAATTTAGGTCCTAATGAATATTATTCACTAGGAAAGGGAAGTATTTCCATCCTCTCAACATGGAAGCAGAGTGCAATTTCGCAGAGGTCAGATCAAACATTTCCGCGTAACAAAACGAAGGCCCCCCTGTAAAACCTCTTCACTTAAAGTGTTATTGTTAGTATCATAAATTTGCTGAAAGCAAACAATTTGAAGGGTTCGTCGATAATATCTTCGCTTTTTTTGTCCTTCGACCGCCTTCCAAACAAAGAGGTGAATTTTACAACATGACTGCTGTATAATAAGCGAGCGATTTGTAAAGTGGTAAAAGTGTGTTTTTATGTGTATGTGTGTGTGTGTGTGAGAAAGAGAGAGAGAGAGAGAGAGAAGACAAAATTTTAGTTGCAAGATGACATACTTCAATTGCCATTTTCGGTTGATATAGCAAAAAGAATACCGCCACCAGTCAACTACAGCCTGTAATGAGTGTAGACCTTATCCAGTTTTCAAATTGAATAGATGGTCGTGGTAGTTCGGTTTCTTGACCTTGTAAAAATCTTCCCTGTCTTTGATTTTGTTTGTCATCATTCCAGCCAGAAATGAAAAAAATGAGAATTCCTCAGTTTACAGCAAGGGGAATTGGGGACAAGACATTAAGGATGATATTCCTGGAAGCTCATATATCACGATTGTTTCATTCAATAGACAGAGGACACTTTCCTATGAAGGCTTTCAACATGTTTTCACACAAACATGTCTTCTCCTTTTGCAATCTATATGACTACTGGCAATTTCAATCTTGGCCATTTCCGCCAGCGTTTTCATTTTCGAGACACGAGACGAGACGAGACATTTCAAAAGACGTCCCGTCTCGTCTCGTGTCTCGTCTCGTTTTCGAGACGGGACAAGAAGCCTGTCTCGTCTCGTGTCTCGTCTAAAAGGTTCTGTCTGGTCTCGTGTCTCGTCTCGTTTACGAGACGAGACGAGACGAGACACGAGAAATGTCTCGTCTCGTGGCAACACTAGTCCAATACTTTATTCAGCACGAAAACTTCTAGTTACTCAAGAACTCAAAAACAATTAATGTTGATAACACTACTCAACCTTCTTTTTATCTTTCAATTGAATTCTCTCAATCGATTCTATAAATGAAATGAAATTTCTAGCTCTGCGTCCCATGCTACTGCCATTTAAGCTAAAGGAGACAGGTGGATTAACCCTAGATTAGGCGCGTGGGTGACAGGTGTGAAGTAGCATGTAGTGGCTTGAGGAGGTTCTGCATCGTTCTGCAGTGGCTTGAGAAAGGAGAGAAGAAGCTGGAGGTGTGTTTTGATGAAAATGATTATGAAATTTATCACGTGAGTGCAAGTGACTACATCAATGAGTCGGAATAAGACGGCTCATGGTGTAATATTTTGATCTTTTAAATATATGTCCAATTAATGCAGTTTATATCCTGAAATTCAATACCAGTTCATCTCAATTGTCAGTAAGGATTTTTTTTTAAGGATATTACCTGGGAAATGATTAAACCTCAGATGCAACACCTATGCTGTATTCCCCAAATTCCCCTTGAAATTAGAGGAAGAGGGGCGACTCCGACAGTTACTTTGTGTTGAGGAAGGACAAATGGTCAATGTTGAGAAGCCATCATGCTCCAGAGGACGTTAGCATGCTTGTGGAAGAGACAAAACTAAAAGGAAGGGCTGCTTGAAATGTATGGTTGAGTGTAGGACATCCCAAAGACATTTATGTAATATGCTTGGAATCAGACTAGTAGTCATTAAACAAAATATCGTTATATTCAGTAGGACACTGTGTACAACCAAAACTATATCCTGTAATTATCATTTTATCCAATGAGTGTAAGAATCGTCATTTAAAGATGATTTTATTTATTCTAGATGCATTTTAATACAATTGTCACCCAAGCGCCTAATGATGCAACCGAAACGTACGCGCCTAACGCAC
Source organism: Thermobia domestica (assembly GCF_964235325.1). NCBI lineage: Eukaryota > Metazoa > Arthropoda > Insecta > Zygentoma > Lepismatidae > Thermobia > Thermobia domestica. The sequence continues at coordinate 40,908,700 of NC_137471.1, forward strand.
ACAGAGAAAAATCCGTTCTCCGAACAGCGGTATATTGTACAAATATACGGTATCCTCTTGCTTACTATAGAATACAGTACGGTCCATACGTTATCCGTATGCTACATAGGCACTGCTCTTAGATGTTACATCATGCCGTTGCAGGATGTCTGACATCTAACAGTTTTCCGTATATCACATGCATATATTTATGTTACCTTCGTCAGGTATATGTTATACGTCCATTTGTATCTGAGATCCTGCTCGTATACATTGTTTCATACGGAAAGTACGTATAGATTGAACACTTATACAGAAAGTATTATAAAACAAGTGTTCTCAGTTATACGTTTGCTGTACGTTAAGTCCAAAAACTACAGGAATTACGCATGTAACCTATCTTTTTAAGTACACCACCTACGATTTTTTTCTTAGTGCAGGGTTAACGAAAGTGAATTATGAAATGATTGGTGGATGAGAATGTGGGAGGAAACAGGAGAATCCGAAGAAATCCACGGATACAATATTGTCAAACACTTTTAGGCAGGAATCAAACCAGGGACCTGTGGCACCAGAGATGAGTGTTCTCTTATACTAAGCCACCATTCTTCCTATCAATCGATTCTTTAAAAATCATTCGGTTACATACTCATCAACATACATATTTAATACTGTCATTTGAAACGGATACAAAAACTAAGTAATAGTGAAAAGTTAACGTGTCGTTAAGGGCAACGCGGGAAGCATTGCTACTAGTCATATACTTCACGTATTTCCTTACTTTGAAAGATGTTGCATAAACATTATTCTTCCTGGGCGAAAAACGGGAACTTCTGCTAGCATGCGTCTCCTTGGAAATTTAAGTTGCCACGGCAATTTTTCATCATAGCGCAGAAACTCATGGGTTGGCATTGCTGGTTTTAACCGTGAAGTAACTTTGGAGTCTGTTTCGTCATAGCATTGTTGCATTTTCTTTGTATGATATATTGACCCGAGGTAAGCATTGTTATATTGGGTACAAAGTGTTTTGAGGAGAAAGACTCGACTGGATTGATTTGAAAGTCTCTAGAAGGAAGGATTGAAGGTCTGTAAAGGAAGGATTATTTGATGTTAATAGTTATGTTTTTGCAGTGTATTTTCTCCCTCAAAATTGTAACTTTTCAAAATGTTCCAATTTTTGAATATGTATGTGCCTGTTGGCAACTTAAGTTGCCGGGCTAAAAAATAAGAAAAAAATAAATAATCTTCAAAAATATTCTAATATCTATTTTAGAATACTATTAGGACCAAATTGGCGAAAAAACTTTTCAAAATACAAGTGGGGAATTATGGGCACTAACATGATAGCTCTAATATTTTGTTTCTCTGTATCTTGTAGAAAAGGATGTATCTTGTAGGTCCTTTGCCGTTGCCCTGTTTGCGTATGCCACTGTGTAGGTGCTATATTTCACTCCGTGACACTAGCAAATATTACTTTTCCTCGTAACTTTAAATATGTATTTGAATGTGTGCTACTGTCGCACGATTTACTAAGCTAATCACAAAGATCCCTTTAATACATAACCTTCTAAGAAGAGTAACCAGCACAAAAAACCTTGTAACAGTTGTTATTAACCTAAATCACACTTCAAGTGCGAAGGTTACATGGGTAAGTGTGTAATTTGTATCTTGCGTGATTGTGACCACGAAAGAACTTCAAACAAAACTTGATCGGTGACTAATACTATTTTTTTTATTAATAAATGCTCAACTATGAAGTTAATAAACACATATGTTTATCAAGTGATCTATCGAATCAATAGATGAAGGAAACAACCCAGAACTTTTTTTTTTCTTTTTACAGTTGTGATAGAAAAATATTGTTGAGTTGCATTCAAATGTTTTGCTTAACATTTATTAAGGGCATATCCTCTATTGCATGGTGGAAAGACTACAGTACTTTCCACCATGCTCTATTGTAAGGGCAGATCCTCTATTTTATAAGATCCTTACTGTAAGACTTAAGGTATAATTTGTTTCCGGTGAGTTCCAAAGAAATTTAGCTACATATGGAACTTACAATAGTTGTCTTTCCTGTTGACTTAAAATTATTGCAATGAAAGACAGAATTGTAAATTTTGCTTAAACTGGGAAAGAAGAAGCTATAAAGAGCACAACGAGTCAACAATAAGAAAGGGAAGGAAACGTAATTAGCAAAGAAAATAATGTAAAACATGCGTCGCTCTATGCTTTCTACTAACAACTAGAACCTTTCTATTTGTCCTTTGCCCCTTCTGGCGCTGCACTCGATGTGTGATTTCCCGTACCTCCCTCAAAAGAGGAGGGAAAAGTTCAAGGATATTATAAAATAGAGGATCTGCCCATACTATCTTTATCATATGAACTCAATGAACCCAAAAAACAACCGAGCATCGTCTAAACCGGCACGTCTAATTGGCTACTCTCGTTTCCGCCATGATTGTTGGCTCGAAACATTGCTATCTTAGTGGCGCGGAGTGGGCAGAGTAGGTGTGGCGAAGCTGTGACGTATGGCTTCACGATTTTGTTGTATGGGCAGATCCTCTATTTTATAACATCCTTGGAAAAGTTGTCGCGGCCGAGATCTTTCAATTGTTAGATGCGGAAGCGTTGCCAAAATGAATTATTTCACGGACTTCTCTGTCCTCTATCTTGTTAGCCATTCTAAGTAGCCTACGATTTTCACTCGTCAAGACCAAACGATTGAATGACAAATTGGCAAAACAACTGAGGTCATTCACTTCTTTTCCGTAAGCAAAGGGAGAATTTCCTCCATCAGAGGGTGGCGGGAGTTGGGCAAAAGTATAGTTCTCATAATTTCCGAGGGCATAGATGAGATACCAAATGTCCCAGATGAAAATGGCTCGAACAGACAAATTGTTTGGAATCGAAAATGTGACTTTTGTAGCCTTGCAAGAGGGTTGGTGACTCAGTGGTAAAGTGCTTAACGATTCCCGACCAAGTAAGTTTGTGGTAAACAACATTGTGTCCGTGGATTTTCTCGGGGTACCACTGTTTCCTCCCACAACCTCATTCCATCATTATTTACTTGCTTTAATCATCCGTCTCCCTTAGCCTAAGTTACACTGAAATATTTAATTTCAGTATTGCAGCCTTGCTCTTACGTTAAGATTGGAAGTGACGAAAGTACTTATTTCTTGCAGCGAGGTGCATCTTGATGTAAGCCGCACATGCGCAAACTATACATTTTTTTTTTTTTTTTTTTTTTTGAACGGCTCTCGTATTTAAAAATATTATTGCTCTCTTAACCTTTGACCTTTTACCTTTGGAAGCAATCTGATAAAACGTCAGACACTCTTATCATTTAAAAAAAAATGACAAGAAAATAAACACACTACCGGTACGTCTTTGAAGCAAACCATTTCGCTTTGAAAAATCACTATCTCAAGTATTTTTTAACTTCTTAAAGAAAGGGAAGACAAATCAGCAGAAGTCCATAAGATCTTAATGTCAAACGCTTGTTCTGTTGTAAAGGTCCCTCTGGTTTCGTGCTGCGGCCATTAGAGAAACACGAACACGGTGACAAGTCACGAATATTGTCCACCTCTTTTTTTCTTTGCATTGTAAAACCCCACATTACTCGAAGAAGGCATTAAGGAAGCGAGATTCTATCTTTGGGTCCCATACAGCTAACATACGTACAATGAACCATTACATTACAGAAACACTGGTCAAGGAACTTGATGGCTTTCTTTCCGTGTTAAAGAAATGAAATGCTCTTGAATAAAGTGGTCGTAAACTATAAATTTTTTAAATATTCGCAGAACGGTGCAAGCGCTATCGAAAGTGCGTTTTAGAAATGCATTTACGCTGACAGTAAATTGATTTTTTCTAAGAAAGATGTTTATAATTCTCAGCACAAAAAGAAAACGCAGAAGTGTTTATTTTCTTGCTCTTGAAAATAGTGACCAGATAAGGTCATGAACAGTGGCGGTGATTTCTCATGATAATGGGTGGCTGCATGCTATCCAGGCTATGTCTCTGGTAACAAAACAACTCGAAGTTTTCTCTTCTCATAATTTTCGAGCAAAGAATAACAGTGAAGAAACTACAGTAGACTCCCGAGTATCCGGTTCGCAATCATCCGGCCTACTTTTTTATCGTAATTAAATGAGGAAGGCAAGGCGTTGCATTGGCAACAGGCATTGGAAGCGGGTGTCTGCTAGAGCCTGTCTATTCCACCTGTGCCCTCAGAAACTATGCGAACTATACTTCGGCCCACTCACTCCACCTTTTGGCGGATGAAACCCTCCCTTTGCGTAGGGCAAAAAAGTGAATGACCTCAGCTGTGTTGCCAATTTGTCATTTAGTCGTTTGGTCTTGACAAGTGAAGATCGTAGGGTACGTAGAGTGGCTAATAAGGCAGAGCACACCGAAGTCCGTTAAATAATTCATTGTGGCAACGCTTCCGCATTCAACAATTGAAAGATCTCGGCCGCAGCAACTTGTTTCTCCTCTTTCGAGCGAGGTACGGGAAATCACATATCGACAGCAGCGCCAGCAGGGGCACAGTTGAAATAGAAGGGCTCTAGAATCGTCCTACGTGTCGTGTGCAAAATACAAGTTGTGAAAAAAAAAGAGCAACATTCTGTTCCTTGTTCATTGTTTCGTCAGTATGTAACGGACCTCAATGCAGTTCACTTGCCGCTGTTCCTGATTATAACTGTACAGTACGTACAGTACTGTATTCCTAAATTGTTCTTGGGGTATGCTTAATATTCATAAAGAAATGAGTTCATCTGCCCTTCGGCCATATTATGCCGGATACTCGGGAATCAACTGTATTGTGATGGTGAACAGAATTTAAATGTTTCATGTTCGATATATATATATATATATATATATATATATATATATATATATAGGGTGTTTCGAAACAACACCGACAACGTTTCGGAGGGGATTCCTGACACCAAGATAAGACAAAAAGTATAGATCAACCTGGGTGCACAAATGCTTCCTTTCGGAGTTACAGGCTGCCGAAAACATGAAAAAATGAACTTCAAAGATCCATAGCTCCAAAGCTATGGGACCTACCGTAGTCGGGTCAAGACTTCACTTACGAACTAGTATGTTCCCTATCCAAAAATCCATGTTTCAGAATCCTGCCTCTACTTCCGTACCAATTTTTATAGATGCCGTTGGTTAGTACTTCAAATTATATGCCCGTAGCCAAGCTGCCTCTATGAAAATTGTTAAGGACCGTAGGATTCTGAAACATGGATTTTTGGATAGGGAACATACTAGTTTCTAAGTGAAGTCTTGACCCGACTACATTAGATCCCATAGTATTGAAGCTATGGACCTTTAAAGTTCATTTTTTCATATTTTCGGCAGCTTATAACTCCGAAAAGAAGCATTTGTGCACCCAGGTTAGTCTATACTTTTTGTCTTATTTTGGTGTCAGGAATCACCTCCCAAACGTTGTCAGTGTTGTTTTGAAACACCTTGTATATATATATATATATATATATATATATATATATATATATATATATATATATATATATATATATACGTGTGTGTGTGTGTGTGTGTGTGTGTGTGTGTGTGTGTCATTCAATATATAAGTTTAAGCTCTAAAAGAAAATTACTTTTAGAGATACATTTTTAAACTGTACATACATGTCCAGGTGGATCCTTCCTCATCTCTCCACATAATCATCATTGAGATTCAGGCATTTGTCTCACCGTTGCACAAATGTGTCCAAACCGTTTGAAAAAAAAAATCAGGACTCTGGCCATTTAGCACTCTCCTCACATTTCGCTTCAGTTCAGCACTAGTTGACAGGAGATCAGGTTTGGTCGCTTATGTCGAACGCAATTCGACATAAGCGAACTAATTTCTTCTTCTTGACGATAACACCCACTACCACTCAACACGCAAACAAGATACAAAATTGAAGACTTAAAACGGGAACGGCTGCCCCACTCCCCCATACAGCCTCAATTTAGCGCCGAGTTAGTTCCACCTTTTTCCGGTGTTAAAGTCTACATTGCAAGGTGAACCTTTTGAAACAGATTAAGTGAAGCGGAAGCGGAATATGAGGAGAGAGCTAAAGCCAGAGCCCTGATTTTTTACAAAGGATTTGGGCAAATTGGGTCGACGGTGAGACAAATGCTAAGTCTCAGTGAAGATTATGTGCAGATGTGAGAAAGAATCCACATACACATGAATATATAGTTTAAAAATGTATCTTTAAAAATTAATTTTACAGCTTAGGGAAACATATATTGAACGACTCATGCATATATATCCAAAAAGATCTTGTTCCCTCTGGATTTTTCCGAAATATTTATATCATATTATACGCTTATGAATGAATATTGATTTATGGAATATTAAGCTGTTATTTTCAATTGTAAAATTATTCTACACTCCCTATGGAACTGTGCAACACACTGGTTGGGAACCTCTGATCCATCGTATTGGTAACAATCCTCAATGAAAGATGTATATACTTTGCTGTTTTCGAATGGTAACCACTCTGGTAGCATGTCGCCTCGGTTTTCTTTTCCGTTCTTTCCGTGTCTATGCTTGTGGGTCTTTCTGTTGAGTTTTGACATGCTAGTGTTTTAAAAAGATATTATGATATTTAAATATTTAAATGGTTAAATTCAGGTACACCGTGATTATTTTTCGTAACTAGAACTGTTCGTGATTATTTTGCTAAGAGGGGGACATGTCCAAGGGCGGACCCAAGGGAGGCTATAGGGGCTATAGCCTAGGGGTGTTCGGAATTGAGATTTCAATTCCGGAATTCGGAATGTCGATAATTCCGGAATTTTTCGGAATTCCGTTTTTCGGAATTTCGGAATTTTCGGAATCTCGGAATTCCGGAATTTTCGAAATCTCGGAATTTTCGGAATCTCGGAATTCCGAAATTTTCGGAATCTTGGAATTCCGGAATTTTCGGAATCTCGGAATTCCGGAATTTTCGGAATCTCGGAATTCCGGAATTTCGAAATTCCGAGATCCCGGAATTCCGAAAATTCCGGAATTCCGATTATTAGAAATTTCCGATGGAATTTTAAAATTCCGGAATTCCGACCTTCCGAAATTTAGTATCGTGTCCTGGATTCCGGAATTCCGATCTTCCGAAATTTCAGATCTTGTTTCGAGATTCCGGAATTCCGAACTTCCGATATTTGCGATGAAGTTCCGGAATTCCGATTTTCCGAAATCAAATTTGTTAGCGGCTTTATATTTTAGTATAGATATGTGGGAAATACCAACTGAAAATGTTCGTTGTGTAACAACAGTAGTGCCAATATTGTAAAGGCCATTGTTGACTTGAGCGATTTCCAACATTTGAGTTGTTTCGGCCATACTTTGAATATTAGAGTAAACAAAGCCCTTGAGCTACAGGGACCTTCGGAAACAGACAAATTATGAGTCAAAGTAGGAAAATGAGACATGCGCTGCAAGAAGAGTAAGATGCATTAGGCCTTCTGCGTAAAATACTTCCGTCATGCACGCCAACAAGATGAGTGTTTACTTTCCTTTTGATGCTGGTAGTTTTAACACGCCAAGAAGAAATAGCAAAAGTTCTGTCTCAAACAATATATAAAAATCTTATCCTTCAGAACGAAGAAACAGAAATATTAACTATGATTATTAATTAGAATTATTAACTATTATCGTCCTTACAAATGCTTTGTGACAGTATGTCAGCAGAAACATCTGTTACAGCGTCGGACATATGGTCATCATATGAACAAATTTCAAAAGATTTTCAAGTCGAAGAATCTCAACTGATAGACGATATATCATAACAAGATAAAGCAAGTTCGCAGGAAACACATCTTTCATTCTATGACTTTTTGACTGAAGAGGGAGATAGTGAACAGATCTTAGAAGCAGCCTCAAAGAAGATGAAAGAAGCATGAAAATGGAAATTTTGTCTCTTCTGAAATCGCGATTCGAGAAGGATGAAAGAAGCAGAATTCTGTAGAAAATTTGTGCTTTCTTAGATCTCAGATTTAAAGAAGATAATTTGGGTAAAAATATTGAGATAACAAAAGGTAGAGTACTGTATAAGTTGAGACTTATTCCAGCAGGAAATCCTAAAAAAGATAATCGAGGGAATGTTGGTACTAAAAGATTAGACAGTTGCCTAAAACGAAGGACATTTGGTGACAGGATAAAGAAGGCAGTCAAATAGAATAATTGAACCTGTACCTAAGCCTTAGGGATGCAGATTTGGAGGAAGAGCCACTACTTTGGTGGAATAATCATTCCCATCATCTTTCAAGATTAACAAAATTAGCGAGAAAATATTTGTGTACACAAATAATATTACCGCTGAGCATGCTGGGCAGTTAATATTTCTGTCCATGAACAAAGCTATTGTCCCCAAAACATTTTAAAATACTATTGAATATAAGCTAAATTTTCTCATTGTTTCACATCTCTGGCTTAGTATAACACGGGATTCATATATCAACACGAAGTACAGAGTCCGACATAATTATTCTAACATAAACATGTTTACTAAATTTATCATTTCTATAGGCATGCAAAGAAAGTAGACAAAATTACAACTGCTACAAAATAAATTTGAGTCTTCTACTAAATATATAAACTCATGAAAAGCATCGGATACTTATTTCCACTACCAGAAAGGATGAAAATAGTTTGTTTACATCTGCATATCAGCATTCAACAGAGAACAGCTAGTAATTAGTTATGTTCCCCTTTCTATGGATTACTACAATATCTTTTTAACATGACTGTACTTTTTTGTGCTGACTGCAGAGTTCATATTTCTCCACTCTGAAGAAGTTCTTTCAGATAGTCCTTACTTCTAATGTGATGTTTCCTAACACGATCTTCGAGCTCGTTCCAGATGTTTCTCTGTACGATTTAAATCTGGTGATTTGGTCGGTATCTTCAAAGTGTGAGGAGTGTTATACACCATCCAAAGCCTCATAATTTCCGCAATATACTTTGGATCATTGTCCTGATGGAAGTAATAACCATTTCCCAATTCTAGTTTCTGTGTACTCCTCTTAAAATTGTTTTCAAGAATTCTCTTGTATTCAAACTTTTCCATGATTTCATCTATGAGCACCAGTTCCCCAACGCCTGATGAAGCCATACATCCCCATACCATCACACTGTTGCCTCCATGTTTCACTGTAGCTACCATGTTCTTAGCTGTATTTGATAGCCTTCACACTGTAACACGTCCATCACCCTTGTATAAGCAGAATTTGTTTTTATCCGACCAGAGAACGTGATCCCAGAATTCTGTTGGCTTCCCCTATACAGGTTAACAAATTTTAGACTCTTTTTCTGATTCACACAATTGACATATGGTTTACTCGTAGGAAAACTGGCATTGTAACCGGCACTATGTAAAACCCGTCCAACTGTTCCTGTGTACATCACAGTGCCAGAATATTGTTCAAGGCTTCCTCTAATCCCAGATGCCGGATTCTGCTTGTTTGGCTCCTGTCTCTAGTAGTAAGTTTAGAAGGAGCGGCGTATCTCGGCTTATTCACAATATTATTAGTCTGTTTGAAACGCTGAATGATGGAGAACACCATGATTTTGCTTCTGTTGACTGTACTATCAATTTCGGAGAGGGGTTTGTGTTGTTTGTACAGATTAATTACAACATTTCTCTCTTCGACTGTTGTCTCCTTACCTTTACACCCCATGTCACTTGTGAATGCTTAGCTTTACACTACAATTGCGAGCTGCTGTTGCGAGGCACAGTATGAAATCAACGACTGTGTGGTGGGGGCATAAAACATGCATCGAGCCATGTGTCTACTCGTTTGGAGACGTTATGTCGTCCTATAAGTGAGACCGCAGGAGAAATATAGTAGACTCTATATATTGTGTGCTAAATACATGCATTATGATATTTTAAATATAGTTTCGGAGACACATAATGGTAACGTTTATATGTTTACAAATTCAACACTACTAAGCAAATATGATGTATGTTGTTTATAATTCATACAATGTAAATAAAGTATTAATTATATTATTCCAATATTTCTGTCGGTCTCTGTATCTGTTTTTTCTTATTTTCAAAGGTACGGTAAATTTAAGCTATTGAGAAGGGCATAGTTACCAGTGTCATTATCACAGCATAGATGTATCTGTATATTATTCAAATAACATTTCCTTTAATTTCATAATGTTAATACATTATTTCAATATAATATTTCAATTAATATATTTCTTAAGTTTCATAATATTTCGTATTTAAAATGTTGTTTGTACAGCATAACATTTTCTTAGTTTTCTAGTGTTACGTATTAAATATGCGTAATTATGTTATTTGTATAACATTTCCTTATGTTTCATCATAATAAGTACTTTTTATTTTAATTTGTAGTTAATGTACATTTCCATTCTGCCTTTTACATATGTCCTAGTAAATCTAACCAGACTGAAAACGCCAGATTTTCAAAAGTATTTTGATAAAAGAATTTTCAAAAGTAACATTTTGTAGTAGAAATAATTTACAGATACAATCAGGTTTAATGGCATCCATCAAATATATAGGATATTATTTCTAATTTTTAAAACATGTATTCTTTTGAAAATTGTTGCGAACATAACTATCCTCTCACAAGTCTGGATCGAAGAACTGATTTTATACATCAGAGTCCGACGAAATAAAGGTTGTTCTATAACCGCGAGTATATACCGTGTTCAGAAAAGTATTAAAATGTTGTACAATGATAGTATTGGATTTGAGGTAATGTGTATTTTTTTAGTTTTTGTAAATTAATTGTAATAATGTATATTCTAATCTATGAAAATTTATACGAAATTTATATTGCATTAACCAACATCTTTAAACATAATAAGGTATTTTTTGTTTGTTTATTTTATTGATCTTATGAACAGGTAGCCTAACTTATAAGAGTAAGAATCCGCTATTATGTAAAGCTCTGATAGAAAAAATTACGGTAGAAACTAAAATTATAGGTTTCCTTTAAATTAAAGAAATTTGAGAGGATTAACATTCTATTGATATGGCATTTCATTATTACTTTATGTTGAAAGCTAGATTGATTGTATATTTTTCCACTGCTTTTACAAATATTAAATACAGTTATTACAAATATATTACATTGTATTTCCAATCTTCCGCAGTTCAGATCTATCATATTTTTATTTCTTCTTTATATTAACGCAAAATACATTTGACATTAAGGAAAGTTTTCATTTTGTGTATTAAAAAAGGTATCATGGTATAATTGAATTAATTTTTGTGCCATGCTATCTACAAAAATTACATAATTATGGTATAGCATTATGCAAAACCTACTTTATGAAAAACTATTTGCTATCAGCTAGTTACGGGACTGACTACGTATGTGAGCTCCGAACCACATGTTTTCGTTGAAAAGTTGTTTTCCTAATACAAGAAAATAGAAACTAAGAAAACTATGAGGGAGAAGAGCTAGATGCTTTGTCTTATAAAAATGGATGTATGTTTGTTCCAGCATAATTCTGGAACACCTGAAGCTATTTCAACCAAACTTGGTACACATATGACTAAACTAACTAACTAATTCTATGGCTTATGGAACCCGGAAGTTCAATGCCGCGTTCACAAAAGCTCTCCATTGACTTCTATCCTTAGCTAACTGCATCAAGTTTCTACTTTGTATTCCAATCTCTGCGAGATCCATCTTAATATTGTCCTCCCATCTGCGCCTAGGTCTTCCTAATGGTCGTTTTCTGATTGGTCTTCCAGTCAAGATTTTGAAAGCGTTTCTACTTTCTACCATTCTAGCTACATGACCTGCCCACCTAAGCCTCCTAGACTTGACGACCCTAACAATGTTGGGTAGACCGTATAAATTATGTAGTTCCTCGTTATGAAGTTTCCGCCATTCCCCATTCCCCATTCCTCTTGGGTCCCAATATTCTTCTCACGATCTTGTTCTCAAATACTTTCAGTCTATGTTCTTCCCTCAGTGTAAGCGACCATGTTTCGCAACCATACAGAACAACAGGGATGATTATCGATATATATATTTTAAGCTTCAAATTCCTCCACAGAATTCGCGAGGACAAGAGATTTTGAACCGAATAGTAACACGAATTCCCTGCTTTTAGTCGACATTTAATGTCTTCGTGAATATGATTTTCCTCGGTTAATATTGATCCTAGATATTTGAAACCATCCACTTTAACAAAAGTATTATTTAATATTTTAACGCATCCACAATTTTCCGTATTACGGTCCCGACACACTTCCATGTATTTAGTTTTCTCTGCATTTACTTCTAAATCCATGTCCCTGCAAGCGTTTAATAAGATCTCTGCATTTCTTTCTATTGTTATCCTATCATTCTCTATTAAATTTACATCATCAGCATATGCCATAACCTGGTGAATACCGTTCAACTCTAGGCCCTGGTTGCTATCTTTGATTTTCCTTATAGCGTATTCCAGAACAAAGTTAAATAATAATGGCGACAACGCATCTCCTTGTTTCAGGTCATTTTCGACGTGAAAGCTCGTGGACAAAAATTTTCCTACCCGGACTTTACTTTGGGATTCATTTAAACATATCTTAATTAATCTAATTAGCTTTCTCGGTATTCCAAGTTCTGTAAGAACGTTGTATAATATTTCTCTCCTAACCGAGTCGTATGCCTTTCTAAAATCTAAAATCTCTTCGTGCGCAGAACGAGCATTTCAGCTACGTATCCAGAACCTGGCTTCTAAACATTAAGGAGTACGAGGGTGAATATCGGCTCAAGTGTGCAAGTAAATATATAGGTAATGAATACGAAACTCGCAATCTATGGCTTCACCATGTTTCTAAGTTTTTCATTTTCTATATGTCATTTTGAAGCCACGGAGGGAAGAAACTGGTCGATACTCTATCCGTATTGCACTAGTAACCCAGCTAGCAACGATGTATAAACATGTTAGAGCCTGCACTTGGATAGAACATTAGAACAAGACAAGAACCAGTAAATGAAGTCTTTACACTTTGTTCAATGAGTCCTTCTGCTCAGCTCTTTTCGTTCTGCAGAAAGACGGGTATTGCCGCCACTGACAATGAGTAAAAAAGAGTAAGTTTCATCATTACATTGTCTGAGTGTTGATGTCTATCTCATAATCATGTTACTTGAAGATTTCAGATGCTGACATTTCAGCATTCCGAGATTCCGATATGCTGGATCGACGTACCGTTATTGGGAATTTCAAATTTCAAAGATTCAGAAGTGCTGAACCGAAGTCCTCATATTCTGAAATTTAAATTTCTAGCTGAAGTTTCGAGATTCCGGAATTCCGAGTTTTGGAAATTCCGAAATTTCTGACTGAAGTTCCGGAATTCCGAGATTCCTGAATTCCGATATTTCGAGGTGAACTTTCGGAATTCCGAAATTCCGGAATTTAGAGATTTCGAAATTTCGGAATGGACTTCCTGGATTCCGGAATTCCGAGATTCCGAAATTACGGAATTCCGAGATTCCGGAATTACGGAATTCCGAGATTTCGGAATTCCGGAATAACTAAATTTTTAATTCCGATTCCGGAATTAAGATTTTCATTCCGAAGTATTCCGGAATTCCGGAATCCGGAACACCCCTACTATAGCCCCCCATTGACCCTCAGGTATACACTGGATAAAATGGACTTCAATCCTGTTTTACACTGGATAAAGCGACAAACTATGGTTTAGCCCCTTCCTTGATCATATCCTGGATCTGCCACTGGCCATAACCACTTTCTCTTGGAGTTGATAAAATTTTATTTGTGATCCAAAGATATCTTCTTAGGGAGCCAAGAGTGTTGTATGGAGACTTTGTCCAGTAACGACACTAGTTTTAATTTTGGGAGGTGGGGGAAGGCCAAGTAGAGGAGCAGAAATATTTTTGGGAGGTAACATTAAAAAATGGTGGAATGAGAAAGTGATAGGAAACGGGAAAACCTCAAGAAAACTCACGAACACGATGTTGTGCACCACAAACATACCTGGACGGGAATTGAACGGGAGATCTCTCTATACAACTTTTCCTTTTAAAAGTTCGTCCCAACCGGGATATTAGTCTCCATGGTCATCTCACGTACATTCTACGTAATTCAAACACGACAGGGACACGAACACAGAAACACGGAGGACAGTAGGGATGGCGCACGAGACGAGTCGAGACAGGATTTTCCTGACAAAATTCGAGTCGAGACATGGCTCTTTCAATAAAGAAATATACATTTTTCGAGTCGAGACATCACTTTTACAGCACATTTTCGAGACGAGACAGCCACAAATCTTGTCTCGTGCGCATCCCTAGAGGACAGTCAAAATTCCACTTTTGCTCTTTAGAGGGACACAAACCCCCAATGGGTTTCACCTCACAATCGTCAGCCTAACGTCTCAGAACCTATCGGCAAAAATTTGCTTGATTAACTTAGCGAACTAAGGACCCCCAACTTTTGAAACCGACTCTTAAGCCAGTGCTCTAAAACATCACTTACCTCCGAGTCACCGTCCCTCTACAATTTATTTATTTGTTTTGAGGATCGAACATAATAGTTTCGTGTTATTTGTCTTACGTTACACTGGAGTAAGTGGGGCAGTCAGCAGGCCCGTATCCCCGGGTGGCAAGAGGGGGCCGCCCCCCCTAAATTTTGGCTGGCCCCCATAAAATTTCACGGTAGGCTTGCAAATTAACTATAATATGGCGATGAAGTATAATTTGATTGGGTCGGTCCCCCTCTAACTTCTACCGGGCCCCCCTAAATTTTGGGCTGGCTACGGGCCTGGCAGTCAGGAGGAGACGGACGCTGCCATTGGTGACGCCTATCTTCCTTGTCCCCTGTACTGTCTTCAATAGCCTTGTTTCCTACCAGTAACGCCTATGACCGTGATCCTATTTCTTATTGTTGTTCTTATTACTCATATTATTGCGAAAGTTAATGTTTAAATAACGGCTTTGCCATGTGGAAGTACAGAGTGGCCCAAAAGTAGGTATACACTCCTGTAATGATATGGGTTTATTTGCTTCGGCTGTTGCAAGCTTAAGGTATAAGTAAAAGGATATTAAGAACAAATAATAAAGAAACTAAGTCTACCTGATGGAGAACAATAAGAAATGATATAAGATTCAATGAGCTGATCAGTACGGTACTCTATACTACTTTTGGGTCACTCTGTATAATATGTCTGCATTTTGGTATCTCAGAATATGGTACCCCTATGCGAGAGTCACAATAAGAAGTTTGATGAGTATGTATTTTAATATTAGTTTCACTAGATTTGCCAGATTTCTGAAGCTTCAAACCGGATCATGGCTAATGCCAATATTTTACCAAAAATTCTCGTGATAAATACTCAACTTAACAAGACACATGCACAATGAAAATTTATCGAAGATTTGTATTAGTTCAGCCCCTTCACTACAAACTTTCTTCAGTTATGGTAATTCATTCATCTCCTTATTAAATGTGCACCATCGTTTAGGCATTGTGAACCAACTGAAACATACGTCAACTATTAGCGTCCATATTCTATTAGCGTATACAGGGTGTCCCAAAAGTAATGGTAAAAAATGAAATCATAGATTCCTGGCACCAAAACAAGACGAAATGTTTATACGATATAGTCCGGATATGGATAGGGGCGGAGCTAGAGAGCTTCGAATATTGGGGGAAAACATATCCACATCTGCCAGCAGAATAATGATAGGAGCTAGGAAAGGAGTTCAAAAAGACAAAAATTATGTCCGTTTGACATGTTAAACGCATATTACATAAATTCTTCATACGTCATTTAGAGATTCACCGAATGTCTGTAAGGCAGGTGTTATGAAACGGTGCAGTAAAGATGGAAACCGTACAGAAGGAACTTGGCACGAGTGCACGCACATGTACAACGGGAGTCAAACCAAAGATCACTTAGCATCTTTGCATAATCTCAGGAGGCAATGGAAAGTGGTATACCAGATACAAACTTGCAGAGAGAGATAGGATAGAAATAAGAACAAGTGTAACCAGGGATTTATTTGTAGCCAGGGAAGCCTGGGAATTTCCCCCCTTCTAAGTCTTGACTTCCCTGCCTCTAAGTTTAATTCAGTCTTCCTAGCCTGGAAAGATATTTTACCCCTTTCATAGGCTACATAATCTCTTTTAAAGTACAATAATTCAACTTCATGTTTTAGTAGCAATTCTTTATAAATATCCCCCCCCCCCTTCTACAAAATCCACAAATAAACCACTGAGTGTAACTAGTCGTGTCATGTAATAAAATAACAGGTAGAATTCACAACGACGTACTATATTTGTAACGTAGTATTTTACACAAACTACTAGGCCATACGTGCTAACAATGAACGTACCTACAGAAGATGTTTAAAGTGCTGTCCTCCCACATATATGTAAACGTGCTAATTGTGAGTTTCGAATGCATTTCATCACTACTGGTGTTTTGCGTAACTGTTCACACGCATCTTCAATGCTTTTTTGTAAATCGGGAAGTTCCATTCCCTAAGTGTGAAGTTCCTTCACCCCCCACATTCAAAGCTGTCAAACTCCGCCCCTGTTCACTTCCGAACTATATGTCATATAAACTTTTTTTTTCTTGTTTTGATGCCAGGAATCTGTAGTTTCATTTTTTAGCATTACTTTTGGGACACCCTGTATACAATAGAACACAATGACTCGATGTATGACCATAGATGTCAACTCGTAGAACTTAAAAATGTGGCCAGATCGTAGATCTAAGATGTTGATTGATCACAACGGAAAAAGCGCTAGAAATCGTTAAATAACTTTGCGACTAGAAACTAAATTTGTAAATCTGACCGGGAATAACGAAACTGGCCGGAACAGCCGGACAACCCCTCAAAACCGGGACTGTCCCGCTCAAACCGAGATGTCTGGCACACCTAATCACACTAGGTAGCGTAGTCCTCTTATAGTATTAATTTCCATGTTTACAAAAAGAGAAAATAGTTTTTTTTTCTTGGCTTTCTCATAAACTATATAAAGGATTTAAACTCATTTATAGAAGTTCAAGTCGATGACGTTTATCGAATAGTATAAGCCATCTTTGGACATTATTTTTTTATTGCACACTAATGTTATTATGAAATTTTAACTTCTATATTACATTTTTTGAATTCTCGATGTTCTTGGAATTAACGCAAATTATGTGCTTTCTTGTTCCGTAATTGTTTGCGACGTAAACTTTGCGTTTTATTTTTACATAACAGGCATAGTAGTTATAATTAATTTTTGTATGTTTTGCGTTGCATTACGCTTCGCAATTTTTGTGAAGGCTGGCATGGAATAAGGCCCTATGTTGTCAAAGTATACCTTTCTAAGCTAATTATTTTATTTTTTTTTAATCAAATGATCCAATATATTTTAATCATTTTTTTTCTTGTAGGCCTTATATCTGGAGAACTATATATAGTGTAGCCAAACCCAAACTATCACTTACCTCAGTATGTAGGGATGGTATCGAGACGAGACGAGACGAGACTTTGTACAGTCTCGGTCTCGTCTCGGTTGATAAATAACGGTCTCGGTCTCGGTCTCGGTCTCGTCTCGAGTAAAAAATCGCCGTCTCGATCTCGGTCTCGTCTCGGTCAACAGATGCTTGTCTCGATCTCGGTCTCGGTCTCGAGTACCGAGTCTCGGTCTCGTCTCAAAAGTCTCGAAAGTCTCGAAATAAATAGTGTGAAATTAAAATAGTGAAAGTATTGTTCTCGTACAGTCTGTCGTTTCCGCTTATTTTTTCCTTTCATTTTTGACTTAGAATTATGGTACGGTGTACCTCTACATAGCTAATTTGCTAGTACTAATGTTTTCCATGCGTGTATTCCAGGTTCAATGATCAGTGGGTATATCACCCTAAAACCCTAATAGTAACCCATGTTTCACTTTCAGCAATAGACTTTGTCTTATATAGCCTCAGTACTGCCTATACAATTAAACTCTATTAAATTAACTCCCGTACTATTCAATACCTCCTAACGGATAACGCAACACATACCAGCACGAATGTATTTAATCGTACCGAAATTGGAATTTTACAATTTCTCATTTATTTTCCAATACATTCTGCTTTGACTGTCATTTTCAAAACAGAATATAACGTTCATATCTTAACAAATAGGGTAAATTATTACTACAATATACGTATTTTGTTTCAAATTGATGAAATGCTTTATTATCGTTTCACATCTCCATGTTTAATTGACACTTTATAACACGAACGTCCTGAACCTTGTGGTGGGAGCTACTACACTCATCTTTGCTATGTGAGGTCTCGAGTTGGATCACAAAACAAGTGAGATTCAAAGTTCGATGTTTCGCATAGTTCGCTTCTCATTTTAAGTGCATTCTGTTTCTTATACAAATTCATAAGGTTGTAATGCAAGACATAAGCACATATCCAGTGCCGTAACATAGATTAATCATATTCCTGAGCTCTCAGCGGTGCATGCAATCTTTATTCGAGAAAACTAATCGTGTGTTCATTACGTTGAAATTTTATATTGATTGAAAATTACTTGCGAAACATGGACATACATATTATATAAGAATATAGGTAATTCGAGTTATGTGTATCAATTTTTTTCTCACTCGCCAAAACAAGTGATTCTCAACTTTCTAGTTTTATTTTGTATTAATTTTCGTAGTTTTGCTGCAACATGATGGATTGAATAGTCAAAAATATATTTTCGCTCTACGACTTTCATTAAATTTTGGATCCACCTAGTAAAAGTTATATATATATATATATATATATATACACAGGGGCGGATCCAGGATATGATCAAGGGAGGGGCTAAACCATATTTTGCCGTTTTATCCAGTGCAAAGCAGGATTGAAGTTCATTTTATCCAGTGTACCTGAGCGTCAAGGGGGGGAGGTTATAGCCCCCCTTGGATCCGCCAGTATATATATGTAGTAGAGGTAGACTATGCTAAGTCACTTTTTGGTCGGAATTGAGTTAAGAATGCTTTTTTAAAAGACTACGTTCTTTCTAGTAGTGTAATAATGTAAGTTTGAAAGCATCCTACTACTTTGTAACTACTTAGTAAGTTTGAAAAACAGTACTATAGGTCTTAGTTGAGGAACCGGTTTTTCGCTTCTGTAAAATTACGAAATTATGACTTGATTTAGTTTACCTTCGAGGTCCAGATATAATAAAATCATCACCATCATCATAATCAACAATTATCAATCCACTGCTGGATGAAGGTCTTTCCAAGTCTTCTCCACAACTATCTAACTTGGGCAATTCTTTTCCAGGTTACTCCTCAGTGGTTATTGATTTCGTCACGCCTTTTTGTATGCGGAGGTTTCCTAGGCTGTTTTTGTCTCGTGGTATCCAGTCTAAAATTGTTTTCGTCCGTCGATCATAATTTCTTTTTGCAATACGTCCAGCACACTTTCCATCTCATATTAAATTATTTCATTAGCACCACTAGTATTCATTTCTACATATTTTGGCTACAAATAGTTCGAATTCGCTACTTTCGGAGTACAGACACGCTACTTTTTAATCCTCGGATCTGGCAACATGACTAAATAATTTAAATCAACACAATGTGAGGACCCCCATTTGGTCTAGCGGATAGCACGCTTGATTTCGGTTCGCATGGTCCCGAGTTCGATTTCCGGTAGGGGTAATTTTGAACGACCGAAGTGGTTCGGATTCCACTATAATCATTAGCTCCACGTCTCCTTTAGCCGCCCTAGCATAACTGTGGGACGTTAAACTAAAACAAAACAAAACAAAACAAAAATGAACACTGTGTATTACTAACTGTAAGTCCTTGAATAATTGCATATAGCTATGAGGTGGTCAAACTAAAGCAAGTGAAATGTAATTAAGGTGTAATTAGAACTTTTACTTAAGCACGTTCTTAATCTAAAGTGTACACCAGGCTTAAGGCTTAGGGGGAACAACTAGTGTTACTGAAAATGTATCAGTTACATTTAATTTCAGTTACAATTTGCATTTACATGTATTGCTGGAACGAAGACTTAAACATTAACATTATAAGTAGCCCACAGACTATGAAAAACGTCGTCTCTTGAAAGCATCCTTGCACCATAAAACTAATTACGAGTAATTTTAAAATATTTTGCAGTTTATCTACGTTATTTGCACATATTTAGAATAATATTTAGCAATTTATTTAAGTGGGCAACACTGTTTAGAAGAATGTAACTCCAGTTTCCTCCAGTTACCTCCCTTATGGGAGATTTATATAAAGGAAGTCCCGGCCTTAGAACCCTGTGGACTGTTTCACTAATTTTGTTTTGAGTGAAAATTGTTTGAAATAAGATTATGTATTATGATGGCTCGTGCCAAAATGGCCGAATTAGTCTTTTTTAATTATAATTGTTTTACACACTGTTAATGTAATAAGGAAGGATAAGCGGCGCATGAACATATTGAAATTGAATCATAGTATATTAAAATTGTAACCAACTAACTAACTAACTAACTCAATGGCCTATGGAACCCGGAGGTTCAGTGCCGCGTTCACAAAAGCTCTCCACTGACTTCTATCCTTAGCTAATTGCATCCAGTTTCTACTTTGTATTCCTATCTCTGCGAGATCCATCTTAATATTATCCTCCCATCTGCGCCTAGGTCTTCCTAATGGTCGTTTTCCTATGGGTCTTCCAGTCAAGACTTTGAAAGCGTTTCTACGTTCTTCCATTCTAGCTACATGACTTGCCCACCTAAGCCTCCTAGACTTGACAACCCTAACAATGTTGGGTAAACCGTATAAACTATGTAGTTCCTCGTTATGAAGTTTCCGCCATTCCCCATTCTCGTTTCTTTTGGATCCGAATATTCTTCTCAGGATCCTGTTCTCAAATACTTTCAGTCTATGTTCTTCCCTCAGAGTAAGTGACCATGTTTCGCAACCATACAGAACAACAGGCATGATTATCGTTTTATATATTTTAAGCTTCAAATTCTTCGACAGAATTCGCGACGACAAGAGATTTTGAACCGAATAGTAACACGAATTCCCTGCTTTTAGTCGACATTTAATTTCTTCGTGAATATGATTTTCGTCTGTTAATATTGATCCTAAATATTTGAAAGTATCCACTTTATCAAAAGTATTATTTAATATTTTAACACCTCCACAATTTGCCGTATTACGGTCCCGACGCACTTCCATGTATTTAGTTTTCTCTGCATTTACTTCTAAACCCATGTCCCTGCAAGCGTTTAATAAGATCTCTGCATTTATTTCTACTGTTCTCCTATCATCCCTTATTAAATTTACATCATCAGCATATGCCATAACCTGGTGAATACCGTTCAACTCTAGGCCCTGGTTGCTATCTTTGATTTTCCTTATGGCGTATTCCAGAACAAAGTTAAATAATAATGGCGACAACGCATCTCCTTGTTTCAGGCCATTTTCGACGTGAAAGCTCGTGGACAAAAATTTTCCTACCCGGACTTTACTTTGGGATTCATTTAAACATATCTTAATTAATCTAATTAGCTTTCTCGGTATTCCAAGTTCTGTAAGAACGTTGTATAATGTTTCTCTCCTAACCGAGTCGTACGCCTTTCTAAAATCAATAAATAGTTGATGTACCGGGGTATTGTATTCCCACTTTTTTTCGAGTATTTGGCGAATGGTAAATATTTGGTCGATAGTTGATCGATTTCGTCTAAATCCGCACTGATAATCTCCAATAATTTCATCTGTGTATGAGGTCAATCTTGCTAATAGAATATTTGAAAGGATTTTATAGGATGTTGACAGAAGAGAAATGCCTCGATAATTATTACAGTCAGTTTTGTCTCCTTTCTTGTGAATTGGAACAATGATTGATTCTTTCCACTCTTGTGGCAATTCTTCCTTGTTCCAGATAAGGAGAATGAGTTTGTGTATCTTGTTCCACAATTTTTCACCTCCAGCTAAAATTAACTCAGCCGGAATTTCATCCACACCCGGAGATTTGTGTTTCTTTAATTTCTTTATAGCGGCTTCTACTTCTACTCGATTGAGTTCTGGAATATACGGTTCTGCGGTGTGTATCTCCTTTTCTCCACGCACATTAGTTTTTGGCTGCGTGTTCAGCAAATCGTCAAAGAAATCTTTCCATCTATTTAAGAGGCTATCCGTATCAGTGAGAACTGTTCCGTCAGCTTTCTTTAATATATAAGCACGAGGTTGATAGCCTTTCTTAAATTCGTTGATCCCCTTATACATGTCCCGAATATTTTTATTTTTACTATTATCTTCAAGCTCCTTAATTTTAGCTTTCAAAAAATCGCGTTTCTTTGTTCTAAAAGTTTTGGAAGTTTCCCGCCTGATATCTGCGAAATTTTGTGTAGTTATTTCATTCGGATTTTGTAGCCACCGTAATTTTGCCTGTTTTCTTTTCTCTGCTAGTTTAGTGCATTCTTGGTCGAACCATGGTTTGTTCCTACGTATTTCCGCATGTCCCAATTTTTCTATTGCTGAACTTTTAATGCTATCTCTAATTTCAATCCAAGTATCCACAACACTAGTGCACTCCGAGTCTTCTAAAACCGAGAATCTATTTGAAACTTCAATCTGGTATTCCTCTCTTACCTGGCTCTCTTCTAATTTCTTTAAATTAAATCTCTCCGTTTTCGGACATTGAATAATTCCTTTATTGAACGATAATCTCTCCCGTATTATCGCTACTACCAGGTAGTGATCAGTGTCACAATCGGCCCCTCTAAACGACCGGACGTCAATTATGCTAGATTGCCTTCTTCTATCTACTAAAACGTGATCAATTTGATTATGTTTTTCCGTCTGGTGATGTCCAAGTGTATTTATGAACGTCGCGATGTGGGAATTTTGTACTCTTCACGATTAGGTTTTTGGATGTTGCAAAGTTCACGAGTCTAACACCGTTGTCATTACTTTCCTTATGCAAACTTTCGTTCCCTATAATCGGTTTGAAAATATCCTCTCGTCCTACCTTCGCATTGAAATCCCCTAATAGAATCTTCATATGATATCGCGGGAGTTGGTCAAATATCAAATTAAAATTGTAACAAATAACAAAATTCTCAAAAATATTGAAATGTAAATAGTAAAAATTGAATAAAAACTGAGAGCAAAGCTCCCTAATACTTAGTGTTTTTATATATATATACGAGGGGGAGTCAAATGAAAACCATAAAAGTAGAAATAAAAATCCGCATATGGCGCCAGTGAGCTGTAAGTTGGCATGGCTGTTTACGATAGTATGCCGGATGTCTCCTAGGTGGGAGCAGCCGGCAGATGCACAAACACCGGCGCAACAACAGTTCCAAAATGGCAGCCCCACTAGCCGCATGCACCAGCGAGGAGCAGCGTTCTGTGATTCGGTTTTTGCGAAGTGAAGGTGTGAAACCCATTGACATTTTTCAGTATGGAGATGCGTGTATGTCACAGCCACAAATCTATGAATGGTGCCGGAAATTTGCAAATGGTGTTACGTTTGTGGCTTCAACGGCTGCAATGGTCCCTGGAGTCACTACGCGCCGAGCCTGGCCGGGGCGTGGAGCATCGGCCATCGTCTACGTAAATTTGCATTTCTGACAGAAAACTAGTGTTCCGCACAAGACAAGAAATAAGGTTTTCTCATCTCGCCTCGTAAATTTTGTAGAAATCTCATGTCTTGTCGATTTTCGCGAAAAAAAAAAAAGATTTTTTTGTCGCGACCCGTAAATGTTCAAGTTTCATCTCATTTCAATTTTCGAAAAGCTATTCTCGCCTCGTTTGGTACATTTATGTACAAAATTTACACCTTAGACTATATCTGTTTTCTTACTTTCACCTAGAAGTTATCAGAATACTTTTGCATCACCAAAGATCCACGAAATTTGTGATGTAACAATATTTAAACGAAAGTTATTATTCGAATTTATTGTGTAAAGACTTGTGCATATTTAACCATTGATAAATACCCTTCATTATGTTCGTAAAATCTGTTTATCAAATTATAGTTTTTATACCGTGAATCATGTAATATTGAAAACAGTATTTAAAAATCTAAGACTTTCATTTCGTCTCGTCTAAAATTTAAAAATGTACTTCTTGTATCTTTTTTGGAAAGTATAGTAGGCAACACTACAGGAAGCTAACCACATTATAAAAATGAATTAAGTCTGTTCTGTAAATTGTCAGAATTGTATTTCAATTGATCAGAGGCTGTGGAAAATGTTAATGTCAAGTCTAAACTGCAGTATCTCTGAAATGTCTGTTTGAAAACTGGAAAGCTAAAATAGGGGGTCGAGAGCAACTTTTAACAACTAGTTCCGAAAACCTGAGAATTTTACCAACCGTTTCATACAAATTGACTGAATGATAGGTCTACTACTGGGTAAACGCATTGAAACTTTGTAGCAAGCATTATTCTAATTTATTTTGTAGTTATGTGTGTGTATGTAATGTATTAAAAACTAACACCATCAAAACTCCAAAGGTTTCATGTTTGGAAATAGAATTTGAGAAAATAATAACGCAATCCGTCTTGAAAAGGAATTACTAGTATCGTCTGCTTGCTAGTGACACCTGTGTGAAGTTCGCGAAGCAGAAGCAGTATTTAGTTGAAACAAACGCTACTAGATGGCACTGTCAGGTAAAGAGCGTGTTCTAATAGTATCTCGAAAAGCGTCGCATTCCCTCTGCAAGCATCATATACATATAATTATTGACATTTTATGCGGCAAATTGATTATTTAGTAAATTTGCAGCTTCCATCCTTCGGTGTGGCTTTTATGTTACGATTACCGTGGTAAACCATATACATTATTATTTTTTTTCTCTTTTACAAACGGTACGAAATCGTCACAGTCAAAATGGGGGTGAAAATCTCTTCGCACTTCATTGCTTTGAACTAGAGCAGTAGTCCTCAGAGTAAGGTCCGCGGACGCCTGGAGGTCCGTGGGACCTAGCCACAGAGTCCGCGACGGGTAAAAATTGAAATGTGTTGTAATGAAATGGAACTCACAGCTGTTATGCAAGAAGTTCTTTTATTCAGTTACTAAAAAGAAAGCAATTAGAAATTATACCTACATTTGTAAATTTAAATGTATTCCTACTTTACTGAATTTCTGCCCTGTGAGTATAAAGAGTTGTCTAAAAAGGCATTGTAACATTTGATACTTTTCCCTACCACTTACCTATATAAGCAGACAGAAATTTTCTGTTCTTTGTAGTATCAAAACTTTAAAGCGAAATCGTGTTAATGTGGAATCGGACCTAAGATTTATTATGACAAAACTTACTCCGGATTTCAATGCAATTATAGGAAAAAAGAAACAATTTCATTCCTCACATTAGTGACCCCACGTTTGAAAACATTGTTTATCAAATGGATTTCCTTAAAAAAGAAAAAAAAGAAAAAGAAAGAAAGAAAAGAAAAAGAAAAATTGATTTTCAGTCTTGAAAGTTACTGTTTTCAATTGAAATTTCGTTCGTTATGAAACAATCATGTATCTTCAGAATAAATTACTTATTGCATTATTTTTCTTCTTGTCAGTGGTAATTGGTATATCTTTTTTAACACCATGTGAAATTTCAAAGAGCATTGCAAGGGGGTCGGCAGATCACTTTCCAAATGAACAAGCGGTTCTCGTTATCGGAAAGTTTGAGAACCACTAACCTAGAGTAGCTATCGGCATATTTCAACATTCATTTTTTTTAAACTGTGGAATTTTTGAGAAGCACATAGGGTTGTAACCACAGAGAACAGATCACGCCTCGGCCGTCCGAGCGGTTTTCTCGCCTCTTCCTAAATACGGTTTATCTGTTACATGCTTGTTAAGTTTATAAGGAATGAAGAATGTCTATAAGATAACACGAAAGAAATGATTAAAAAACACCACGTTTACGCATTAAAATAATTACAACTGAAATTAATTAGCCATTTTGTTCTCCTAATTCCCTACCCGAATCATAAAGAGTTGGGAATTTATTACTATAGCTACTACTGCATTGCATAAAAATGTCTGAATTTGGTCTTACATTTATTGGATTATTATTATTATTATTATTATTATTATTATTATTATTATTATTATTATTATTATTATTATTATTATTATTATTATTATTATTATTATTATTATCCGTATAAACGAAAAATAAAATAGACTTCCATAAATAGTTTTTTGTTTCCTTGAGAATAGTTCATTGGTATAGTACATTTCCTTTAACTTGTGATTCTTAACTTCATGTAGAGCTTCCGTGTGACTAAGCGGTTAGCGTATGTGCCTGTGATGTGAGAGACTCGGGTTCAGTGTCTGGTAGGTGCACGTGTGGTTTTGATTCTACGTTAAACTATAGGCTTACAACTCATATAACATCTCTGCTGAAAGGGACGCTAACTGGAAATCAAATCAAATCTAACGTCATGTATCTACTATGAAGGCACACGTTTCGGTAACGTAGCACACTAATAATAATAATAATAATAATAATAATAATAATAATAATAATAATAATAATAATAATAATATATGTGTGTATGTATGGTGAGTTATTAATACCTTCATAATCTGAAAGAAGGCTGCTTTCAGTATCTAAAAAAACCTAGCTTCTTGAAAAACCCATGCCTTCCTTTCTAAAACAACTTGCTGGCTAGAATGCTGTGGAAATCACTAGACTAACATTAGAGCAGGGGTGGCCATCACGTTGCCTGCGGTCTACAGGTCGAACACCAAATCTTGAGAGGTGATCTGAGAACAGTCGTAGCTAGAGATTTCGGCGCTCGGGGCGAAGTAAAATTCTGCGCCCTCTACACTCACCTTACCAAGCTTATCCTTCTTCTTCTTCTTCTTTTTTAAGATATAAGAGGAGCAACTTCTGCTGTTATGCTAAGCTGATTTTTATGAATTTGTTGCTTGGAGAGACCATTCCAACAGCCAAAAGAGATAAATATGTATTGTTTTATAAATAAAAACTGTTTTCAAGAGGCTTATTTTGGACATTTTTCTTAAACTTGACAAAACTACGTTTGGTTGTATACAAATCCACTTGAAGAACAGTTATGGAAATTTACAACTGCTTCCAACGTTTCATACTATCGATAAGAAATGAAATTTCAATTCATTAGAAACTATGTGCTTTTAAAATGTTAGAAATGGGTGACAGCATTAATTTCCTGTGATAATTGTAAACATTTAAATTTTATTATGTATGTGACCACACAAATAGCATTTTAATTTTGTTTCTTTTACGGTAAAGAAAAAAAATATTTTGTGAAATGTAACGGAAGTTCAGAAGGAGCCTTCTTTAGAATTTCTCAAAGCCTTCATTCTCACCGTCGTGATTAATCTGATTGTGTAGAAAAGCGTGATTAATTAAGTAAACTTATCATCATCAAAACGCCGAACACGTATTTTAGGCTTTGACCGTTTCTGATTTTGAAAACGCTCCTGCGTAGACTACGCGTATAAGTCATTACACGCTACCTTGTATATCACTCGTCATTAACAAAATATACAGGGTGTTTCAAAACAACACCGACAACGTTTGGGAGGTGATTCCTGACACCAAGATAAGACAAAAAGTATAGACCATCCTGGGTGCACAAATGCTTCCTTTCGGAGTTATAAGCTACCGAAAATTCGAAAAAATGAACTTTAGAGGTCCATAGTTCCAAAATTATAGGGCCTACAGTAGTCGGGTCAAGACTTCACTTAGAAACTAATATGTGCCCTATCCAAAAATGCATATTTCTGAATCCTAAAATACTCACACAATAATTTTTATACAGGGAGTTCGCATATGGGCATATAATTTGAAGTACTCACGAACTCCTTCTATAAAAATTGATGCAAAAGTACCGCAGGATTCAGAAACATGGCTATTTCAATAAAACACATTAGTAGTTCCTAAGTGAAGTCTTGACCCGACTACGGTAGGTCCCATAGTTTTGGAGCTATGGATCTTTAAAGTTCATTTTTTCATGTTTTTGGCAGCCTATAACTCCGAAAAGAAGCATTTGAGCACCCAGGTTGGTCTACACTTTCAGGAATCACCTCCCAAACGTTGTCTGTAATGTTTTGAAACACCCTATATATAATAACTTTTTTAAAAGTAATATGTAAAAACTTATTGTGATTCTTATTGAAATGTTTGAGCTGCGAGTGGAACAGGAAAGAAAATTTTCAACAAATCTATTTCTTGGGAAACCGACAACAATATTGATTTAATAGGACGCCAATACGTTTTCGGTGAGAGTGTCATTTACTCATTTCCAACGCTTTTTTCTTTCTTCGTGCTCATTCGGTGCCCTCTTCATATCAGCGCTCGGAACGACGGCCTCTCCCTCCCCCTAGCTACGGCACTGCTGCGAAAGTCTGTATCAACGACCCAGGGGCGGATCCAGGACCGACTTCTGGGGGACGGTGGGTTGTCATAATGCTACTTTTAAGGGCTCCAAACTCTGGAATGGATTGTATTTATATATATAAAACAATAAAGTTTCCTCTTCTGAGGGGGGGCGATCGCCCCCCTGGATCCGCCCCTGTAACGACCGTTATTGCTTTATGATTCCCTTCCGCGAACTAGTGTACAGATAAGCAGACCGCCACTGATTTGAGAAATAATTAAATTGGATTTGATTTTAGCATTCTGTTCAGCAGCGAGACTATATGAAACATGTACACTCATGTCCTAAATGATTGTCACCAATCTATAACTGTCTTCTTGTAAGAATATAATTTGATAATGATTTTGCAAGGTACTTTCAATGTTGATACTATGTGTATAATCAGGAAATGTATATTTGTGGTAAATTTCATAGGAAAAGAATTATAAACACGAAAATTAGAATGAGTAAAACAAAATGTTGCTAAGTGGACAAGAAAGTTTTACTTTCGTTTTATTGTTCTTATTTGCTGCTCTTTTGACATGAAATTTGCCACATACATGTCTTTGCCGATTATACACGTACTAACATTATAAGAAATACCGGGCGAATTCGTTATCAAATTATATTCCTACAACAACATATTTATAGACATGCGACAATAATTTTGGACATGAGTGTACCTACAGCTGAACATGGAATCCGAACTACATGAGCTCCCGCTGGAAATCGAACCCAGGTTCCCCACGCCGCAGGCGCGTATGCTATCCACATAGGCACAATGGAGCTTCGTTTGATAAATGAAAAGTAGGCCTCGATCGTAAAAAGATTGGACACACCTATTATGGAGAGAGCGGATACTACAGTAAAAAGTATGGAGTAGGCTATTATACTACGGAGTAGCTATCGGATTTAGAAAACAGTAGTTTCCTATGTGCTGGTGTTTCAAACGAAAATCCATTCTTTAGCTCCCTGCGTAAACATATGGGTTCTTATATTTATACTCCAGGTGTGTGTGTGGAAGGGGGGGTTGCGGGTAGAGGTACTTCATATCTCGGCAACTAGTGGTCGGCTCTAAACTGAATTTAATGGACAAGTAGTTCATAGTCTAAGACAGGGTTTCTCAACCTGGTGGCCGCAACCCCTAGGGCAATCGTCAGAGGGTTTTATAGGGGTCGCGAAGATAAATCGAAGACATAAAAATGATTACAATCTAATACCGGAAAGTATTTTTAAGTATAAACATATTTTGATTTTTTTTCTGATAGGCACATTTTTATTTTTATGACTAAAGAACAACAACAAAAAAATAATAGGTCTACAAAACATTTTCAACAGGTGCAATGTTGTTTAAGAATCAGTTTAAATGACAGAGGTATAATATGAAACTAATGAGAACTGCATATTGAAATACCAGGAAAATACAAATGCAACAAAACCTGCGTGTTCAAATACAAAGGAGATACCTGAGCATGGTGTGATTTCACTAGTGCGGCAATGTCCGGTTCAACCTTCGAGATGCACATTATCAAGTCAGTTTCAAGTGATAAGCGATTTCTTGTATTTGCTATAATGCTTACCGTAGAAGAAAAACCACTTTCGCACAGGTGCGATGTAGCAAATGGAATTATTACTTTTAAAGCAGCAGATACCAGACCAGGATATTCTTCTCTCCTCTTTAGACAGAACTTGTCCAAGTCTTCGTTACAGAAAACCAGTTGCAACGACTTGTCGCACGATAATTCTATTAGTTGGTCAAGAAGTTGTGGGCTTAGATCAGCTACTTTGATTGCTTCTTCAATGAAGAAGTTTAATATCAATCTTGAACCAGCACTTTCACCGTAGGGAATATACAGTGAATCAAAAAAGTATTCATACACGCAAATTTTTTGACGTAGGATTATATATAAAGGTTAAGTAAAAACAATGTTACAATCATCTAAAAATATACATAACTTACTATGTTTCTTCGTAAAAAAAAATATCAAAAGAAGAAATCTTTAGATGACAAAAGTAAATAAATGTTCTTTCTCAACTCAAAAAAGTATTCATACAGCAACACGAACTACAAATCTCGACAAGTTCTAACAAACTGTATGAGAAAATCAAGATTTTAATACTTTGTGTGCATACCTTTAACACTAATTATTGACTCGAGACGCCTTGGCATGGACCGAACGAGCGTTTTGGTCATTTCTGGGGAACTCTTAGACCACTCATCCGAAAGTATCTTTTGTAGTGCTACCTTTGTCGAAGGACGGCGTTTCTGTACTTTTTTGCCCAGATAATTCCACAAATGCTCGATAGGATTCACATCTGGGCTTTGTGGAGGAGTCAGAAGCCGTCGTGGAGCATTATACAGTAACCACTCCCTAGTTTTCAAAGCAGTGTGCTTAGGGTCATTGTCCTGTTGGAAAACAAAGACCCTGTCAAGACCCAACTTCTGCACACTGCTTGACAAGTTATGGCGCAACACACTAATATACTTATTAGCATCCATGACACCTTCAATAAAAACTAAATTTCCCACTCCAGAAGATGCCATGCATCCCCAAACTATCACACTCCCTCCTCCGTGTTTTATTGTAGGAATAATATGTTGCGATTGCAATTCAGTGTTTGGCTTTCGCCACACCCATCTTTTGCCATCTGATCCGAATATATTAAACTTTGATTCATCGGAAAATACAACAGTATCCCAAAATTCGTTAGGCTTAGTATGGTATTCGTTGGCAAATTTTAAGCGCTTTTGTCGGTTTAGTTCTGAGATGTATGTTTTTTTTCTGGCTGTCCTAGCATGAAAATTGGCACTATGTAGCACATTTCGTATAGTTTGAGGATTCACAGTGCAAGTAGACGTTGACGCGATTTCTTCAGCCAAAGACACAGCACTTCTGAAGGGGTCTTTACGTGCTAAATTGACTATTTTCCGTTGGTCGCGGCGTGTAAGCACTTTTGGGCGTCCTGACCTTCGTCTATTTTCTATTGTTCCAGTTTCTTTATACTTCTTTATGATGGAACTAACAGTACCAAAACTAATTCAGAGAGTCTGCAATTTCACGATAACTCCTACCTTCTTTATAAAGAGAAACTACCCCATCACGTTGCGTTAAGGAAAGTTCACTCTTCTTGCGCCCCATGTTGACCACTAGCACTCACAATGAGAACAGGCTAACAGACATGCAATGAATTGCAGGTAACAGACAATGCAGGTACAGTACGACAGCTCGAGTTAGACACTACAAGTGTTCAAGGCACAGAACAGGATACCTGTCTTGCTGTGTGAATACTTTTTTGAGTCTCATAATTACGTGATTCACATTGTGTTTGTCTCCTTATAGTCTTGGTGGATTTTCAACTCATGCAACTGTTAGTGCTATTCCGTATCTTTGTTTCAATATAAGTTTTATTTTCCTGCTCTCACATATAATTCACCTTCGACTAATTTTTTGGGTGTATGAATACTTTTTTGAGTCACTGTATTACTTTTATCGTATCTACTATATACAAGAAATGGATTCTACTATTATAGAGAAATATCGTGAGATTTCCGCAATAGGTGTATTAAAAATCACACACAAGCTTATTACAAATCAGAAATTATAAGGTGGTCGCTGACAAGAGGATGTGATAAAATGGGGATTGTGTTAGAAATGAGGTTGAGAACCACTGGTTTAAGGAATAAAAGTCGCTATCTGGTGGGTGAGGTCGGTCAGAGACAGCCTTGGCTTGGTTTGTTTGTAGCACTTTTATTTCTCAGTTCACTGGATTTTAACCAAGGTAATAAGTAATCCATCATCTAAGGAATAAGGATCTCTACATTTGGTGGGCATGCTCGACCAGGCAATAGTTCAATTCAGCAACATAGGGTGTGTTCCACAGGGTTGCATGTCGGGAGCTTCTGAGTTCGATTCCACGACTGTCTCTCGCTTTTTCATAACAGAAATTAAACATCATTTTATAACAGAAGTTAAAGGTAGTTTCAAAAATGAGATGTTAAATTAATAGTTAGTCTGTCCATTCACCTCCCACCTCAATCCTTCTCCTAGCGTCCTTGAAATGTAGTTTTATTAACCTAACAGGATTAAAATGGCCGTGTCTATCGAATCTGGATGTCTGTTATGTGTGTTAACCATATAGCCATTAGGGGCGCGGTGGCTTAGTGGTAGAGCGTTCACCTCCGATGCTTGGGGTCCCTGGTTCGATCCCAGGTCGCGCCGTGTGGACTTTGTGGTGGACAAACGCCATGCTTGTGGGTTTTCTCGGGATTCTCCCACTCTCACCATTTTTCTCATTATCACCGTCTCCTTTAGCCTAACCGATCTAAGCGTGGGACGTTAAACTTCAAGATTTCACTTCATTTTTTTTTCCATATAGCCACTACAAACATAAACTTCGTTATGAAATCTTTCAGTTTAACGTCCTTCGTTACGCTGTGTGAGGTAAATCAGACGTTATGATGAAAATGAATGATATGGTGGAATGAAGAAAGTAAGAGAAACGGGAGAACCACGAGAAAACCCACACACACGGTGTTTGTTCATGACAGAGTCTCATTTGGCGTAAGCTGGAATCGAACCAGAGATGTACGCTCCACCACTGAGCCATCCCGGCCCATTTCTGTGTGTGTGTGTGTGTCTGGAGTCAATATATATGAAACTCCAGTTTAAAACTGAAATTTGTCACTTTTAAGTATAACGAAATAGAAGATACAAAAAGAATCAAGTAAAATTGGTACTTTTTTCTCCCAAGAGCCCAAAAATAGACAAAATATATTCATTATGGTAAGCTCTAAGATAGCAAATAAGAAAAATGAAGTAAAACTCTACGTGACCAAAATATTCATTCTCTTTCATACACAAAGAAATTGCAACTCATAAAATAAAACAAATATTCTGCATGTTTTTCTTTTTAAAAAGTGTGTATTGAAAAATTCTCGTTACGTTTACATTGATTATAACAAAAAATGTAAATATATTATCGGTGTTAACCGCCAGCGCCACCTTTGTTTCTTTTAGCTAATTTATTTACAGTGACTCAAAAAAGTATTCATACGCACAAATTTTTTGACGTAGGATTATATAGAAAGGTTAAATAAAAACAATGTTACAATCATCTGAAAATGTACATAATTTATTATGTTTGTTTGTACAAAAAATATCAAAAGAAGAAATATTTAGATAACAAAAATAAATAAATGTACTTTCTCAACTCAAAAAAGTATTCATACAGCAACACGAACTACAAATCTCGACGAGTTTCTAACAATCTGTACTAGAAAATCGAGTGTTTAATACTCTGTATGTATACTTTTAAAACAAATCATTGCCTCGAGATGCCTTGGCATGGACCGAACAAGCGTCTAGGGTCATTTCTGGAGAAATCTTAGACCACTCGTCCAAAAATATCTTTTGTAGTTCTTCCTTGCTCGAAGGACGGCGTTTCTGTACTGTACGGGTGGTGTTGTCGAGATAATCCCACAAGTGTAAGATAGAATTGACATCTGGGCTTTGTGGAGGAGTCAGAAGCCGTTGTGGAGCTTTGTATAGTAACAATTCCCTAATTTTCAAAGCGGTGTGCTTAGGGTCATTGTCCTGTTGGAAAACAAAGACTCTGTCAAGATCCAACTTCTGCACACTGTTTGATAAGTTAAGGCGCAAGATACTAATATACTTATTAGCATCCATGAACTCTTCAATAAAAACTAAGTTTCCCACTCCAGAAGACGCCATGCATCCCCAAACCATCACACTTCCTTCTCCATGTTTTACTGTAGGGATAATATGTTGCGATTGCAATTCATTGTTTGGCTTTCGCCATGCCCATCTTTTGTCTTCTGATCCGAATATATTAAACTTCGATTCATCAGAAAATACAGCAGTATCCCAAAATTCGTTAGCTTTAGTATGGTATTCGTTGGCAAATTTTAGGTGCTTTTGTCGGTTTACTTCTGAAATCTATGTTTTTTATTTAGGCTGTCCTAGCATGAAAATTGGCACAATATAGTACATTTCGTATAGTTTGAGGATTCACAGTGCAAGTAGATGTTGACGCGATTTCTTCAGCCAAAGACACAGCACTTCTGAAGGGTGATTTTCGTGCTAAATTGACTACTTTCCGTTAGTAGCGACGTTTAAGCACTTTTCGGCGTACTGATCTTCGTCTATTTTCTGTTGTTCCAGTTTCTTGATACTTCTTTATGATGGAACTACAGTACCAAAACTAATTGAGAGAGTTTTTGCAATTTCACGATAACTCCTACCTTCTTTATAAAGAGAAACAACCCCATCACGTTGCGTCAAGGAAAGTTCACTTTTCTTGCTCCCCATTTTGACTACTAGCACTCACAACAAGAGCAGACTAACAGACATACAATGAGCTGCAGGTAGCGGACAATGCAGGTACAGTACGATTGCTCGAGTTGAACAGTACAAGTGTTCAAGGCACAGAACAGGACAGCAGTCCCTCTGTATGAATACTTTTTTGAGTATCATAATTAAGTGATTCACATTGTGTTCGCCTCCTTATAGTCTTGGCAGATTTTCAATTCATGCAACTGGTAGTACTCTTCCTTCTCTTTGTTTCAATATAACTTTTAATTTTCTGCTCCCTCATATAACTCACCCATGACGAAATTTTTGGGTGTATGAATACTTTTTTGAGGCACTGTATGTAGAGAGTCATTTTTGTGTTTTCTTTAAAATTAATTGTAATTAAAATGGTTTCATTTCACTTACTTATTTTTTTCCCTTCAAATCAATTTAAATCAGGGGCAATTGCCCTTTCCCCCAGAAGAGGAAACCTCCTTATTTTGTATATAAATAAAACCCATCCCAGAGTTTGGAGGTCTTTTCAAAGTAGCTCTAAGTAGCAGTATTAGAATCCACCGCTCTCTTCCCCCAGAAGTCTGTCCTAAATCCGCCCCTCATTTAAATGTCCCTTGTTTCATAAAAATAAAAATTTCTTTATTTTTATATCTAGAGTGTTTAAAAATGACTATCTAAAAATAAAGCCTTATATTTATGTTGTCTTTACAGGTAAAACCACAAATCTTCACGAGCTCCCATACAAAGTATCAAAATTTCAGCTTAGCATGTCAAGGGAATAATAATAATCCAGCATTCTCAAGGTCAGCCAATAGATTGCGCCACACATTGTTGCCACACTTGGTACAATTGTACCAAATTCAGCCCTTTTTGTTATTCATCGGCCCGTTGGTACCATGCTGGCATTTTCAGCCCCTTTTGTGAAAAAGTTGGTACTATTCTACCTAATTCAGCGCCATTTAACAAATACTGGCACTTGTCACATTTTCAAAAATGACCTTTCCTACCACTCACGTTGCTCATACTGTAGTGTTGGCCTCTTAAAAAATATTGTTGAACATTCATTGTGACATTGCTCCGCACGAACTTTGTGTGGAATTATACCGGGAAACAAATGAGGCTAGATGGACACATCCGCGCCGCGCATGAAGGACACGAGAAAGAAGCAGTGTGCTGGAAATTTTAGCTTGAAATCTTATCTTTAAAAAAAAAAAGATAATAAAAAAAATTGGAAGAAGACCAGCGTGTGC
Source organism: Thermobia domestica (assembly GCF_964235325.1). NCBI lineage: Eukaryota > Metazoa > Arthropoda > Insecta > Zygentoma > Lepismatidae > Thermobia > Thermobia domestica. Next base: position 40,944,628 of record NC_137471.1, read on the forward strand.
TCAAGTAACTCGTTGCAAATGTAAGTGTAATGTGTGTCGTTGCAAAGATTCTACACCAAAACGATAATAGCACTAGCACTAAAAAATATATTGACGTAGTTATCGGCTTACCGGGCTAATTTGCTTACTAGTGACGTATCTTCCCTTTTAATTAGCGGCCTCTGTTACACTTCCTACGTGCGACAAAAGTTTCATCTACTTCCACAGTTGTTTGGGGTCCTCCTACTTGGGCGTTTTTAAAAAGTAATTTGTAAAACGAGCACTTTTTTGAGTTGGACTCTTGGAAGAGGGGAGGAGGAAATGTTATAGAACTTCACCTCTTTTAGTTTCGTAATATAGAGCAATGTATTACACTGGTATAAAATAATTAATTCAGCCCTTTTTTTTTTCAATTTGGTACTATTTTTCAGCCCACTCCAGAGTTAGGACTGTGGCAACACTGGCGCCACACAATTTGCAGCAACTGATTTTTATAGTCCAAAAGTACAATGATGAACAGTAGCCCGAAAACAGTGATGCCAACCCATGGGGAAAATTCCATTTTGTGGGATTTTTGAGTATAATTTTTCGAATAGGGATAAAGGGAAATGTCGACAATATTTCCAGCACAAGGGCGCCCATGTTGTGGTTTCCAAGGGAGGGCAAGTATAAGCAACGTTTCAAATATAGTTACAAATTTTGCTGTAACTAATGTAAAAATTCTATTGGGTTTTCGATATTCCCAAGTACAATTTCCTCTTAGGAGAGGGCGAGCGCCCCACCTTGCCCCCGTGATGGCGCCCTTGTTTCAGCATATATGAGATTTTTTGTAAGTTTATTTAATCACCGCCAATAAAGTTTTCTATCTGAAGAAGTAGGCTAGTGACGTTTGAATAAACCTGAAATCACTGTTAATTGTCAAATTTCGTAATTTGAAAGTGCATGTTAGTGTGAAAGTGATTTATGAAAGAACTTGTGAATCTCGAAAGCAAGTAACAAACAATGTAAATTGTACTCTTGAGGCTTAAAAAGGAAAGCATGAACGGAAGAAAGTAAATTACCACATGAGAAACTGTCAGTTTCTAAAATGTCTCATATATATAACTGGAGAATGAAATTTCTCTAGTTTCATTACGTCCAGTAGAACATTATGGCACGAAAACATGATGAGAGTATTAAATTTTGACTACTAAATGTGTGTGTTTTCATCAATAATTTCAATAGTCTGTTTTAATTAAGGAAAATACTTATTAGGAATTTAGGAGATAGGCATTTACAAATAATTTACTCAAACATCGAAAAAGTAAGTAGCATAGGGCTATAGTAATTTCAATGTTCATATTTTATAAATTTTGAGCAAAATAGGAATTTCTCCTTTTAAGATGGTATTTTAGGAAGATTCCAGATTGGCATCACCGTCCAGAAGCAGTTCGCCGAGTGGGTAAAATAGGAACATAGGCCTACATGGGCACATGTAGACGATTTAGATCATCCGTCAATTACGCTTCCAGTTCGTTCAAATGTTTTTGATCATGGATCCGCGAATCGTGTGCTCTGTCGATCCTAGATTCACCTCCTACTGCTTGGAGAAAGCTCCACAAGTTGTTTTCGGGCTGTTGTTACATTTGTAATACTGTTGGACGATAAAAATCAGTTGCTCCAAATTGTAAGGCTCCATCTGTTTGGCAGACCTTGAGAATGCCGGATTATTATTCTATTGACATACAGAACTGAAATTTTGCTTCTTTGTACAGCTACCCATGAAGATTGGTGACATTATCTGCAAAGCGAATTGAGAGATATAATTATTTATTTTGAGATTGTCTTTTTTCTAACACCCTGTATAAACAAATTCATTTTGAAAAAGCCAAAGAGTTAACTAAACTTGAACAAAAACATCCAGGTACCACTGTATATTAAAAAAAAAAAAAAAACAGCATAAAAGGAAAATAATGTATATCTTTGAAATGACAAATAAATATGTTGCGCGTTAGAAACAAGACTGATGTGGCTACATAAAATTTCAGCATACTCTCCCGAACCAGCTATATCCATGTTAACACTATTGGCTAACCACCACACTTAAACGTTTATTCCCTAAATAATATCATAATAGCAAAATAAATAGTTTCATTCAGATGTTAATTACGATAAGATATGTGCTATATAAAATATTCACCACTGCACTAAACCGTAATCTTACACTCTTTTTTTATTTTTCAGTCCTCAACCTGACCACGCGCACAAAGTCCAGAGAGCTTCTTCCTACGGATAGATAGAAACCAAATAACTAGCACAGCTACCTTTCGGAAAAGCACGCAATCACCTGTAAAAGAATTGTGTTAGGATTAGTTATTGAAACTGTTTGTAACAGAAATATATTCTTGGCAAAATTAATTAAGTGTATATCATTGAAAACTTGGAAAATAAGTAAAGTATAAAGGAAACACAGAGACAAATTACGAGAAGGGATTTCTTACTCCTTAAAATTCTAAATGTTAAAAATCGGTCAGCTAACAAAATAACGATACATGAAGACATAATAAAAACCATTTAAATAGCAACGAAAGGTTAGTATAGGACAGGGAATTTTTTTTTAACAAAATGCTTAATTTGTTTGTAATATAATTTTCTATCTGTTACCTTTTAAGTTTTTAGATACAGTGATATATAAAACACTATATGTTGAAGAGCTTGTTGTGATGAGATTTTGTACCGACAGTATTCTTTACTAGATGACATTACGTCCCGTCAGGTCAAGGGAGATATTGGACGGCGAGATTTTTTTGGCCCGCCAGGATTTAGTCATACGAGATTTTGGCTAGGCGATATTTTAGGCGGCGATGGAGATTTAGGCACTCGAGGTTTTGGGCAGCGAGGTTTTGTACACGCAGTTTTGGCTAGGCGAATTTTGGGCCGCGAGATTTTGGTCAGGCAAGATTTTATCCCGCATGGTTTTACGCGGAGAAGCTTTTGGCCATCCAAGCGAGATTTTCGATCGCGAGATTCTGACCGCAATAGTTAGGCTACGAGGTTTTGTACCCAAACCTTACTGTATTATTCTCTTAGTTTTGTGGTTTGGCATACCTATCACATGTAAAACTACCGTAATCCAGAAAGTGATTTGAACTACATCGTGACTAAGTGGTTAGCATGGGCGCTTTTGGCATGGGAGACACGGATTGTATTTCGGGCAGGAGCCTATGTGATTCTGATCCATGTTAAGCTATAGGTCCACATCTCATATAGCCTTGATGCTGAAAGTGAAGCTAAACTAAAATCAAATAAAAATGATACGTAGGTATAGACTATATCATTGTCATTATGAAGTGTTCTGCCGATATAGCAGTAGCATAGCAATCAGGATCTCACATACAAATGGACGTATATAACATATAGCTAACGAAGGTAACATACATATATGTATGTAATATAAGGAAGGCTGTTAGATATAAGACATCCTGCAACGGCATGATATAATATCTAAGGGCAGTGCCTATCTAGCATACGGATAACAAATGCTCCATACAAATTTCTGTAGTAAACAAGAGAATTCCGTATATTTGTATAATATACCGCTGTCCAGAAAACGGATTTTTCTCACTGCACAATGATTCTTATTTGTTGGATCTCGATATGGCATGTTTTTATTATTATTATTATTATTATTATTATTATTATTATTATTATTATTATTATTATTATTATTATTATTATTATTATTACAGAGCGGATTTATATGCAAAATTTATGTTTTTAGTATACATGGAGAAACGCATGGAAAATATTTTTTCTGTCCGACAGACTTGTAAGGATTCGTTTGAGATGCACAGCGCATATAAGTGCATATTTTGAGTGAATTTCGAAGTGCATGCATATTTCGTAAACTTTGCAAGATACTGCATATTTCCGAATTTAATTACTGCATTCTAGCATATTTCAGAGTATACCACAAGAAAGTAGGTTATATTTAAAATGAACTGAATCACCTTGTATACGCAGATGTAGAATAATTAAAAAAAAAAGAGAAAAGAAACGCGTTGAGTTTGTTGCTCCCACTCTTAGTAACATTGACTTCTGATTGCAACAGAAGTCATTAAGGTAAGATATTTTTGTAAGAAATTGAAATTTTATTTCTTAACGTATATTTCAGTGCATATGTTAAATTTCTAATGCATATTTCAAAGCATATTTTTGATATTTTTCGGGCATATTTGCATGCATATCTCGGGGTTTGTTTGTGCATGGAAATCCGGGCTCTAATTATTATTATTATTAAGTCTATTTACGCTCAGTCTTCAGGACTAAAACTTACTGCAATATACAACAGAAACGGAACAGACGTCTTGCAAACAATCAGAATTTCCGTGAAGCGGTCCGGGAGCCTCATTCCGTAACAGCTGTCGCAAAAATTGTAGAGCGTAACGCAACGCAAAAATGTAAAATCAATTATACAGTAACTACTTTGTAAATCTTCGCAAACTAAAATGCATACTTTGCGTAGCGCTAACGGAAATCATTACGTAATGCAGCTCCGGAAGAATGAAGAAAAAAATCGTTGTATCCGGAGTTGATATATGGATAGGTGTCATTTAATTGATAGTTACATGCACTTAATTTAATTGTGAGTGAATTTCTCTCCCTACATCCATTTACACATATACATATTCTCTCTTTTTCTCCTCTCCTTATTACAAATGAAATTCGTTGCAAAACTCGGTGTGCTTGGTTCTAAAACTACTACTTTAAAAAAAAATCATACCTACTAACCGTAATTTTCATTCCATACTTTAATGGAACTTCATAAATACAAAATGTTAGCAAACAATGTCGGAAACCTTCGGGAAACCAATCTTCATACAGTCATTTAAAAAAAAAAATTAAAAACTAGAGATCAAAAGGTAGTACTATAAATCAAAAACATTTTCTTTCCTTTTGTCGGTTGCTTGATTGATTTGGAGTTTCATGATCCGTTCAGCACCAAGGATATATGAGACATGGAAATTCACCTTAACGTCAGATCCGAACTATATGAGAGAGCTTCCTCGTGGCTATATTAGGAGTGGCCGGAACCGGTTCCTGGTAGAACCGGTTTTCAGCTCTGAAAAGATTCGGTTCTAAAAGATCCGCTTCCGGAACCGGGATTTCGTATCCAGGTTTGGAACCGGCTTTTTGGAGCCAGGTCTAGAATCGGTTCCTAAGATCCGGTTCCGTACCGGGTGTTTTGGATCCAGGTGTGGAGCCGGTTCTGAAAAGCGGACCTCCAAGAACCAGTTTCTCACGGTACCGGTTCCACCGGAACTGAAACTTTGTGACCATCCCTACGCTAAACTCGAGCTGCTGGCAGGTTGTGAACAGTGTGCTAGATGAAATGGTGGAAGCGACAGGCAGGCACCCACGCGGCGGCAGCTTATCTCATTTAGCTAAATAAACTGGGTAACTGAAAAACTCATTGGCTAAAAAGGCAAATTGGCAAACTCATTTGGCTAAACACCCACTGGTGGACCAAAAATTTTTCTGGGAGGCACAAGCGGGTCTGGGCGAGGAGGCCACAATTCTCTTTGCAGTGTTTTGAAGGTGAATTTTGTGCCTCCTTTACGGGTCTTTGGGAGGCTTTTGGATCCAGGTCTGGAACCGGGTTTTTCGAATCCAGTCTGGAATCGGTTCCGGAACAGGTTCTGAAAACCGGATATCTAAGAACCGGTTCCGCCGGAACTGGAACTTTGTGGTCATCCCTAGCTATATGAGCGTACATGACTATAGCGCGGGAGATCCGGGTTTCTATTCCCGGTGAAAGCTCATGTTGTTGGGATCCCACTTCAAGCTGTAGGTCCACGTCTCATATAGAACTTTTGCTAAAAGGGACGCTAAACATAAATCAGATAAAGAAAACGAACAACATGAGCTACCACCGAGAACTGAACCTAGGTCTCCTACTCTGAAGGCTCGTACGTTACCATGTTTTTCATTTTTTGTCTTCATACTTATTAAACGAGTGTTAATGACATTTGAAAACCTATAGTCTAGAACATGTAGTAATTCGTACAGAGATTCGCCGAGAAAATTTCGTACAGCGACCTCAATCTGGGTCTCGAATTCGGGTGTCAAATAAAAAAAAAACAATATAAAAGCTTTGAAAGGAGGGAGGAAGAGAAAATCTTCCGAATTTTTTGGATCGTAACACTTGCATAGAGTGCCATTCAAAAGCCTAATCTATTCTAAAAGCCTAATCATAAATCTAAGGTAATTAGGATACGAGCAGCAGCTTAATATTCAAGTCTAAAACTTTCTCAAAAACAAAATTATTACTTTGTATTGCTTAAGAGACGAGACGAGAAACATGGTAAAAACGGAACGACACGAGAAACATGGTAAAAACGAAACGACACGAGAAACATGGTAAAAACGAAACGACATAAGAAACATGGTAAAAACGAAACGACACGAGAAACATGGTAAAAACGACACGACACGAGAAACATGGTAAAAACGAAACGACACGAGAAACATGGTAAAAACGAAACGACACGAGAAACATGGTAAAAACGAAACAAGACGAGAAACATGGTAAAAAAACGAAACGAGACGAGAAACATGGTAAAAACGAAACGACACGAGAAACATGATAAAAACGAAACGACACGAGAAACATGGTAAAAACGAAACGACACGAGAAACATGGTAAAAACGAAACGACACGAGAAACATGGTAAAAACGAAACGAGACGATAAATTTGTTGAGTCTCGTGAGCAACACTTGTTGACTCAAGCCTTTGATATCAAACATTGTTTTAGTGTTGTACAAAAATAGGTAATGTTATGTTTTGTGCGAAGTAAGTGATTCTAATTTGGATAATTTCTTTCTGACGGTGAGTCTGAGACAGTGGCGGATCCAGGGGGCGATTGGGGCAATCGCTCCCCCCGCCCCAGAGGAGAAAACTTTCTTATTTTATATACAAATAAAACCCATCCCAGAGTTTGAAGCTCTTAAAAGTAGCTCTAAGTAGCAGTAGCAACCCACGCCCCCCCCCCTCCGAAGTTCGTCCTGGATCCGCCGCTGGTCTGAAACAGATTATCGGGTAACAGGAACTAAAGTAGCGCCACGTGCTGAAAGGAAGTGCATCATCATCTGTTAAAGAAATATACTAATGTCAAAGTTCGATCTAGTGTAATCAGTATGGAGAAGACATGTGTTTGAATAGGGATGCACGCGAGACGAGACGAGACGAGAAATGGAAAAGTCTCGTCTCGTCTCGCAGCCTCAAATGTTGGTCTCGTCTCGCGTCTCGTCTCGTCTCGCAAATGTGAAGTCTCGTCTCGCGTCTCGCATAAAATTTTGAGTCTCGTCTCGCGTCTCGTGCGAGACTTTCTCGCATGGTCTCGCAGTCTCGCATATATTCTGGTCAAAATTTTGCAATGTCTTATTCTATGGCTGTTAATGAATGATGATGTGATATTCTGTCCGAAGGCAGATATTTGACCTAAAAGTCCCTTGGCAAGCTGAATCCTTGGTGGTTTGCCATTGCTTTCCCTGGGATGAATGTTCATAACATCCTAAGGAGACGGAATCTAAAGTTCAACATGGTATCCGAACTTGTGTCCCCTCCGCTCCAAATTAAAAGAAAAGTTGTGCTGGAATTTGATTCCTGGACCATTAGTTTTCGTCAAATTAACCCTTTCCGGTACCAGGCTTTTTGGGCTATTTTTTAAGACTTTCAGTCAAGCAGCTACTGCATCGTCACTATTTATCCTAGGATCATAGTTCATATCTCATTCTCTTCAGAATAGAGTGGCTTTCAAATGGTGTCACTTGCATGCTCATACCATATACCAGGAGAGGGAAAAGTGATGTCAAAGGGAAAATTTTGAGGGAAAATTTTTTCACACTTTGGGCCCCTCTGGAACGGCCCTGTGTAAACGTAGAGATCTCAAAAAACTCTGATAAATAGTACTTTGTATACTAAATGTATGTGCCAAATTTCAAGTATCTATCTTGAATACTAAGGGCGGGAAAATTTTATCAAGAATCCCCACAATGTCCCAAATTACCGTAAAACACCATGATCCCAGGTAAAAAATTTCCTGAGACATCTCTATTTACCCTAGGACTATAATACGCCAATCATTCTCTTCAGAATAGAACTGCCTTTCAGACGGTACCATTCACGTGTCTCCATCATGTATCTAAGGCGGGAAAATCCCGAAAACAGGGATTTTTGGGTCTAAATGTTTTTTTCAAGTTTTAGCCCCTCTGGACCCCCCTGTTTTAACGCAGAGATCTGAAAAATCTGATAAATAGTACTAGGTGGGCTGAATGTTTATGCACAATTCCAATTTCCAGGTGCAAAATCCCGCCAAAAAAAATATATACCGACACCATATTCCCGTATACAGAGGGAAATTTTTAAACATTCCCTGAGACATCCCTAATTATCCTAGGATCATGGTTTGCACATCATTCTCTTCGGAATAGAACTGCCTTTAAGGCGATACCATTCTCTTGTCTCCACCATGTATCTCAGGCGAGAAAATCCCGTGAAAGGGATTTTTTGGTAAAAATTTCCCTTTTTCAACGTTTAGCCCCTTTATACCCCCATGTTTTAACACAGAAGTACGAAAAAATCTCGTAAATACTCCTCGGTTGACTAAATGTTTCTGCACAATTTCAATGTTCTAGGTGCAAAAATAAGCCCGCAAAAAATAATACCGAAAATGTCCAAAATTCCCTTATACAGAAGTATATTTTCATAAAAATTCCTTGACACTTCCATAATTACCTAGGGTCATGTGTCGCACATCATTCTCTTCAGAATAGAACTGCCTATCAGGCGGTACCTTTCACTTGTCTCCATCATGTATGTAAGGCGGGAAAATCGCGAAGAAATGGATTTTTTGGTAAAATATCCCTTTTTTCAACTTTTGCCCCTCTGGATCCCCCCTGTTTTAACGCAGAAATCTGAAAAAATCTAGTAAATACTACTCGGTGGACTGAGTATTTGTGCAAAATTTCAATCTTCTACGTGTAAAAATAAACCCACCAAAAAATAATGAACATAGACCGGCCCTGCAATATTAAAAGAAAATATATATTGTGGAATTATGACGTCATCACCTCCTATGTCTCGACGCAGGAAGGTGTGAAACCATACGTAAAGTGTTCTACAATGCCTCTGGACTTGAAAAACAAAAACAAAAACAAAAAAAAAGCGGACGAAAAAGCTCAAATAAGAGAGTTAAACGCAATGTACCATGAAACATCCCGTATGGTACAGATTGTACCATGGGATCCCCAAACGGTTAATAGCATAATTTACAGCAAAACCAGCATAAATTGTTGCTGGATCCAACATTGTTTTCCAGCTTAGAGGTCTCCAGCAATATTTGGCTCTTCTAAAATATCGTCGCCACTATCAACATTTACACGTTTTGGCCGTTTCCTTGAAGGGTGATTTTCCATTATAAAAATGTTTTTATACCACCAAAAGCGCTTGTAGACAACAAAAGAACTCCTTACAACACGACCCAATTCTTTTGGTTCGTTCGCGCTTATAGCAATGTTGCATTATCGCATTTTATCAACTTTCGCTTTCAACTTATATAGTGTTGCCAGATCTAGAAAATTAAATTACTGACAGATATAGGGCCATTCCTACCATCTCGCATCAAACCTATAGGGCCATCCTACCAAACCAGTGTTTGAATTAAACTTCCGAACTAGAGGGGGATGTTTTTTTATAAATATATAGAAAGAAAATACTTATTCCATGTAAAAATATCATGTTATTTCTGCGAGCCGGACCCGGGAAAAACTTTGACGAGAGGGAATTTCCCCGCCATCCCCCAACATAAATCGCTAGTAGTAATGTGAAAAAGACAGAAACAACAGAAATACCATATTTTGCAGCAAATGGGAGTCTTATTCGCTTTTCAGACCAAAAAATAGAAGTTCATGTATTCGTGCGCGCCCGCGTGTATGTGTTTGTGTCGCAAAATAAAGTCCTAAATCGATGTTGTAATAAATTTTCAATTTACAAAGATTTTCTTTTTTAATGATGTTTAGAAACTAAAGAAGGCTTTAATTCTGAAAATCAACCTTGAATAATAATAAATCTCATAAAATGTCTATTGTCCCAATCACTTTTTTGTTCCTGGAGGCATTAACGCTCAACTTAGAAAATTCAATAAATGTAAAATCACTAGATATATAATTACATGTAATTCATAAATGTTGCGAGACTGCGAGAAGTCTCGCGAGACTTCTCGTGCGAGACTTGACTGAGTCTCGTCTCGCGTCTCGTCTCGCATGGTTTAGTCTCGTCTCGCGTCTCGCATAAAATTTTCAGTCTCGTCTCGTGTCTCGTCTCGCAAATGCGAGACAAGACGAGACTTCTTGCGTCTCGCGTGCATCCCTATGTTTGAAGCACTTCCGTACCATATACTATGTAAGCAATGTATAAATTGGCATATGTCATCGAAAAAGGAGACTCTCTCATTGTTTTCCGTATTATCAATGGAGATACAATATTGTTTTGAGAAGTGTTAAGTTTCTGATGTCATGTTCATCATTAATATAAATGTCTTTCTGGACACAAACGGTAATACCATACATCTGTGTGTTTTATTGTCTTTGGTTCCACTTTGTGATTACCGAACATGTATACAAGTTGTCATTATAACATCACTTGTGTTCTTATGTTACAACTCGAGAAATTATCTAAACTGTAAGGTATTTAAAACAAACTTAATTTGAACATTTAATTTTTTATCTCTACGTTACATACCGAATTAGTAGGTTTTAGTTCATTTTAAATGTTGATTTGATTTGGTTTTATTTTAAGTTTAGCGTCCCGTTCAGCAGCGAGGCTATATAAGACGTGAATCTACAATTTATCGTGGGATCCGAACCACATGAGCCTCCGGCGGGAATCAAACCTGGGTCTCCCACGCCATAGGCGCACACGCTAACCACTTACACGCAAGAAAGCTCTCATATTAACTGTTCTCGAAAGCGAATAATGCATGGATTCCCATCTTAGAGCCTTCATTCCGGCGAAATTAAAATACGGCTAATTTTACAGTAATTATGTGATATCTTCAAATAGACAAAAGATAATCGAAATGTGGAACAAGAGCGCCCTAGACAATATCATTTTACATGAAATACCGTTATCACGATTCACTTATCTGCTTTCGATTTCGAGCCATTTAGAAGATCGTAATTTATTTTCGCGTTTCTAAACGGCTGAAAATGGAAAGCCATTAGATGACTAGTGATAACGGTTGCTCACGCAAAACAATATTGTCTAGGGCGCTCTTGTCTACATTTCAATTATCTTTTATGTATTTGAAGATATCACATAATTACTGTAAAATTAGCGGTATTTTAATTTCGCCGGGATGAGGCCTCTTAACAGTTCTGTAAATGTTTCCACGTTAATGAAGAAGAGTAACAAATGAGATTTGGGACTAAATCGTCTCAAAATGTGTCGTGAGGTCATTCGTGGCTAAGCGGTTAGCGTACGCGCCTTTAGCGTAGGAGACGCGGGTTCGATTCCAGACGGGAGCTCATGCGGTTCGGATTTCACGTTAATCAGTAGGTTCACGTCTCGTATAGCCTCGCTGCTGAAAGGGACGTTAAACTTAAAATCAACTCAACTAGAAATGTGTCGTGGAAACAAAGGTGCAGGAGAATGTTGACTATATTAGGTATACTACTTGCTACTTTTTTTTCTTATTCGTTATAACACTGGCTCCACCGGGTTCGGGTCTCCCACAAGATTGTAACTCAATATACATTTGTACATTTCTCTAATAAAACTATACACGTTTAGCACAGAAATTATTAATGTAACACAGAGGCGTATTTAGGGGGGACTTCCGGGCTTAAGCCCCCCCCCCCCGAAATCTTACTTACTATAGTAAAGTATATGAAATATCTTGTAGAATTTTCACATTTTCAGGCAAAGGCCCCCCCGAAAGATAACAAAGCCCCCCCCCCGAAACAAAATCGTAAATACGCCACTGATATAGCATGAAGATATGATCTTACTCCTCATCTGTACTGTTTCTTTTCTTATATAAACAAACTAGTTCTACTAGTTTTTGAGAATGTAGATAGCACCTGTACTTAACAATTGTTATCTTTTTTTCTGATGTAAAATTACGTCGGTTTAATACTAGAGGGACATGATGTCTTGTAGTATTGGACCTCCTTCGAAACTTTGGATTAATCTCAACAAAAAGGTTGTCAGTGAGCGTCTGACTGCTTCTCAACCTTTTTTAACTAACGACACAATTTATGAAAGTCGAAGACAATGCGACTCACCTGTTTGAATTTTTCTGGATTGGATTTTGAAAAATGAAATGAAATCTGTGAGTTTTACGTCCTACGGTTATGCCGGTTAGGTTAAAGGAGACGGTGATTATGAGAAATGAATGAAATGGTGGAATGAAGAAAGTGGGAGAAAACGGGAGAACCCCGAGAAAACCCACGAGCACGGTGTTTGTCCACCACAGGATTGGATTTTGAGTTTAATGTCCCTTTCAACAGCGAGACTATTTGAGACGTGAACCTACAGCTTAACGTAGGATCCAAACCATATGATCTCCCACTGGGAAACGAACCCGGATCTCCCGTGCCAAAGGCACACACGCTATCTACTGATTTTTTTTAAATTAATAATAATATATGTTATACTAGTGTATGTGGGTATGTACGTACTACTGAGCATTGTGGTTGTAACTGGGGACATTCATTAGCAGAATGTCTCAAAATTAATTTTAACTAATCATTAATTACTTTATGATTTTTAAATCCTAAAATTTCGCGACAACATCGGTTGGAAATCACTGGATTATAACGCGAAAATTCCATTATAACACTGCATTGATTACTGTGTTTTGAAGGGGAAAACACACAAAAAATCATGAACTAAAGGAAATTTGGCATTCGGTAGGAAAGAGCACGAAGTTTGCTCATAATCTTTCAGTTTAAAGTCCCACGACTATGCCCTTTAGGCTAAAGGAAGCGGAAATTAAGGACGGAAGAATGGCGGGATGAGTATGTGAGAGAAAAGGAGAGTACCTCGAGAAAACCCACATATACGATGTTGTCCACCACAAATCTATTTAACTAGTGATCGAACCAGGTACCCCAGACACCAGAGGGAAGCACTCTACCACTGAGTCACCGTGGTCCCCAATTAAGCAGTTGAGTTGATTTTCGTTTAACGTCCCTTTCAGCAGCGAGGCTATATGAGACGTGGACCTACTGATTAACGTGGAATCCGAACCACATGAGCCCCCCAATAAGCAGTTGGGTAGATGCAGTGGGTTTTGTATTACAACGAGTTGTTTGTAGAAACATTAGAATAATGTTGTATTAAAAAGTTTAACAATTCGTAGTAACTGTTTTGAAAGTGTTATGCACGGAGAAAAATGCAAAATCCAGTCGACATGTAAATGCTGTTTTTACCAGGTTACGCGCGTCACCACATTAAGTAATATTGTTTCATCCGTAGTACGATTTACACCACCGTACAGCGAAAATTTTGTATTGTGGGACCACCATTTCAAATCTAGAATTAACGCCATACCCATTCCGACGGTGGTAACTTAGGTATATAATGTTATTACTACCTTCCTATGAGTGTCCCTTCTTGGTTCTTTCTAAATCTGTGACTCCCTACCTTACGAGAGTAATAGTTTTTAACACGAAATCCATCATGTGAATAAAATTATCCAATCACAGCGAGTCTAGTTCGACGCCGAACTCCAGACTTGGCATGGTGTTCCCACCTGCTGTAATTTTATACATGAAATTACATTACTTAAGGAGCGCACCCGCGTGAATACGATGTATCCACACGGAAATCCTAGTCCTTTTTTCCTCAGTGTGATTAGATATCATGGAACAAAATTATCATTTACAATTTACGCATAAACTAAAACAACTAAAACATCAGTTAGTAATATATCAGGATCTCAAGAAATATTTTAAGTAAAAGCATATATGAAACAAGTATATATATATACAGTGGCGGATCCAGGATATAATCAAGGGAGGGGCTAAACCATAATTTGCCGTTTTATTCAGTGTAAAGCTGAATTGAAACTCATTTTATCCAGTGTAAACCTGAGCGTCAAGGGGGGCGCTATAGCCCCGTAGCCCCCCCTTAGATCCGCCCTTATATATATATATATATATATATATATATATATATATATATATATATATATATATATATATATATATATATATATATATATATATATATATATATATATGTATGTATATATATCCAAATTCTATGTGTCGAGGTCGTGAAAATTCGAGAGGGAGAAATTAAAAAAATATATATCCACAAAAAGTCATATTTCAAACATATTGAAACTCTATATAGTATTGTTATTGTTAGGGGCGCACGCTGGCTCAGTGGTACAGCGCTTACCTCTTGAGAGGAAGGTCCCTGGTTCGATCCGCGGCCAAACAAATTTGTAGTGCAGAGCTCCTCCGTGGCAGAGCGGTTGGCACGCGCGCCTTTGGCGTGGGAGATCAGGATTCGATTCCCGGCGGGAGCTCATGTCGTTCGGATTCCACGTTAATCAGTGCGTCCACGTCTCATATAACCTCGCTGCTGCACGGGACGTTAAACTCAAAATCAACTCAACTCAAATTTGTAGTGGACAACATCGTGCCTGTGGGTTTTCTTCAGGTGCTCCCGTTTCCTCCCACGTTTCTCATTTTACCAATTCTTCATTCACCATTTACTTACTTTCATCCTTCTTCCTTAGCCTAAGGCGGATAATCGTGGGACATTAAACTGATATATTTCAATGACTTCTATATAGCATTAGTTGAAAATGACCGTTTATGGCTTTAATCTTGAAATCTGAACTTATTTTATGTTTTAATATGAGAAGCTTAAGATTAAATGTTTGAAGAACTACATGTAAGCGAACTCTTATGCCAAAGCAAAACTGTTTTCTGTATCTGTTTCTTGGTTTGTACACAGGGAGATACGCAAGCTGTGGGTCGTGAGAGTCCGGACAACACTTCTCCCCAAAAAGATCCCGACTTTTCTGCAGATTTAGTCTAATTTTAGGAATGACTTTACAAATTTAAATATAATTTATCCTCAAATTGAATTTGGACCCTCAAATGCTTTGGTTTTCCTGCTCGAAGTAAATTCGTATATACGTGCCTGATTTATAGTACTTATTTCTTGTTTCCAAGCTTGAATTTAGGCAATTCTTAAAACACATGACATATCTTTCATTTAGTTGGTAAGATGCTTAGGCAACCAAAACGACACCTGTGATATACTGAGTTGCATAACTTACTCTTGGTGGTGTCCAATGCCGTATCAGTATGAAACTCAACCATAATAGCCAGTCCCGTATTGAATACTGAAATGACAATTTTTAGTTATAGAATCCAGTACAGATAAATAAGTTGGTATCTATATAAGCATATCAAAGAAAGTATTTTTTTAAAAAAAATCGTAAATGTCTGTCTTTAAAAGAAACTGCTCTCTTTGGAGAAAAAAAATCTCCTTACTAAAACCAGCCGTCTTTTTTTGAAAGTCCTGTCTCGTCTCGAAAACTGTTTTTGTTGGGAGAGCTATGTCTCTCTTGTTTCGTGGACAACCTTAACCGAGAATCGAACTCGGGCTGCCCGTTTCGAAGGTACAGAACATGTAGTGTTTACATTTTCAGCTGTTCGTATGCAGCTAGAATTTTTTTTAACGCTACATAATATAAAGCAGGTTCTCCGTTTTATCTCAGATATAATTCGCGTGTGTGAAAAGAAACTTTTTTTGTTTGTTTTTTAAAGTATTGAATTAATTTGAGGGCTTACCTACTTTTGATTAGACGTGTTATGAGAAGAGCAAGCTGGAAACAAATACACATTTTATACCGTATAGTAAATGTGGTCAAATAACATTGTTTGGGAAACTTTTGTGTAACTTGAACCTCTCCTCATTTTCGACCGAAGGTGAATTTTCAACAGTTATACAAAAAAGTTTAAGTATTATTACACAATATCTTATTTATCTCCTTTCACTATTTGAAATTTTTGAGTTTCAGTAATAATTCTCTTCAAATTAGCGGGACAGGAATTTCAGAATTAAAAAGAAAAGTCCTATCTAAAAATACAGAGAGTGAATTTAGACTTAATTATTGATCAATTTATGAAATTTGGTAATTCCCCATTTTATACAGAAACTACATTGAGAAATCAAGGTTTGATTTTGATTTGATTTCAGTTCAACGTCCCTTTTAGGAGTGAAGCTATGTGAGAGCCGATAAAACTACATGAGCTTCCTCCGGGAACCGAACCTGGGTCTCCTAAGCCAAAGGCGCGTACGCTAATCTCTTAGCTACGAGGTAGCTCAGAAATGAAAGTTATACCGAAATGTGTGTTCAGCAAAGATCTTTTAAATAATGTATATCCCCCTTATTACTCGATGATTTTTGATGTTTAATTTTCCTTCCTCTTTACACCCCTTCTGGTGATGCCCTTAGTCGAATTTAATTATCTCAAATTGTCAGTATATCAATTAATAAAATAAGATTTAAGAATTCTTTTCCACACATACTAATTGAAGTTGTATCACTTATATTTTACATGGAACCAGACTTAATGTAGTGCTAGATATACTTTACTTGTTACCAGTTATACTTATATTTTACGTAGTACTAGATATATATTTACGTGGTATCAGATATATTTTACGTAGTACCAGATATATTTAATGTGGTATCAGACACAGTTTATGTGGAACGAGATATATTTTACGTAATACCTGATATTTTTTACGTGGTACCAGGTATACTTTACATGGTACCAGACATTCTTCACGTGGAACATGATATATTTTACGTGGTAGCAAATATATTTTACGTAATACCTCATATACTTTACATGGTAGCAGATATACTTTACGTGAAACGAGATATATATATATATATATTTTACTTGGTACGATATATTTTACGTGGTTCCAGATATACTTTACGTGGTACCAGACTTTACGTGATATTAGATATACTTTACGTGATGCCAGATAAATTTTACCTGGTGTCAAGTATTTTTACGTAATACCTCATATACTTTACGTGGTATCAGATATTACACTTTTAAATATGTACACGAATACTCTGCTGTGTTATTAGCGTTTAACTAGGGGAAAAGATGTCGAAGGGTTAAAAAAAATACCAATTGATAAATCTCATCAAGCTGAACAAAATTATACCGGTGAGTGTAAATTCTCATGCGCAATTTTTGAGAAAATCAAGTAAAAATTAATTTTTATGACGCTAAAAAATTACGTCGTTCGTTACTACCAATAATTTTTGTTCTGCTCGAACAGATTGTTTGTTTATGTATGTAAGGTATACTGTGTATATTTAAAAAAAATACGCTGTTAAATTGCAATTATATGTATATTTGTTTGTGTTCTTGTACCACTACACACTTTTACCTAACAATGTTTCCCGGCGGGAACTTATTTGATTGGGTTCCCATGTTAAGCTGTAGGACCACGTTCCCCATAGCCTCGCTGCTGAACAGGACATTAAGCAGCAGCTTAACCAACCAATTATTATAGTTACATGGTACTAACAGTGACACACATAGGGTCTATTCCTAACAGTGACACATATCTACATACTACCTGTAATAAATAAATGTAACTATAATGTATATTTAAATATTTACTTACTTGAATCTCCAGTCTGCTCGAAACCCCTTAAATCTTTCTCGTTTTATTGATGTTGCGTCTTCTAGAACCACTATCTGTTAGCATTTTCTTCTTTGAGTGCACTGGATAAGTTAATCATTGTCCTGCTCATCTCCCTTCTCTGGTTTAGCCGGTTTAGACACCACTTCATCCGAATCTTCTTTTGTATTCTGCTGGCTACGTCCATTCTTGGCTTGGTGTGTTGAGGATGTTACTTTCTGCTGTCTGCAAGCAGCGTCTGATGGATGATAAAGGCAGGTCAAACTCACTGAAGGCAACAAGTACCCCGTTTCATGACCATCAGAGTTTTCATCATCATAATCACTTTCAGCATAAACATAATAGTCGTCGGTGGTTATCTCGACTTTTCTGCACTGGACAGGGTACGCTGGAAGTTGAATGTAAATAGGTTGTTGCTGCGTAGGTGCGAAGGATAAATATGGAGATTGCACTGGTTGGTTGTAAACTGAGGGTGGCGCAGCATACGATTCTGGTTTTGGTGCAGATTGTGGTGCCAAGTACTCAGGTATAAGCTTATAGTAAGTGGGTATTGCTTTGGGAGGATTTGAGTACTGTTGAAAGCTGTGTTCAGGGTATTGGTATTGGTATGTTGGTGCAGAGTATGTCGGGTTGATGTTATGGTACGACGATTGCGGTTGGTAAGCGGATTGATAGGGATATTCCTGATGTGGCTGTGCTGTTAAATAATTAGGGTTTGTTTTGTGATATGAAGAAAGTGGTGTATTCTGAGGTGCATGTGCTTTATGAGGTGTTTGGTTGTATTGTTTTATGTGGTACGGTAAGGGATGTGGAGAGTAATCTATTGGCGTTTGTGGGGGTGGCGGGGGAGGGTGAGCTGGAGGATGATAAACAGGTGTATGAAGATGTGATGTTGCATGATGATTCTTGTTCTGGTCATGATGGCCGCTATGTGCTGATTGATGGGGATGATTAGATGATGGAAATGTTATTGCTGAATTGTCAGACTTTGATCCATGGTTGTAATAGTCGACCGGTGATAACGAGGGGTAAGAGTACGGTGGGTACACGGGTTGGTGAAAATCACGATACGACTTGCGAGTTCTTCCCAATTCTTCAAGATCACCATGTTCTAAAGCCGGGTCTGCAACAGGCACAAACACAATTGGGAGTCCACCCGATTTCTTGATCTTCATGTCCCCATCTGTATTTTCAACAAAATCATTGACTTCCGAATCTTCTCCAGGTAGTTCCAGCTCTTCTTCTACATCTTCCATTGACGTGCAACAAGCAGCACCTGTGAAAACTAGCCACAACAGAAGTGTAGCTTCCATCTTCCTACTGAAACAATCAAACCACGGAGACTAAACACTAACACATCAAGAGCAAAACTTATGGCACTGAATCATTTGAACAACATACCAACTGCAAATTAGTCGACTTAAAAGAAAAGGATGTGATAGATTGTTCTTCCTTTCTTTTCAAAGAGCTACAAAAGAAAAGACTAACACAGCATAATTGATATCCTCTTCTAAACGTCAAAAGCACGTTCACTTTGTTTACCTATATCCTCATAGCCTTTGTCCACCTCTTCCGTTGTCCTTTGTCTTATGCTCGTCCTGCTTATTAGATCAGTTTTATTTTCTTACAGAGCAGCAAGAATTTCTGATGAAGCATGCCGTACTGCAGACAATGTACTGCATATTTCTATAGTTATAATGTTTAGTATGTTTATGAGGCTTAGCAACATAAATATAATAAGTTGAAGATAAATGTTAAACTTAGGATTTCTTAGAGAACTTAGGTTAAACTTAGGGACTTCATTGATATTTTTATCTTAGTCTTATATTAAAAAAAAAAAACGCAATTTTCTCGAGAATGATTCGAGCCGCATTAGATATATTAATCATGTCCCTACAGTATATTATTTGGAAGGCATGGCAACTTAGAAGTCGAGCGCTCTCTTCGTACGAAGGGGTCGTTTGTTCGATTTCAGGACATGTAACTTGGGTACGGGTTTTTCTCTGTGCCCTCCCGTTTCCTTTCATTCCAGGGGTAAAAGTGGATCTGAAAAGGTAGGGGAACGCATGACGTCACGCCGTCCCCCTCTCTATCTTTGCCCATTGTAATTTTTAGGAAGTGGAGGGAGGCCACATATATTTTTTGGGAATTAGGGGACGACGTTTCTGCGTTCCCCCTCACTTTTGCCCCTGTTCATTCTATTCAATTCCATTATCATTCACTTCCATCTCTTTAGTAGGCCGGCCACAACTCGTCCAGAGGATAGGACAGCTGAGCCAAAGTACAGTACAAAGCACAGTACCGCATTTTGACTTAAGCACTTGCTAGACGGAAAAGCTTCTCGTATGTTGTAATTGAAGCACGCGGTCCATGAACTCATGCCTTTCTTTCCGCATCCTCCCCTGCCTCCCTCTGCCTCGGCTTTTGGCTGCAATGACGTAAGTAGGGGGGCCAAATGGGGCTTGTGCCCCTACAAATTTTTCCGAAAAAGCGAAAAACGAAAAAAAAACAAAAAATGAAATTTCCGAAAATCGAAAAATAGATTTTTCGAAAAAGGCCACCTCTACATGAAACATTGTAAACTCACGGTATACCTATCATAGTCTGGGTTTTAGAAATCCCCAGCCCCGAGTTTTTACCTTCTAAATCCGCCACGGGGAGCAACGAGCTGTAAAAACCATACAGTACTGAAGAGACAACCTCTAACTGCCCCCTCAAGTAATCGATTTCGTACCCTGCTGGGGCCGCGGTGGCTCAGTGGTAGAGCGTTCACCTCTGGTGCTAGGGGTCTCGGGTTCAAACCCTGCTCCCGCCAAGTGAACTTTGTGGTGGACAAACACCGTGTGCGTGGGTTTTCTCGGGGTTCTCCCGTTTCCTCCCACTTTCTTCATTCCACCATTTCATTCATCTCTCATCTTCACCGTCTCCTTTAGCCTCACCGGCATAACCGTGGGACGTAAAACAAAAAAAAATCGTACCCTGCTCATTAAGGAACCTTCATTTGTCCATAATTGTTATAAACTTCTATCGATAAGATGCAGGTCAACGCTTTCTAGGTACAAATTATGAAGAAAACAAGTAGAAAGTGTCACATGTACACCACGTGAAAGGAGTTTGGTTTACATGGTGTGATATTTTCGCAATTATTATGTTGAAACCGAAAGTGGTTGTGGATTTTTACCACTTCCGGTTTTAGTACAGATGATTAGAGTGGAGATCGGAATATATTCTTGGAATGCTTAATTGATTGTAAAAAGCGCTTCTCGCTATCTATTACATTTTTATTAATCGGTTGTAGCGATCAACGTTAAAACCGTGGTTGATTTCTGCCCCTTCCGGTTTGAATAAATGGTTAAGAGATAAGATGGAATATATTCTTAGACCGCTAAATATATTCGAAAAATATATTCGTGAAACGCTTAACCGATAGCAGAACTCCACTTCTCGCTATCTATTACCGCTTTTGATCTATACTGGTCAATGTTAAAAGCGAATATAGTTTATTTTACCACTTCCGGTTTGAATATCACCTCTGCATCCGGTCAAAATTTATACAGACTTTCTTGTCTGCCAGACGGACACTGACCAGACAGGATAAACATACAGGGTGGACCATTCATCTTGATACGCTTTTGTGACTTTTAAACTAATGGATAAAAGAATGCTGAAATTTTGTACTACTATGCAAATATCAGCAGGAAGATATTATTTGGCATACTGTACGATATCAGAAAATTAACACTGTTAATAACTCAACTTAAGATTGGATTTTCTTTTAAATGGCACCAATCCAGCTGTTAAACATTTCAAATCTATATGTTAATCAAACACCTACATTATTACACTTATTATTAACTGTTGCAAACTAAGAACGATATAGTATCACAAAGAATCAAATTTTCGTGACCTTTATAACAGTAATGAAGCAGATGAGGCAATGCACATCAAAGTGCTCACGTATGGTAAGATAGCCCCACGACTTCAAAAAATTGAAACAAAGACTAGGTCATTCGTTTGTACCGAAAATATTTTCGTTTGTACCATTTTCCTTATAGGATTACTTGAGAGGTCAACTGGGGGGCTATCTTGGTGCCACGATAGCGCCCCCCCCCCCCGTATCACAGCACAAAAAATTAAAATACACCATTCGAAAGCAAATCGTTTGTACCGTTTGTACCTAAAAAAGTTTTGTTTATACCCTGATAGTTTTTTAAGAAAGAGGGGATGACATTTGGGGGGGGGCTATCTTGGCACTAAGATAGGCTCCGTAATGTGTATTTTTCCATGCCCATTAATAAGTATATGCGTTTATTCGTGCAAATTTATGTGTATTTAGAACTCTGCTTGTGAATATCCAAATAGAAAAAGAACTTTTTGGGAATAACTCAACATTAAAATTGAATCAGCGAGTGGGAAAACAGTGTGGCTCCAAAATAAGCCATTTGGAGGGAAAGGGAGAAATAACACTAACGGTGTAGAAGTACAAGTTGTAATGAAGAGCAGTACAATTAGCAAGACCTCGCACGTTATAGCAGAATGCTATAATGTCGACTGTACATTTGTGCCATCAACAAACGAAACTTCTTTCTTCAAATATCTCCAAATGCGTTTTGTGGACTAGTAGTGGTTTTCCATTCACCGATTCCAGTGGCGTATTTAGAGGGGGCTTCCGGTCTTAAGCCCCCCGAAATCTTACTTACTATAGTAAAGTATATGAAATATCTTGCAGAATTTTCGCATTTTCACGCAAATCCCCCCCCCGAAAGTTAGCAAAGCCCTCCCTGAAACAAAATTGTAAATACGCCACTGAGCGATTCAATTAAATTTTCTCTATTTCTGTCCTTTTCCGTAAGTAAATATCGTAAAAAGAATAACAAATTGTGTACAAAGTCAGAAAGAAACTGGATTGACAGAAATAACTGGATAGCTCAATTCTATATTCTAAATGAGACGAAAGGAAGAACGCGAAATATTGTGCCACAATAGCATGTAGGGGCATTCGCTATATCGTGCGAGGCCGTATGTAGAGCAAATTGGCAATCTGGGGGCGAAGCTCTACCTAGGCGAAGGTTAGTATAATATAATTTTATTGTTGTAAGCATAGGTAAATTATACCATGTTTCTAGGAACTGCATTTAAGAAGTTACCTAACAGAGCCAATTTCCTAGTACTAACCTGGTCTAATGCTTTTTTTTTTTTTTTTTTTTTACATACATACTTAATTACAATTTTTACATACTCATTTACACTGCAATAGTGGTTATTCGGACAAAATACCGTATACAGAGCATCATCCGAAAGAACATTTTCAACATTAAAAAGGTTAAAGACATGGCTACGATCTCGGATGGTGCAGATCGACTTAGCGACCTGGCATTACTATATACGCACCGAGACAAACGTAGATTACGATCGTGTCATCGACAGATCTCCAGGAACAAGAAAGGACGTAGATTTGAGTTTGTGTTGTAACTTTCATAGAGATGGACTGCAAAGTGGCTAAGGCCGTTGTGTGGTTTCTGCCCATCGTGGTTTTGGCCCGTAATTATTTTCAATTCGTGGGTATTCCCCAAAAATCATGAGTATGAGTCTAACGTTGAACTCTTTCTATGTATCTGACTCGCAAACAAAATCAAGAAAGACGAACGAACTCGAAAAAGTTTTTGAAATTGCTTTTTTAAATATTTAACTGAAACAAAAGAACACAATAACAATCGTAAAAAATGTGTACCGGTATATAGACTAGTATTTTATATTTTTAATAAACAATGCCTATGATATTTGTTTGTTTAACGTCCCATGGTTGTGCCAGGACGGCTAAAGGAGACTTTGACCTTCTGATTATAATGGAATCCGAACCACTTTTTTCGTTCAACTGTACCCCCACCGGGAATCGAACCCGGGATCACTCGCACCAAAGGCAAGCATGTTAGTAATTAGATCAAACCTTATTATATCTGAGATTAAAGAAAAACAACAAGTTTGTTTTTGTACTTTATTCTCCATTGGTGATTTCGTTTAAAGGTGAGAATTTTTCAAAATTAAATTTTAATTTGCATTTTTTCAAATATCTGATATTGTCGAATACTATCGCCAGTCGGAATGTTAAAGGAAATACAGTTTGTGTGCAGTAATGAACGAAAACATCACTTTGGTTTTACATTTCAGATCTTGTTTCCTTCATTTTGTTTTTTACTATTTATCACTATAATGGCTTATATTGTGATTCTATATAATTGTAATTCATATTTTAATTCATGTCAAATTTATACACATTTAGCGCTAGATCTGACAAAATTTCTGTTGAGTTAGTGTAAGAGAAAGTTTAGCATTGATATTTTTGTTATTACATTATTTGCAATAGTTTATTGAATAAATTATGCATTTGCCTTCGTAGTGATTTATATGGTTAAGGAGTACCTGGGATATATTATATTTATATAGGATTTATATCCACAATTCATTTCTTTATATGTTACTGCTGTAGTTTAACTTCAAACCGTCGCTCTGGGTTACTGTTAGTAGTACAGTACAAGGTTTAAATGCAGTGAGGGTTAGTATTATGTATTAGGAAGTGTATCCATTTCATTCTCCTGTACTCGATCTGTGTCCTTAAGTGCGCAAGCTAGTTCTTTTAAGGCAAAAACCATAACATTCTTATTTCGGGGGAAAGCCACGAAATGCATGTTTCGTCAATCACTACCATGGGGAATAATCACGGAACCACTAAGCATCCTTGGAGTTCAGTTTGATTTTTTTTTTTTTTAAATTTTCAATTTGCTGAATTATATCTGATGTAAACAGAAATGAAAGCAATATGTAAAGATTGATTCCCTATATTTTGGTTCAGTTGGAACAATGTGTGACTATTAAACATCAGTTTATAATTAATTATTGTATTATTTTATTATACCAAGAAATTTACATAGAAATATCGTCATGTCTTTTGTTATTTGTTGACATTTTGTATTATTCTTTATTCATGTATATTTTTGTTATTTATTTTTGCGTAGATCGAGTCTCTTTTTTTTTTCCATCTGTTGTCCCGCAATTGTTACTCAAAATATAAATGATTAGAGCAAATTGTACACTCTTTCGTTAAAATGAATGTCATCGTCAATACAGTATTTTCTTTTGTGCAAATACTGTGCAAGACAGCGCATTGATACAGTGCGGTGACTAGTGAATCATGACACCGCCATGCCTCCGAAACGAAAGTGCGTATTTAATTTAAATCTACAGAAAGAATATACTTTCATTAAAAAAAAAAAAAAAAAAAAATTCGGGTACCAAAATGGAATCTGGGAATCAGGTTTGCACCCACCCCCCGTCCAGTCCCGCATTCATAAGCGTCTGATTCTTGCAAAGAAAAATTATGGTCACCATGAGGGTACGATCATCTTTCAGGAAGCGAACCGCTCCCCCCCCCCCAAATGATCCTTCTGGATCCGCTAGCGATGGTATTATGGTCTCTTTATCAATTCGAAAGCCATCTATGTAATTGTTTCTGATACCTTTCTAACAAGTAATGGATATGAACGTGTCATCCGGACATCCGAGTCAAACCTAGTCCATTAGATAAACATAACAAAGATATGTTCGTGCACAAAAAATTAGGTGCTATGGACAATGGAGTAAGCCCCTGAGGCCCATTAGCCCTGTTAGTATAAAAAAAATCGTAGACTCGCAGTGAAATAGCTATTGGTTCTACACTGTTCATTGGAAAGTCATGGTTTATAGTTCATTCTCCTCAGCATAAAACAAGCTTTCCAGAGGTGCTACGTATTGACGCCCATATCGTACTTGAACTGAAAAAAATAGGAGAATGTAGGGAAAATTCTCTCCATAAATCCCTCTATAACTTTTGGCCCCCTCTGGAGTGGCCCCCGGGAAAAAGTACCCAATCCAAATGTATCTCGAAAAATACAGGGTGCGGCACGTAAAACCGGCCCGTCGTAATATTCTGGTATATTGTGTTTTTGGCAACACTTAAATAATCTACCTTTCTACCAAGAGATGGCGTGTCGAGGTCGGGTCGACTTACGTGACCTGCAGCAGTCACGTGCAGCCGCAGCCAGTGAAACTTGTCGAAACCAGTTGAATAAGTAAGCGGATAAGTGTTGTGCAAGAACTGAAGGAGCCTGACCTGCAGAAGAGGGTGCATTTCTGTTCATGGCTGTTGAGCAATGTTGCCAGTGGTTTCTTGGATCCACTAATGCTCATCATGAGTGACGAGGCGTGGTTCCACCTGTCTGGGTACGTAAATTCCCAAAACAACTGGTATTGGTCGACAGAAAATCCACACGCAATCCACCAGGTACCCTTGCATGATGAGAAGATTGGTGTTTGGTGTGCCATTTCCGCCACACGCGTTATTGGGCCCATATTCTTTGAGACGACAGTGAACAGTGACGTGTATATGGGAATCCTGGAGGAGTTTTATACACACTTGACCGAAGAGGAGCGTCAGTTATGTTACTTTCAACAGGGCGGTGCAACATGCCACACATCAGCTGCATCATTGTCCCTTGTGCATGAGATATTTACACCAGAGAGGACAATCAGCAAAGGCTTGTAGCCTCCTCGGTCACCAGACTTGTCCACGTGTGACTTTTACTTATGGGGACTGTTAAAGGGAAGAGTATACGAAACAAATCCACACACAATTGAAGAACTCAAGACCAGGATCCAGGATGTCACCAATAGCATTACAACACAAGAACTGACAAGGGTATATATGAATCTCCTCAACCGTGCTCACATGTGTGTTGAAGTGGGCGGAGGACACTTTCAGCACCTGCTGTGAAGGTGAGTAGTCATATTCAATACATTACATTTCATTTATGTGTTGTAGTTAATCATATTCAATACATTACATTTCATTTTATGTGTTCACTTTACGGGCCGGTTTTACGTGCCGCACCCTGTACTATAGGGGATAAGAAATGAGAGTATTAAGTTTTGTTTTGATGGACGGAATAGGTATGAGGGGAAAGGTTGTATACCAATACGCTCTGTACATACAAAAGCGAACTTATGACCTGAACTGTAAAGAGAATATAGCCCTAATATTAAAAATATAAACTCAATAATTATTCTGATATCAAGATTTGTACCATATTCTCTGTAAAAATGAAGCAAGCGTTTCAATAGTTATCACGCATATTGTTCCGTGACACCTAATTTTTTGTGGATGAACATATCTTTGTGTTTATCGAATGGACTAGGCTTGATTCGGATGTCTGGATGACACGTTCATGTCTGTTCTTTGTAAGCATTTTTTTTTTTCGAAATCAAGTTCTTCGGAAAAGTCAAATTTTCAATTTCTTCTAATTTTCTACTTGTTTATTGAATCGATAAACCTCGAACAACGGAATATTGCGTAGAAAAAATAGTGCGGGAGATTCTTGCAACAAATCAATCGCGTTATGAAAGGTATTCCTGTGTATAGGCAGCAAGAATTTTGTGATTAATATGGAAGTGAATAGTCAGTTTTATTTCTACCAGAACTATACATTTACACATACTATACTGTTATTTAGTGTAATACACTGTATGAGGATAAGCTCTATTGTTATGCAAAATTCTGTGAAGGTCACACGTGTTGACAATTTCCTTGTTCCTAGAATTTCATACTCAGCAAAATATGCTGCACGGTCAGAGTTGTTGATTATTTCCTGCTATTCAATGACAACTCAATTGTTCATTATATATAGGCTTAAGAAAAAAATTCCATTGGCATAGATAAAAATATTGGATGTAGGATACTTCTCAAATCTAGAAAATGAAATGAAATCTTTAAGTTTTACGTCCCACGATTATGTCGACTAAGCGAAAGGAGACGATGATGATGAGAAATGAATGAAATGGTGGAATAAAGAAAGTGGGAGGAAACGGAGAACCACGAGAAAACCCACGCACATGGTGTTTGTACACCACAAAGTTCACTTGGCGCGAGCTGGGATCGAACTAAGGACCCCATACACCAGAAGTGAACGTTCCACTACTGAGCCACCGCGGTTCCACTGCTCAAATCTAGAGTTAGAACTTGAGTGTATACCTATCAAAACTTGTAGCACTACACCAAAGCCGTAGCTAAAGATTTTGGCGCTCCTTAACGCTCGCTGCCGATCGGCCCCCTGTTTAGCTCTTGCCGTGTCTCGGTTAGATAGCATTCGTGCTTTTTAGCGGCCATCTAGCACAAGTTGGTTCGTGCTTTATGCACTACTTTTAATGCCATACGTCTACACTGTATTTCGAGTAATATCGCTACCAAGTGAGCCAGGGTCACAGCTAGTGATGGACAGTGGGAATATTTCCGGTGGGAAGGAAAATTAAAAATGGGAATATTCCCGGGTTTTTTCCTGGCATATAAATTCCCGGGAAGGAATTTATTTCTATTTCTTTATTTTATTTTCCAAATTATAAGAATCATATGACTAATAACTTTATTTTCATTTATTATCATTTACTTCTAGATTTTAAATAATTTGGAGGTTTAAAAATTGAAATTCGTTGACTTTACGTTAAATAACTAATTAATAATATGACTTTTAAAAAAATCCATTTCCATTTGCACTAGAAAGTAGCATAGTACTACTTTATAAGTGATGAAAAGGAACCAATTTGTAAGTAATCTAGTAATTCTGTAGAGATGGAGGCGAAGTACTATCAATACTTCCCGAACCATCGTTAGTAATAAATGTCGGTCTGTCTGTTGTCTCTGATTCGAATTTCGCTTTCTAAGAAAGAATCAAATATTGAATAAAGAAGTATGTGTAGTCGTAAATACATATACTTTTAAAATGTAACGTTTACATATCAAAATTAGAGTTGTTTCTCAAGATGTTTCATTAGTACCGGTGTTTCCGGACCTGTGTTAATTAGGATTTGTTTGCTTCTTTTTACGCGTGTCAAGCTTTATTGGCGAATTATTGTAACTCCTTGTATATTGTTCGAAACAGACTATCTTCTTAAATTAGTAATTTAATAGTGATCAGTAAGAACGCAGTAACAAAGCACAGTGTACCTCAAAACAACATTCTGTACTGGTATATTGCCATCCCATACAGTGGCAACCTTACGAATTTTTCGAGAGACTACGTATGTTTTATGGTAGTTACTAGTGCTGTCGAAATCGGTTTTTGAGAAAACCGAAAACCGGTTTTTGAAAAAAGTGAAATTTCATAAAACCGAAATGTCGGTTTTGAAAACCGCATTTGCGGTTTCGGTTTCGAAAACCGCTTTTGCGGTTTCGGTTTCGAAAACCGCATTTGCGGTTTTCGGTTTTCAGAAAATCGGTTTTCTGAAAACCGAAAACCGCAAATGTCACAAAAATTCTACAGCACTAATATCAAGTAACGACGAGAAAACAGCAAAGAATCTTTCCCCACACCGGCTTACAGTTGCCAGATGGAGGGAAATTTCCCTCGGCGGCGTAGGGAAAAATGATCAAAATTTGCAGAAGGAAAAGAAGGTATTTTTTCTTAAAATGTCCTAAAGTGTAGGGAAATTCTATATAAATATATAAGTTGCAATTTCTCAAAGAGGCACGGCTATCGTTATTGGGAAGTAAAAAGATACAGAATAAAATATGATCGGTGTTTCCGTCTAGTATAAACTATTGCAGGTGTCTGGGACTTGCGATAAGAAGCCAGTCGACACATGCAAAACCACAACATTCACATTTATCGGAGTAGCAACAAATCAACAATAAAATTGTGTATTGCGATAGAGATTTTCTTTCTTTTTTTCTCTCTCTCTCTCTTTCTTTATATTAAGAAAGGGAGGTGGTGCCTTTTTGTTAACTTTGTGCCAAAAGAAAGAGTGGCAGTACTTTTTTAAAAATATGGGGAAAGAGTAATAATAATATAAAAGATGTTAGTCTAAGTGGATGATATTTCAAATTGAATTTCGTGAGTTGCATGTGTAGTGATCTTAAATATGGATATACCTTATTTCTATTGAGTGTTGGCTTATTACCCTATTTTAGCGGGTACCACCCGATTTTCAGGTTATATATTCGTCCCCCGCTTAAACATATCTTAATCACGAGAAACCACCCTCTTTTTGGGATTGGAGAAAAATCTAAGAGGACTTAGTTGATAAAGTGTTGGTATGGTATATTCAACGTAAACCGCTACACCTTTGACAATCTCAATCGCGATTGAGTTAAATTTGGACTCGCGCTCAGGCTCAGGCTCTGGACTGTCTGAGCAGTGCGCGTGTGCAGAATCATTTGCTAATAAGAGATCTGCTCTAATGCACAATGGTTTTCTTTGTATAGTTCATGTGTTTTCTATGTAATGTATTGGAGGTTCTATACGAATGAATATTCGTTTGTAGATGTTGTAACAAACATACTTGAATTATTCATGCCTTCACAAGCTACAAGAATGCCGAACGGCAATTTCAAGTGTAACTTTAAAGACTCTTATAGAAGCGAATTTACGTTTCTTAGCCAGGGCAGAACTGAGTTTGAAGCAAAATGTACACTCTGGAAAACTGTTTCGTTTGAAAAGTAGGATGCAGAGAAGCAAATTGGACCTCCCCTGATTTTTATATATTTTGTAAACTTGATCACGAGGAACACGAATCTGAAGGCGTTTTGACATTCCGACCTCCGGAACTCGAGATATTAAAACTTAAAGTTTAATATAGACGCTATATGAAAAAAACACAATATTCTCTATACGAAACATATTATGTCCTGTGAGATATATAAAGGTAACCAAGAAAGTTCTGTCGGTTTTTGTGGAGTTCTGTGTAAAATTGACCCTCATACCGTGAGTTGAATGCGAATGGAGATAAGGCGAAGGTCAGTTGTTGGTGTGGGTATATCCGACATTCTACCTGGTTGTGGAAGTTCAGTTACACCGTAAATGTATGTAAGGACGGAGTGAATATGGAACCTCCACAGAGCGTCATAGGGGCGTGTATGCTGTACGAGTTCCAACTTGGATCAAACGCCACTGTAGCGGGGCGGAAGATACCTCAGGCCTTTGGTGAGGGTGTCGTGATTACGCAGACAGTGCAAGGGTGGTTTAGCAAGTTTAAGAACGGTGACGAAACACTTACGAAAGACGCACCACACGTGCCGGAAGACCAACACATGTACAAAGTGAGGATCTTCAGGTAGCAATTGAGCCGAACAGACATATGAGGAACTGGTGCTAACATTCAATGTTAGTCGAGAAACCATTCGCCAGCACCTCCATCAATTTGGGAAGCACTACAAGTTGGGTCTATGTGTCCCAGATGATTTGTTTCCGGGCCAGAAGGCTACGCGTGCTGACACTTGTGATTCTTTGCTGTCTCGTCTGAGGAAGGAGCCATTTCTGGACAGGATGTTGACATGTGATGAGAACTGGGTCCTGTACGAAGCTCCACGGCGCCGTCATCATTGGTTAAAATCCCATGAACCGGTTCCAAAACAGCTGAAATCAGCAATGCAACAGAAAGTCCTCCTGTGTGTTTGGTGGACTGCTCATGACATCGTGCATCGGGAACTGCTACCGGGCGGTCAGAGAAGAACATCAATGCAACTGTCTACTGTCAGCAGATGAGCCGTGTTCAAGAAAAACTCAAAACCCTGGAGCCAACACTTCTCAATCGCTAAGGGGTTCCCCCATTACGGGACAACGCTATGCCCCACATAGCTAGAATGAGCCGGAACACCATCCTACACCTTGGATGGGAAACACTATTACATCCGCCATACTGTCCGGACATTATACCGTCCGGTTATCACCTGTTCCTTTCCTTGGACACTCACTTTAGAGGACTCCAGTTCAACTCCGTAGTAGAGGTGCTAAATGCACTTGATACCTTCTTCGCTTCACGGCAAACCAAGTTCTACCGCGAAGGAATCCATGCCCATCCCGAACGTTGGCAGAAGGTCATTGATACTGATGGGTACTATTTTTGATCTTCCAGATACGTCTTAGGTGACATATCGATGCTCTAAGTGATAGGTCAAAAAGCGACAGAACTTTCTTCGTTACTTTTATACATATTACATAAAACTACTGTATAAGTTCTAGTATCTCGAGATCGGGAAATCGGAATGTCAAAATTCGTTCAGATAATTGCTAATTTTGGTCCAGTTTACAAAATATATAAAAATCAAATAGTGTCCTTTTTGCTTCCTGGTTACTTTATGTTCGAATATCTCGAGTTCCGAAATTCGGAATGTCAAAATTCCTTCAGATTCGTGTTTCTCGTGGTTTAGTTTACAAAATATATAAAAATCAGTTGGGGTCTAGTTTGCTTCCGTTTTCACTTGATGTTCGAATATCTCGAGTTCCGAAATTCGGAATGTCAAAATTCCTTCAGATACGTGTTCCTTGTGGTCTACTTTACAAAATATATAAAAATCAGGTGGGGCCCAGTTTGCTTCCATGGTCAATTTATGTTCGAATATCTCGAGTTCCTACATTCGAAATGTCAAAATTCCTTCAGATTCGTGTTCCTGGTGGTTTAATTTACAACATATATGTAAATCAAGTGGGGTCCAGTTTGCTTCCCTGCAGCCGAAAAGTACATTGAAAGTGTCGTCAAAGAAATAACTAAAAAAAAAAAAAGCTAAGGATCGAACGTCAGTATTTGTCACCCTAATTTAGCTGTGACTTTTACAACCATCGAACTATCCCTTTCGCACTGTGCTGCACATATTACCATAATAGTCTTGCAGCAAATAAAAAAAGTTAAAACACACATATAAATCAATACATTTGTCTCGATCGATAGATGCTTTCACAATTCTTAAAAGGTGTAATTAAAAACAGCAAACATTGTTTCTGCTTTGAAAAGGACAATCCCTTATAAAACCGCAAACACGGTTTCGGGCGGCTTTCGCTTTCGAAAAGAGCTTTTTCGGTTTCAGTTTCGAAAACCGCTTTTGCGGTTTCGGTTTTGAAAACCACTTTTGCAGTTTCGGTTTTGAAAACCGCATTTGCGGTTTCGGTTTCGAAAACCGCTTTTGCGGTTTCGGTTTTGAAAACCGCTTTTGCGGTTTCGGTTTTGAAAACCGCTTTTGCGGTTTCGGTTTTGAAAACCGCTTTTGCGGTTTCGGTTTTGAAAACCGCTTTTGCGGTTTCGGTTTTGAAAACCGCATCTGCGGTTTCGGTTTTGAAAACCGCATCTGCGGTTTCGGTTTTGAAAACCGCATTTGCGGTTTCGGTTTTGAAAACCGCATTTGCGGTTTCGGTTTTGAAAACCGCATTTGCGGTTTCGGTTTTGAAAACCGCATTTGCGGTTTCGGTTTTCAGAAAATCGGTTTTCTCAAAAACCGAAAACCGCAAATGTCACAAAAATTCAACAGCACTAGTAGTTACCAACCTAATTTGTATATAACATTTAAAAATTTAATAGCTATAATTATAATTTTAGCGGTAGGGTCAAGTCTAGAAAATCAACTTACATATACATTTAAACTGTTTTAGCGTTGTACAGGTAGGCCTATGTGGACTTTCTATATGAGGTTTTTTTCTACATATTTACTCGCATAAAACATATTGTAAGTAAACACATTCGTGCTTAGTCTGTAAATAGAATAAAATGATAATAAAATAAAATAATACCGTTCAGAGTATACATTTTAAAGAATACTCGAGAGACAAGAGTAATAAGCAGGGGCGTCATTTACGGGGGCAGGAAAGGGCATTTACCCCCCTGAGTTTGAGATTTATATAGATATGATTAATAGAATAGTAGTAGGTCAGTGAAAAACGCAAAATTTTACTTATATCAAGAGGTCTTAACCCTTCCCCCCCCCCAAGCCAAATCTGAAATGACGCTACTGGTAATAAGTATACTATGATAAAAACGGATTTTATTTTGAAATCACAATATAGTAATAGAATGCAATTTTCTTTATGTTTGTACATAAATTCCCGGAATATTCCCATTTTCGGGAATCTTCCCAGGGAACATTCCCGGAAAATATTTTCACGGGAATTTATCCATCACTAGTCACTACCTAGTACTTTGGGGGAGAAACTAATTAGTTTCCTCTTTCGATTTTCGTGTGATCCGGCGATACATCAGTACCGGTATACCTAATATCTGGGAGGATAGGAGAAAAGGTTCGAGGATCGAAACGAGCTGATAATTGGAGAAAAATTTATGCAAAAACTTTATTTCTTTTCTCGTCCAGTTTCCTGGGCAACATTAAATACGACATAATTATCATGAATAAAATCTTAAGTCTATCATATTATTTTCAATAACTGCAGCTACTTTGCCATCGATTATTTTAAGTTATGTACCTCTATTTACTTTCTATCAACACTATATGACAAAATAATAATTACGGCAGTTCCTTCTAGAGTAGGCAGGATATTAGTAAAGTTTAAAAAACATTCAGCGGTGTGTTTTTAAATTCTTGTATCTTTTACCGTGCTTTTACTTTCGTTCATACCTCGGAAAGAAACGATACTTCAATTCACGATACTTTTTTTTTTTTTAATATCATTTCTCATTATAAGGGATCAGCTTATAATGAGTCTGATGAAAAATTATAGAAGAGCAGAGCATGAGAGCAAACATATAAAAAAAACTTCGAATTACAACGCAATACAGCTCAAGGCCGAGCCCAGAGTACATCTACGCGAGAAATAGCTTTCTATGAATGCTTGCGTGGCAAGTCAGGATGGCCGAGCGGTCCAAGGCGCTGCGTTCAGGTCGCAGTCCGGTCTTCCGGGCGTGGGTTCGAATCCCACTCCTGACACAACTCTTTTTTTTCATCATTTCTAAATTATCATATTAATTATAGTATTTAATAATAAATACGTCTTATTTAGTTTGCTTATATCTAATTCACGAATACTGTTAGTATTATACATATTGTAGTATCCTTAAATTGCATGCCGAATTGTCATTTATATACAGTAACAACCGTATTTTGTTGTGAGTAATGCACACATTTTGGGCAACATTTTCGAAGGGGAAAATAAGGATGGGTAGCACTCAAGGGCGCCCATGTTGTGGTTTCCAAGGGGGGGGGCAAATACAAGCAAGGTTTCAAATATTGTTTCAAATTTTGCTATAAAAATTCTATTGGGCTTTCGATATTCTCAAGTACGATTTCCACTTGGAGGGCGAGCGCCCCCCTTGCCCCCCCTGATGGGCGTCCTATGTTTTTAGCTCTCATATTGTGTGTTTGCGCGGCTAAAGTGTTATTCCTGAAACCAATATTAAAGAAGTAGAAATTACCGGTAATACTATGCAACCCTACACAACCAAACAAGGGCGTCGGATTTTGAAAATCAGTATGAGTACTTTCACAGTTTACGAGCCGGGGGATCTCGGGGTATGGAATACCACTCGAACTTAGCAGGGGATTCGGGAGTCTTTTCTCACAAAATTGTGAAAATTTACCCTTTTGAAAATATAGTTTTAGGTATTTTTGCATGAAAATTGGTTTTTATAGTGGAAAATTTTTGAATGAATGTATGGTGACATAATCATGGAAGTTCTATGGTTCTAACCTTCAATCTAAGTTCTCTTCATACTATTCCGAACGGCGACCATTTAAGATAATAGGCTTGGGTTAAAAAAAAAAAAAAAAAGAAAGAAAAAAATAACACGGAAGGATGCTAGTCCGTCATATATGGGGGTGCTCGAGCACTGGAGCCTTTGAAGTCGGCGCCCCTGTAACCAGATTTATTAAACTTACCATTGTTATGAAAACAATTATTGTTATTTCCAAGTATAAAGAACCGAATAGTGACATAAGTGCTAACCTCAGAGCAAGCACTTGTTTACTGCATGGCGCTAACTTTATTAAATACAAGTATTGATAATATTGAGTGAACAGTGCTTAATTTCTGTTTGTGTACTTTACGTGGGAACTAGCAACCTACGTTAGCTGATAGGCTATTTTTCAAAAGTTGAGAAAAAGAAATTAGTCAATCGTTCTCATATCAAGAAAGTTTTAACCCCACAGTTACGAGTAGTGTGTGCGTCAATAGTATACATGTCATCGTTAGGAAATATTGTTAGTAAACGGGAGTATTTTGTCACATATATAACACATAAGTCTAAATAAATAACAATTTTTCTTCCAGCAAAATTAAAACTGTTAACTATCATGAACAACGAATGATATATCATTTAGGTCTCAAATGTTTTCCTTCAATTATCTCAGAAACTGCACATGAGAATTCATCCTAAAGTATGTGATCTGGTTCAAGTCGATGTAATTAATCGACTGATATTATGATATATGTTTATACTTGAACAGTATTTTAGTCAAGGCTCAGCGGTAGAGCGTCCACCTCTGGTGTGTAAAGTCCCTGCTTCCAAACCAGCTCGCGTCATGTGGCCTTTGTTATGGATAAACACCGTGTGCGTGAATATTTTTCGAGGTTCTCCCACTTTCTTTATTCCACCGTTTTATACATTTCTAATCATCATCGTCTCCTTTACCCTTCCTGGCTCAACCGTACGACGTAAAATCGAAAAATTTAATTTAATTTAGGCTATATTCATTTTATTAGGTTTCATTTCATTATATCAGGCTTCATTTCATTATATTAGGCTTCATTTCATTACATCAGGCTTCATTTCATTATATCAGGCTTCATTTCATTATATCAGGCTTCATTTCATTATATTAGGCTTCATTTCATTATATTAGGCTTCATTTCATTATATTAGGCTTCATTTCATTATATTAGGCTTCATTCCATTATATTAGGCTTCATTCCATTTATCAGGCTTCATTTCATTATAACATGCTTCATTTCATTATATTAGGCTTCATTTCATTACATCAGGATTCATTTCATTATATCAGACTTCATTTCATTATATCAAGCTTCATTTCATTATATTAGGCTCCATTTCATTACATCAGGCTTCATTTCATTATATCAGGCTTCATTTCATTATATTAGGCTTCATTCAACTTAGGAACACTGTCTTCATGTTAGTGTCATAGTAAAAATATTAACGAGAGAATATTTCAGTATCAATTTGACCTCAACACTTGGCATGGTTCTCGTATAACATTATTTTTAGGTTTACAGATTAATCTTTTCTCGAAAACTACGCATAAGATTCTACACTCACATATATCATTTTGTTTAGTTTCATAAAATCTATTAAGGTACTGGAATCATATATCGTTACGTTAAGACATTTTGGGTCCCTGTGAGAAAACGGATTCAACTATCAGTCTCGCAATTAGCTTATAATATTCCTTGAACCTTCCTCTATCTAATGAAGGGTTTAATTATTATAAATATTGATACATTGGGGAAGGAAAAATTTCAAAATGGACCCTTGAAAAGTGACCATATTTGGAACAGGGTCATCTAATATGGGCACAATTACATCAATGAAAATAAGACTCAGTTAGAGTACGTTAGCTTTATCTTGGCACACTTCCCGCCAATGCATTTGGTTGGTCTCTAAAATATTTTCTGCTAGCACTTACGTGAACGTTTTAATCCAATAGATGGCTTACTGGTATTAAGTGTAGGTGACGTTGGTTATCAGTCAGCCCATCAAATGAGGTCTTTACTGTTTGGCGGGTATTTTAAGTGCTTAGTTGCCACATGCGAACAAGTCTGTTACAATGATTTGTGAGTGGTGTGGCGTTTTGGTCTTTAACCTAGTGTATTGTAACTCTCAACTTAACTGTGGCGTGCTCTAGTACGTACTCTAGTAAGTGAGAAATTATTGTAATAAGAGAAACACTGACATTAAAGTGATTAAATACTGTCAGAAGCACAATAACAGTGTTGTAAGCATGTTATAACATGGGTGTAAGCAAAACTTGATTTTCATTAAACATTATTTTTTAGTCGAAATTTCTAAGATAAAAATAATAAACCACAATAACACTCATGGGCAGAAATAACCCTTAATCTAATCGTTTGTCTACAAACTCCGTGGCAGATACGGAGAAACCTGAAAATGTTCTATGGTATGAACGAAAGAGGGCACTGCGAAGCACATCGCCATGACAGGTGTCCATTATTAATTCCTATTACGTAATTTAAACAATGGCTTCTACAACAACACCTAATAAAATCCCCTGAAATATGGCGTTTCTATTTTAGTCTACAAGAAGTTTATACTATTTAACATACCTTGCTGTGTAAAATCTCTTTAATTAGTAACTTTATAAAGTTAAAATGCACTTACCAAATATTAGAGAGACCTCACAGGAGCTCTTAACACAACACAATACACGCTCCTGAACTCGCCACAAGGTTGCCAGTTCAGAGTCAACTTAATTCTCCTTCAGTATTGAACACCATGAACATTTCTACATTGCTCAAACTCCTATTTCAAACATCCAGTGTGGAATACTGAAAGGTGCCCATACTAGTTACAGTGCCCATATATAGTTCCAGTGCCTTAATTGATAAATGTCTCATTTTCGCACATTTTTTTTTTTCTCATTAAACATTAAAATATTATAGAATAAGTCTAGGCCTACATTTATGCTGAAAAAGAGCGTACTGAACCCATATAAAAACAATTGTTTATCGTTACCTGATCGTCTTCCACTATGGCGATTATCGTTGAAATCGGAAGCCGTTGATTTTCACCAGTTCTGGTTTACATATAAAGATAACGGTCGAGATAAAATTAATTCTTAGGAAAGTCAGTTAAACATGTGATAGTACGTTTCTACCATTTCTGATGTTAGTAGATAGTTTGCAAGTGAAACTGTATCTTTCCTTCAGACGTTGATTCGATTTAAGAAAACAACGCCTGTTTTTGTTCTACTGCGATCTCACTTGAACCCGGAAATGGTTGATCTCTACTGCTTCTGGTTTGAATCTAGTGTTAACAGAAGGTTAACGGTTAATAAAGGGTTAACGGATGAGATGGGATCTATTATTGAGACGTTGGTTCGATTCCAGAGAACTGCTTCTCGCGTCTCTTACTGCTTTTTCTCTATAAATATAAATATTGAAACCCGAAATAGTACTAAATTTCTACCACTTCCGGTTTGAATAGATGGTTACCGGCGGAGTTGGAACGTATTCTTGGGACGTTGAATCGATTGTTCTTTTTTGCTTGCTCTTTTACTCACAATTTTGGTTATTGGACAGTGGCGGCTTTAGCGGGTAGGCCAGGTAGGCACGGGCCTACCCAAAAAATTGGAAAAATATATGAACGCTAAAAGGTACAATAGAGTGAATATATTTTCCACTATTTATATTAATGGTAGATAATTATTTAACAAATACCATCAACCACTACTGTAAAAGTAATTTCCTACTGTCATTAATCAATCAAATGTGTATATGTATCAATATGCAAGGGAGCGAGTCTACCCAAAATTAAAATCCTAAAGCCGCCTCTGTAATTGGACATGAATTTCATGTGCTTTGAACGCTTCACATGTGATTAGTTGGCTTTAACGCTTTTATAGGTAATAGCTTGTTGTAATAACTGTATTAGTCCTATTAATGTTAAAGGCTAAGGAAGGCCAGAAATTAAAAAAAAAAAAAAAAAAACATCGCTTCTAAAATTTGTCGCCCTGAGAGGTCGCCTAGATCCTCTATATCAGCGTTTCCCAACCTTTTTCAACTTGCGGCACACCACGGGTGTAACTTGAATTCTCGCGGCACACTCATAGATAGTATTATTTGTAAATATATAATACCGTGGTATTTTTTTCTGTGATTACTGATCTACTTCTCACAGAGAAGAAAGCTCGATCACTGTTTTTTTCCCGTGGTAAATTATTATGCTTATTTTTCATTCTAATTTAAAAATAGAAAACAATTGCAATGGAATATTAGACTCAGGTTTTTAAAACTAAGCTTTCTTTTTCGAAAACTGGATCCAACTTTTCACTAAGAAGAAAGATCACTAAATAACGAACGAACAAAAAATCTCTTTTAGTATTAAAACACAAATGTAGGTAGTTTGTAAGCATGTTTGCTTTGTCAAAAGGATTGAATGATATTTTAAAATTTCAAGTTACGAAATAGTCTGCAGCAATAAAGAAGCAATAATAGTCATAACAATGATAACAAATACTTTTTTCAACATTAAAATGTACAGAAAAGTAACACGGTATGAAACTTGAAGTTGTAGATTCATAGTAATGTGAAATACAAATATACATTTTTCCTTTGTATTGCAATTTGATTGCTATAGAATTAATAATTTGTTTCGATTTCCTCGCGGCACACCAGCGGTCAATTCACGGCACACCAGTGTGCCGCGGCACACCAGTGTGCCGCGGCACACCGGTTGGGAAACGCTGCTCTATATGGACAAGGCGGCTCTGCTCGTACAGGGCACTGATTACGGTACAGGGTGTTGTGTCTCCTATTTTGTAAAAAATAATTCGACCGTCCTGATTGGGGAACAACTGTCCAAAGATTTGCTTTAAAAGAAATCAATTACAGAATAGGAATCGTTTTCTATTAGAAGATATTTTCCCCAATTTTTAACCGACTTTAAAAAAAAAAGAAGAAGAAGGTTCTCAATTTGTCTTGTTTATATGAGCTGCTCGGATGAACATTATGGCAAGTGGAATTGGTTGTGATCGCCCAGCGCAAATGTTTTGGAGAGCAGTAAGAAGGAAATTAGTGAAATATTTATAGGCCTATATGTTTTTTTAACAATTACTTGGAGTGGTGTGTCTAATCTTGACGTGCACGTTCCACTCGTGACACCACATTCTGAACAAGAACTAATAAACATAGATTAAGGAACTATGGTAATAAATTCGAACATTTTTTTTTCTCTGATGTAATAGACTCTCTACTTCTGAAGTTTTTTTTTTTTTTTTTTTCATTTTCCTTTTGATACGTTAATATACTGCATTTGCTCAATCCTTCTATTTCCTTTTCCGTTTCACATTCTAGGAGTAAGAGAGTGATACGTGTACTTATTAGCACATATCTTAAAAGGGTTATAAATTGGAGGTCAATTACACTTGCGTTGCGAGTTCCAGCAACACGACGTGTCTGAAACGGAAACTCGCGAGAACTCACCTTCTTCTTCATCGCGGCTCAGTGGTCTAGGGGTATGATTCCTGCTTTGGGTGCAGGAGGTCCCGGGTTCAAATCCCGGCTGAGCCCGTTTTTTCTTTACTTCCTCTAAATATTTTTTAAAACCTTTTTCTCCATCATTGAAGTTTGTAATTTCTTTCTTACGATTTTATTTCACACTTCATTTCACCGAGAACGCTATTTCTATATTCAAAGGAAAATATGCATCGTCCTCAGGGATTTATTTGTAGCCAGGGAAGCCTGAGAATTTCCCCCCTTCTAAGTTTTGACTTCCTTGTCTCTTAGTTCAGTCTTCCCAGGGAAAAATACCCCTTTCATAGGCTATATAGTCTGTTACAAAATACAAGAATTCAACTTCATGTTTTAGTAGCAATCATTTATAAAAATTCCCCCCTTCTACAAAATCCACAAATAAATCACTGATCGTCCTATACGTAATGAAAGAGACAAGAACACAAATGAGGATATGAGATAGTTGTGGTAAAACATCTTGAAGTTTGCATCTGAAGTAATGTTCGTTAAGTAATGCAGTAATTGTTAATTTCTTTTCTATGAGAATATGAAATATGAAAGAGTTAACATGAGTTGACTCTTTAAAATGTGGTTAGAAATCAGGACATTTTACTTTTTATCGACAAAGGGGAGAAGCATTTCATTTTTGGTCTGGTTTTGGAGTCTTGGTGATAACTTGCTCGAGTCTCATGGAAAACACGAGTTTCCTGGAGTCTCAAGTTTCAAACCCTGTTTTGTTGTTTCATTATTCATATATAAAAACTATAAATAGATGAAATGATTGTAAACTCATGAAAGGACATCTATCAACATTTATACTCTAGTTGTAAGTATGGTTAAAATGTTAATCTTATAATTTAATACATTATAATTCAATGGCTTATCTTGAAAAGCTACAGGTGCTTACCGCACTTTATATACCACAGATTTTATATAAGATAAAAAGTGTACGTAAAACGCAGAAGCATTTCTCGATAGTCTGCATCAGCGTTTCCCAACCGGTGTGCCGTGAATGGGCCGCTGGTGTGCCGCGAGGAATCGAAACAAAATTATTAATTTTGTAGAAATCAAATTGTAAAACGTAGGGAAAAGTGTATATTTGTATTTCACATTACTATGAACCTCTACTATGAATCTACAATTTTAAGTTTCATACCGTGTTACTGTTCTGTATATTTCCAATGTTGAAAAAAGTATTTGTTGTCATTGTTATGACCACTATTGCTTCTTTATTGTTGCAGACTATTTAGCAACTTGAAAAGTTAAAATACCATTCAATTCTTTCGACAAATTACCAACATTTGTGTTTTAAAAAGTAAAAGAGATTTGTTTGTTCGTTCGCTATTTAGTGATCTTCCTTCTTAGTAAAAGGTTGGATACGGTTTTTAAAAACAAAACGTATTTTTAAAAACTTGAGTCCAATATTTCATTGGAATTGTTTTCTATTTTTAAATTGGAATGAAAAATAAGCATAATGATTTACCACGGGGAAAAAACAGTGATAGAGCTTTCTTCTCTGGGAGGAGATCAATAATCACAGAAAAAATACCACTGTGTTTTATATTTACAAATAATATCTATAAGTGTGCCGCGAGAATCCAAGTAACACCCGTAGTGTGCCTCAAGTTGAAAAAGGTTGGGAAACGCTGGTCCGCATGTTATATTTTGATATTTTATAACGTGTGCATCAATAATCATGTATCTACTACATTGGCGGATCTAGAAGGTAAAACTGGGCAGTCGTTCTTTCAGAAAAAATGTTTCCGGGGGGCACTGCTGGTACTATTCTATTTATTAATATATTGTAGACGTTTATTTTGGTGTACTCCGGGGAGGTACTCTCAGAGCGCTGGCCCTCCAAAAAAAATCATCTAGAAGAAACATGAAACTGAGAGTGGGCAGTAAGTATTCTTAGAGAATCGAGACGAGACCTCTACAAAATTTAAGAGACGAGACAAGGAAGCTTTATTTTTCGTCTCGTCTCGTTTCGTGAGTAACGTGACCATTGGAAGTTCGATATAAAGTATTTATTTGGAACCTACAAGAGGTTACAGTTGCTTAGATGTGTAGCCTTTCCCTCTGGTCCCTGATTCTATCTCAGGGGATGTAAATTTGTAGCAGAAAATCGCATGACATTGTCTGCGTGAATTTTATTAAGGTTCTCTCCAGCAGCATCGTTTCAGGCCTTGCAAGAGGAGATGGGGGAATTGTCTACCGACAACAGATTCATGTTTGTCTTTAGTATCTTAGTATACAATTAGTAAAAAGAAAAAAAAGAGAGAAGAAAAGAAAAGCAGAAAGTTTCTCAAACTCAGGTTGGGGGAATTGCCCCTGCCATCCCCAAATGAAGCCTTCAATCCCTCCCATTTCTCTCACGTTCACATTCCCCCACCTCTTTCACAATCATTCCGTTTCATTAGTCATTGTAGCTAAGCAATTAGCGTACGCGCCTTTGGTGTTTGAGACCTGGGTTT
Source organism: Thermobia domestica (assembly GCF_964235325.1). Lineage (NCBI taxonomy): Eukaryota > Metazoa > Arthropoda > Insecta > Zygentoma > Lepismatidae > Thermobia > Thermobia domestica. The sequence goes on from NC_137471.1 coordinate 40,987,831, forward strand.
GATTCCCGGCGAGAACTCATGTGCTTCAGATTTTATGTTAAGCTTAGATCCACGTCCCATGCAGTCGCGCTTCTGAAAGATACACTAAACGAAAAATCAAATCATTAATCATTCGTGTCTTTTGCCTACAGAGCATTCGTATGGGACGTAAATTTACTATTCCAATTATACCAGGAACAAATAATGCGAAAAATACGCCGGTAGTATCTAAAGCTTGATTGAATGGCGTCCCTTTTAGCATCGTGGCCAGGAACGCGCCGTGGAAAATCAGCGCCCGGGGCGAGAGTATACGACGACGCCCCCATACATATATTCCATGGAATTTTTCTCCCCCCTTACTTCGGCGCCCGGGGCCGTCGCCCCGTTCGTCCCCCCCTCCTCACGGCACGGCCCTGATCGTGACCATATTTCTATGAGATGTGGACCTAAAGTTTAACGTGGAATCCAAACTACGTGAGAGCTCCAATAAGAAATTGAATCCTCGACTCCCCACACCGACGGAGACGTCAAGCTTAACCTGTCCCTTGTGGAAATTCATGTTTTGTATACAGCAGAGTATAGTATTATGTAATGAAATAATATTAAAATTTAATTAACAGATGAACGCCTCGTTTATTTTCTAGTGTTTTATCGTTTCATAAAGATTTATTATTATTATTATTATTATTATTATTATTATTATTATTATTATTATTATTATTATTATTATTATTATTATTATTATTATTATTATTAAAGACAAATGTCCCATTCTAACAGTCTATGAGTAATGCTATTTTTTTTAATTATTTTCATAGTAAATAATCACGCTAATAAATAACGCTGCATGCGCTGTAGTTTGCTTGCCTGAGATCGGCTGCTCACTAACCAGTACGGATACGCACGAGACGAGACGAGACAGAATTTTCCTGACAAAATTCGAGTTGAGATCAGTGGCAGATCCAGGGGGCGATTGCCCCCCAGAAGAGGAAAGTTTTTTTTTTTAATTTTATATATACATAAAACCCATCCCAGAGTTTGAAGCTCTTAAAAGTTGCTGTAAGTAGCAGTATTATAACCCGCAGCCCCCCCTCACCAGAAGTCCGTCCTGGATCCGCCCCTGGTTGAGATACAACTCTTCCAATAGAGAAATATACATTTTTCCAGTCGAGACAGCCTTAAATCTTGTCTCGTGCTCATCCCTATTAATCAGAAGCAGCCAGCCAAGCCGAAGCAGAGAATGACAGCAGAGGGTGCAAATGAAATCTTTAACGTCCCATTATTATGTCCGTTAGGCTGAAGGAAACGAATATTAAGGCAAGTGAATGATAATGGAAAAATTGGTGGAATGAGAATGTGCGACGAAATGGAGTACCCGAGAAACCCCACGGACACGTTGTTGTCTAGCACAAACGTACTGGGATTGTGACCTTGCGTAGCGTGAACGCTAACGTTCTCTCCTTTGATGTGAGCAGTCCCGGGTTCGATTCCCGGTGTTCGATCCGAAAAAGTGTAAGAGCTTTTTTTTTCAGACCAGCCATCCTGATTAAGTTTTTTCTCATTCACACCAGGCAAATGCCGGGATAATACCTAACATATAAATCCCAGGCCTCTTCCCTTTCTTGGATAGTGTAATCGCTGATGGACGTCATCCCTCATACGTAGCAGGCTACCATTGCTCCTAATGCTAACATCCCAGAAATCTAATTCCCAATCCCAAACTTAATTCCTGGGATAGAACCAGAAACCCCATAGTCGGTGTGGTTGGTGGAGAATGCGATTATAACCTGTACTGTATAGCGGGCCGAGTGCTTGAGGGGTGTGAACAACTGTAGTTAGTATATTAATATAACAAATATTCATTGTATTTTTTTTTTCTGATTTTGGGTCCATATTTTGAATCTGTGGCACTAGTGATGATTTCAAGAAATGGTCTGAGGGGAATTCCAACCAGAAACCAGGGGCGGATCCAGGACGGACTTCTGGGGGGCGGTGGGTTGTAATACTGCTACTTAGAGCTACTTTTAAAAGCTCCAAACTCTGGGATGGGTTTTATATAAGAAGGATACCTCTTTGGGGGGGCAGATCGCCCCGATCGCCCCTGCCAGGAACTACGAAAATCCCCCAGGAATATGAAATGGAATTAAATATTTCAGTTTAATATTGAATGCTTCCCACGATTATGCCCTTGAGGCTAAGGGACGATGATGAGTAGACTAAAGCAAGTGAATGATATTAGGAGAAGTGGGGGAGTGAGAATGTAGAAGGAAACGGGAGTTCCCCGAGAAAGTCCACACAAACTTCCTTGGCCGGGAATTTTGTGCACTACGTTTACAACTTAGGTAATCAACCTCTTATCATTACTTTCTTCTGCTTCAAATAATCGTTTAATAACAGGTTAGTTCCATGTGTTTGTTTTACTAAATAGCAACTTTATTTATTTATTTACTGCCTGATAAGAAATATTTGAACCCCTTGCGCATTAAGATACACATTTCAAAGTGTAATAACAAAAAATCATAAAACAGTAGTTTTTTTCTTTTTAACTCCCTACCCAATTAAGACCCTTAAATGGGTGTGCAAAGTTTGGTCAGTTTGTGGTAGAAAGTAAGACAGATAAAGTTGATTGTTTACTTAACAATGGTGGCCTCTAACAATGAAACTAACAACAATATGTGAAATCGGCACGCACCATTCCCTAGATTTTTTAACGTGCATTAACCGGATTATATCCCTTTTTGCTTAATTTTTGAATTATTCATTTTATTTTTGATTGTTTTAATTTTATTAGTTGTATATGTTAACATTGGTGACAGTGGCGCCATCTACCGTTTTAGACACAAACTATTTGGGCGTTAAAAATAACGTTAATCGAAGTGGCATGATGAAACTCAAGCTCCCATGACCATGGTGCGATCACAAGCGACAAATAATACCGATGTGCCGAAAGAAAATGCTTCTTTTTCCTCCCCCCTTAAAACACAAGTCCAAAAACGCTGAAAAGTTTGTATTATTATTTATAATGAGGAGTTGATATATCGTTCTCTATGTTACTAGCTTGAGGGGCTCGTGAGGGAATTTTTAGCCCATCCACTGCCTGGCCCGTGAATTTATAATGTGAAGCCTGACCGGAGTCCGAAATATGTTTTAGCATTTAGGCCTGAGCCCGGCCGGAGCTCGTGATCAATCAAATGGGCCCGAAATAAGCCCGAATTGCAGAAACATAATAAATAACGCAAAATTATATTTTTATTTACAGCAATTAGAGGTTTAATTTTACAGTTGTGCTTTAAAAGTTCTCCAGAAAAAACGGTCCAATATACATCGTTGTACAGTATATTTACAAAGTTAGGCCCGAAAAGGCCCGAGAAATATGGTTCTATATTTAAAAATTTACGGCCCGAGCCCAGCATGGGCCCGAAGTGAAATATGCTTTGCGGGCCCAAGTCAGGCCCGCGAGCTCGGGCCGAGTCCGTGCAGATCTCTATTGTGATGTAATCTAATTTCCGCATCGTAAAGTTTGACTCCCACATATCCCCTTTGGGTACTCCCTTGAATCAAAGTAACATGTGAAAAACGTAGGTCAAGATAGATACTTACTTTATTTCAAAATTCATTTCGAACAGTTTACCTGAGCTCTCTCGTGGCTAAGTGGTTAGAATACGCGTCTTTGGCGTAGGAGACCCGTGTTTGATTCCCGGCGGGAGTTCATGTGGTTCGGATTCCACATTAAGCTGTAGATCCATGTCTCATATAGCCTTGCTGCTGAAAGGGATGTTAAAAGTCAAATCGAGTCATACTGCTTAGCCGTTTTCTCGTAATGCGATTACAAATATCAGAAAGCAGTGTTGCGGACAAAATGTCCAATTTTTCCGGGCTTGTACACGTTTCTGTTTATTTGTAAATGAGTTTATGTATCGTTCCTAACCTTCGTAATTTGACGAGCTCATGAGATTTTCGCGTAAATTATCTCCATTTCCCCGTTAGGATATGCATTGTTACATGACAGGTAACATGATAAGAACCCAGTTCAACGTAGTTAATATATATATTTAAAAAAAAACATTTTAATCGGATCAGTCATTTTTCTGTGATTTGAGCACACCCCATCAGATCACTTTCATTACTATACGTAGGCCTATACTAGCCTTCGGTTAGCTGGGGACTTCGCTGCCAGACCCCTACATTTGCTCAGCCTACGGCTTCACACTGCAGTTATCTAACCCTGACAAATTTCGAGATCTGGCCATCCAATTACACCAATTGTAACCCCTTCCTTTCTAGTTCAAATAAAAGAACGCTCAAAGACGTGTCTAATTATTTTAAATAACAAATTTATATAACACGTTTCATGCCTTTAACATTCGAAGATTTCGAAATTAGGCAATTTTAAAGATAATAATTGCCACTCCTCTTTAACCTCCTAGTCGTCGAATTTCCAAATGTCCCTCCTTAGTGGGACCTTACGTCACAAATCTTACACCCTGTCCAAATTTCAAGTTTCTAGTTTAAGCGGTTTAGCTTGGGCATTGTTTAGACCTAATCAATCAGTGAGAACTTCTTTTGTATATAGAGTTTATATTGCTTTTAAAAAAATCTACCTTGTAACTCAAAATTCCAACTTTAATAGTCCAGAGCTCGACGCATATGATTGAATTTCATATGCGTGCTGAGTAAGTGAAGTCTATTATTGAACAAGATCGAATGATCTCGAATTCTGTTTTAATTATGCATTTTAATGGCTATTACAAATGATCTAAGCGCTTATACATTCATTGCAAACTTTTTCCAAAACATCAACTGAGGTGAATAATACACTATTTCCACTGTAAATTAAAATTTTGAAGAGTCAATGTGCCTCTGTATTGGGCTACTCTGTAAGCTTGATTTGTGGCAGTACGCTAACAACTACATTGAAGTTCCAGTTTTCCTCACAAGGTGGATGGGAACTTATTCTCTTTCTAACAATGGCTAAAAGATGGCGTTGGGTGCGAAAGCGACAGAATCGATGAATGAGAAGCGATCCTTGTAGTTGCAGATCTCAAAAAAGAGCGTTTACTTTACATGATAGTGCAAAAAAAAAAAAAAAAAAAAAAAAAAAAATCTACTATTTGTTTATTTCTTTATCATGTAGAAACTATTGTTTTCAATTCTTGTTTTAAGATTAAGTGCAAATTAATTTATGTTCTCTGGTAAATTGCAGTAAAACTTCATTCAAAGAATAAACGAAATAAAGATAATTTTCTAAAGTTATAGTAATTCCTTATTTTTTCTTTTAACTTTCAAGCGACGATATTAAAAAAAAAGTACGATGATTTAAAAGAAAAATTGAATTAGAGATTTCAATTGATTTATCCTTTCATGGCCCTCATACCAAAATAAATAAATAAATAAAGTGATTTCTTGATATATGTTTTGTCTGTCCATTCATCTCTGCAATGACTAACCCAGTTTAATTTCTTGGGCGGCAGGGGGAATACCCCTTGTCCTCCTATATCGTGATCGTGGTCACTTGTGTCTCGGTTTTATTTATACTTGCTTAGAAGCCATGCCGTTCAACGTACTTACGTACTGTACATACATATCTGCACGAAATTTTAAACTTAAGAGCCTGCCTTTCTAAAAATAATACAAAGTTTGCAATTTTTCTTTTGCTTGTTTCTCATAACTGAAATGAGATAATGAAATTCAACTTACCACAGTCATAGATAATGTAATTCTACAACAGAAATTATGAATCTGAAGAATGGTCAGTGTTGCCATCCATAGAAACTAAAGTGTTGCCACAATAACAACGCCCCTAAACTCTAAGTTAAGGCAGAAACTAGAGGAACGAACTCAACTTCATTTGGTTACGTATCATCTTGTTTTAGTTTCCTGTGAACTACTTTTTAAATAATAATTGTATTTAGTTTCCAATAAACAAAATAGTTTTAACATACAGTTATTAACACTAAGTAATAATGTTATTTAAAAAGTAGTTCACAGGAAACCAAAACAACATGATACGTAGCCAAATGCAGTTGAGATCGCTCCTTTAGTCGTTGCCTTAACTTCGATTTTAGGAGCGTTGTTTTTCTGCCAACACTGTAATTTTTATGAATGGATGTACACTGAGAAAAATCCGTTCTCCGAACAGCGGTATATTGTATAAAAATACGGAATCCTCTTGCTTACTACAAAAATCAGTATGGAGCATACGTTATCCCTGCAACATAGACACTGCCCTTAGAATGCCGTTGCAGGATGTCTGACATCTAACAGTTTTCCGTATATCACATGCATATACTTATGTTACATTCCTCAGCTATATGTTATTTACGTCTGTTTGTACGTGAGATCCTGACCGCCTATATTGTTTCATGCGGAAAGTACGGTATGTTTATACGGAAAGTATTATAACACACTCGTTTTCAGTTATACGTCTGCTGTACGTTTAGTCCAATAAATACAGGAATTATGCATGTAACCTACCCTTTTAAGTACGCCACCTACAATTTGTTTTCTCAGCGTATTTTCCCTAGCCTCTGAGTAGGAAGCTAAGAGGGAATACTCTTTTCTAATATCTAGGTATCAGATTGTCTAAAAAGTATTCAGGATTTGGAGATCAAAATTGGGAAGATATTTATCATGATTTTAAAATAATATTATAAAACCTGACATGTACATTATTTTGCTCGATGTCTTTCTGCCATTTCTCCGGCAACGTCATAATCCTGTAGCTATTTATCTGTGATTTCTGGTCAAAAAATTGTGACACATGGTCTTGACTGGCCTCTTTTGTAACTAATTTAACCGTTTTCAGGGCATTCTGCAAAGACCGGAACAAATTATAGTCTGATATTGCTAGGTCTCTCGATTTTTGAAAGGTCGTTAAAGATGTATGCGCTCTGGTGTTGTCAGCATAGTATACGACACTCTTTTGTCTTAACCAGCTTTGGTCGTTTCTTTCGAAATGCTAAATGTACTCGCGCTAATTGTCAACAATACAGGTCCGAGTCTATCGTTCTGGCCGGCAGTAGCTCCTGATGCACAATGCTCTTCCAATCACACCAAGTGCACAGCACGACTTTCCTGGTGTCTGTGGGCTTCCTCACAGACTTTGGAGCTTCTTTTCCCTTCAACCACGATTTTTTCGTTCATTCGTGGGTTATCCAATTTTCATCACTCGTGATCAACCGTCTCTGAAATGACTCTAGCTCGATATGTTTCAGTAGAGATTCGTAGGTAGAAAATCGATCGAGTAAATGTTTTTGAGTTAGATCATCTGACACCTAAACATCAAGCTTCTGGTTTTTTAGACAGCTTTCTTTAAATAGTATACACTGTTTGCTGATGTCGTCACTGCTTAAGAGTCTTCATCCCGCCGAAATTAAAATACCGCTTATTTTACAATAATTATGTGATATCTTCAAATAGACAAAAGATAATCGAAATGTGGAACAAGATCGCCCTAGACAATATTATTTTACATGAGAAACCGTTATCACGACTCACTTATCTGCTTTCGATTTCGAGCCATTTTGAAAATCGGCATTTATTTTCGCGTTTCTAAACAGCTGAAAACATAAAGCCACTAGGTGACTTGTGATAACGATACCTCACGCAAAATAATATTGTCTAGGGCGCTCTTGTTCCATATTTCAATTATCTTTTATCTATTTGAAGATATCACATAATTACTGTAAAATTAGCGATATTTTAATTTCGCCGGGATGAAGACTCTTAAGTGCCGATCTCCTCAACTTTTGTCAGAATATGATCCACTTTGCTATGATTGGTCTCCCACTGCCAGGAACATTCCAGAACAAAAGTGACTGAAGCATTTTTCGTTGTTGCTTTTGATAAGATTCCTTTCCAATGCACAACAGACTTCTTCACAGGCCTGCACATCATTTTCACCTTTATCAAAATAAAACTGAAAATGTAGCGCAGCCTTGCGGGAAAATCATTCATCTACACGGCGCAATACTTACTCTCTAATTCTAAGAATTCCAATCTACTAGTTTTGGCTCTCAGCTTTTAAATAACGTTAGGCTTTTCCCGCTGCAAATCATATCCCCTGATATTTGCGACACTAACGCCATCTCACGTACAAAAGTCCCACTTTTTTTTTTTTTTTTTTTTTTTTTAGACTATCTCATATTAATTTAATAGGTGTACTCTTTCGACAATTCTTCAAATAATTAAGCGCCTGTAAACTCAAAATGCAGCCCTCTACGATAACTGGAACTTCTAAGAAAGCATTTTTATTAAATCCTATTCCAGGCGCAACTTGGTTGGAATCGAAGGACCGGAAGTTTATTAGAAAATTATTGATAGATCATAAGAAAGAAATACAATAGGGAAAAAATGACAGAGAACTCCCACTTTCTTCATTCCATCACACATATCATCGCTCATATAGCCTGAGCCAAACTTGCCAGAATTAATCTTGCATCCGATTCTTTAGAGCAAGCTTTCTTGCTAAGCGGCCCTACTTTGTCCAATTGATTTCCTATTTCCATCTAAACATGATTCAGTCAAACAGGAATTCCTGTTTCGCCGAAAATGACTCACCTGGGTTCGGCGAAACAGGCATAGAATAAATCATCGTTCATGTGTTATCAGTTTATCTGTTGTCTTAGAGGACAGTGCTTAAAATGGACAGTTATTTTCTTTACTTTCGCAAACATACCTTTGTTTTATGAATTTCTGTATTATGAAATATTACACATTTATAATGTAATCTTGTTGATTGTGTGTTTGTAATATGCTTATTTGTATCTATTAAATTATTATCTGCACTTTAAATATGACTAGTTTTTCTCTCAGGAGAATTTACAATAATGATACATCATTTTACATTGTAAAACACTTATATTTGACAAGAAAAACACTTGAAATTTGGCACATTGCACAAAGAAACTTGTTGCTTACATAGGATTTTACAATTGTATAATTTACAATTGCCTTGTAAGTTACTTACATTGTAGTTTTAAAAAAATAAAACAAATAATACAGTGCCGTGCCGTGGAGCGAGAGTATACAGCGGTGCCCCGTACATAGTTTCCCCTTTCTTTTCTTTCCTTCTTTTTATTTTTCTTGTCGAATTTTGCGCCCGCATTACTTCGGCGCCGGGGCCGTTGCCTCCTCACGGCACGGTACTGAAAAAAAAAACACCAGTAACAACTTTATTGCAAATTCGTTTACGTGTCAAACGTTAAAAAGTGATTTGTCAAATGTTTTGTACACTGAGGCTCTCACAGTGAGTAGCTACTTCACCTAATAATACATTCTTATTTGTTTAAAGTTTAAATCAGAAGGAAATACTACGCTTACGTGATGTTCTTGGTGAAGGGGGTGTAGGCAGAGCAGATATAAGTTGTTTTTGCATTCCTTCACAGGGTTGCCAGAATATCTGACTGATAAGATTAATGATGGACAGAAAAAAAAAAGTGTTTCGGTTTCCGGTTTTTAGAAAAACCGAAACCGGGTTTAGAAAATTTTCAAAAAACCTGTTTTTCGCCGAAACCGATTTCGGTTTTCTTCAAAACTGGTTCCGGTTTTCTCCAAACCCAGTTTCAGTTTTTTCCAAAACTGTTTCTATTTCTGACCAGAATAGTGCTTCGTTGGTCTCCAGAAACCGATTCCGTTCCCACAGAAATAAAACAGTTTCCACCGAAACTAGTTTCGGTGAAAACCAAACAGGTTTTTGGAGAAAACCGAAGCCGATGTCGGTGAAAAACCGAACCGATTTTGAAGAAGACCGAAATGTCGGTTTTTCGGATTTCAGTTTTCTAGATCATTTTCCTCTTCTCTAGAAATTGCAGTTTATAAATTGCAACACAACGTAATTTCGTCCGGTACAAAAAGAACTATATACAGGGTGTTAAATGAACTTTGTGCTATAAATTTATGATGTTACTGCTCATTTGAAACGAAAGAAAAAGTTCTAATAAACACCGGTAGGCAAACGCCTTCGTTCAGAGTATAAATCGCCGAAAATGCCAAACATTGAGTTCAGAAACGTCTTGGTTTGAAAATTATAGGGCCTCTCGTAAATGATTCAAAGAATTACACAGGAATTAGTATGTGCTTTATCTAAATATGCATGTTTCACAATCCGCTGGTACTCACCCAACGAATATCTATTAGGGTAGTAGTTAAAAGTGTATCCCCGTGCTCGAACTTACTTAATAGAATTCATTACGCCACACCGGTGCCGAGAGATTGTGAAACAAGGTATTTAGATAGACAATATCTAATTCTTGTTGAGTTGAATTTAAGTTTAGCATCCCTTTTAGCAGCGAGGCTATATAAGACGTGCACTTACTGATTAACGTGGAATCCGAACCACATGAGCTCCAGCGGGAACCGAACCCGGGTCTCCGGCGTCAAAGGCTAGTACGCTAACTGCTTAGCCACGAAGAATCTCTATCTAATTCTTGTGTAAGGACGGCCGCTAATTAACTGCAACGTCGGACAGCCAATACGAGACAGTCGAAGACAGATGAGATACGGAGAGCATACCGCATATTGGACACAGTCAGTAGGCAACGGAGAAAGAAAATTCGTATCCCAGTTGTAAAGTCGCATGATGAGCGAAAGTGCGGAAAGAACAGCAATAAGGAAAAACACTCAGTGGAAGTTTGTGCGAATCAATATCTGACATTGAATTTTAAAAGTACTTTGTAATTTAGTTGATGCAAATATTTAATAACAACAAGGATCCATATATTTAAGTAATAGCAGAGACGCCAATGTGCTACTGTTCATAGGAAATATTTTATTATGATCTTGATACTGACTGAAAGGACTGATAGAATTTACATATATAGTACACACTTGCGAAAGACGTTTATGTACAATATCCTGTATGCTAAAAGAGTAGTTAGTTAGATCTGAGTTTAGCATCCCGTTCAGCAGTGAAGCTATGTAAGACGTGGACCGAAAGTTTGACGTGGGATCTCAACCACATAAACTCCTACCGGGAATTTAAGCTTGGTCTCCCATACCGAAGGCACATACGCTAATCTTTGTAATTAATCCCTACCCTACGTTATCTAGTCCGGCTGGGGCACCAACACAAAATGATTCTCGATAAATTATTTTTTTTTATTATTTTATTTAACCAGACCTATAAATAGCTTCAGTCTTCAGCGGGACTCGCACCCACAATCAAGGGCGCCCATCAGGGGGAGCAAGGTGGAGCGCTCGCCCCCTTCTAGAGAAAATTGTACTTGGGAATATCGAAAACCCAATAGAATTTTTATATTAGTTACAGCAAAATTTGAAACTATATTTGAAACGTCGTTTATACTTGCTTCCCCCTTGGAAACCAAAACATGGGCGCCCTTGCCCACAATTGATTGCGTTTTGCGATCCGAAGTAGAACGTCCGTGTCTACTCGGCTTCGTACCGAGCCGACCGTCGTCGAACGTCATACCGATATTCACATATTCACGAGGAAGTTGGGTTTTACGAATAGGGTATGTTTTTTTACGAGAAATAATGAAAGAGCAATGTTCTTGTTTTCCTATTTGTTTTCCCAATTTAATTTACTATATAATATACTATTTTATACTACATCACAGAGAATACTTCACTATTGAGATCGATTCATCACACTTCATTACTGATACGGATTTATAATGACCTAATAACTTCAATAGGCAAGCAAATTTAAATCAAGTAAACTATTACATTTCTTGTTATTTTTACGTGCCTCCTCACGTGATTTTTTAGCAAACGGAAAGTGACTACCCTCTTCTTCCCCCTATGGACAACGACTCTGACTGATAGTAAGAAAAAATAAGCCCATCGTTAAAACCCGCGGAGCAAATTTCATTTGCAACATGAAGTTTCAAATTAGTACACTTAGAAAGGTGAATTGTACTTACCATTAACATAAACTAACTCGCCTACTATTTTAGTCCATAGTTAATCTTTTAGCTTGGTATTCTATAATACTCATGGCTAGTATCATAAAGGACTAGATGCATTCTCAGTTTCAATCAACTTTTCCATTTTATTATTATTATTATTATTATTATTATTATTATTATTATTATTATTATTATTATTATTATTATTATTATTGTTATTGTTATTATTATTATTTGTCTCTCTGTTTCATAGCATTCTTCATTGCTCGAGCACTGTTACAGGAAACTGCAATTGCAACACTCCGTGGAAGTTACCGGCCTTATTCCTCGAACTGCTTGCGAGAGGTCCCAGAATTTCCAAACTAGGGCGGTTAAAAACGTGATATTTCACATTTTCAGTGATTTTTAACTATCAAAGGAACATTTTACAACCTACGTTTAGTAGGAATATTTTCTTTCATTTGAGGTAAAGATTTACCTTGTTAATTAATGACATGGAGTTCATTTGCAGTTCTTATAAAGCACTGGAACTAAGTAGAGAAGGAAAACTGTACATTGTAGACGTATGAATTTATTAATAATTCTGAAAATATTCTTTTCCTTTGAATTTTTTTCATGTACATAGAACAATTAAGTTAACAGACAATTGGGTGGTTAAATATTGTACCGTATGTTAAACAGTGCTACATATTCAACGTAATATGATCTAAAGTATGTAGCCAACAAGACTGTTTTCACACAAATTTCATTAATTCAGCTTATTCATTTTGTTTTCTGGGAAAATTTGGAATCAGCAGTTAACACTGGCCTTGCCGCCCGCAGCGAGAGGCAAAAGGAGGCAGTTGCCTCCCCTGGATTTTCGAAAAGTATTCAGTTATTGGAACTACATGTCAAGACAAGCAAATCTGCTTATAAACATAAATAATACTTAATATGTTTATATTAAATGCTCTAGTACGAGGGCAATTCGAAAATAAACTCCGTTTGCGCATGCGCGAGAAAATGCCTGTGACACTGTGCGTAGTAGTTCAGTAGACTGTGAGCAGTAGAAGGAGAAGGTAGTGTTGCAGTTCAATCGTTCGCTATAACAATTGAAATTGAACGCTCAAATAGAAAAGCCCTCCAAAGGTGAAGTGCGTGCGGTAACACGATCTCTGAGTACGAAAAAACTTTCAGTTGCGATTCATCGCGAAGCATGTGTTGTTTACCGTGATTAAGTGAAAGTGTCGTACGTGAATGGGTCACATTTTTAAAGATGGACAAACTGACGTGCACGATGTGGCAAGAAGTGATCGTCCATCTGTAATCAGCAATGAACTCAAACAGAAAATTGACAAAGCTGTCCGTGAAGTCTATCGGTTCACGATTTAGCCGAACGACTACCATCTCTTGAGGCACATGAAACAGTAACTTGCGTCGCACCGTTTCGACAATGCTGTTAGTGGGTGGTTTCATTCAAAGGCGTTTTTTTTTTTTTTTTTTTTTTCAGAAGGAATTTCAGACCTTGTAAAACGTTATGACACGTGCCTCAATTTGAACGGTGAATAAATTGAAATTAATGTAATGTTGTGCTTTTCTAATGCGTATAATAAAAGTTCTGTATCTGTGAGTGTATTGATAACAAAGTCGTTTTCTTTTCCGAATTCCCTCGTACTATTTACTGTTTATTTACTGTAGTTAATAAGATATATGTGTAAATAACTGTTGTATTGTATGACGCATTATGTGGAAACGCTTATCAATGTATATATATATATATATATATATATATATATATATATATATATATATATATATATATATATATATGTGTGTGTGTGTGTGTGTGTGTGTGTGTATTTGACCCCTTGGAAAATATTCTGACAGCGTTCCTCAAACACTGTCACATGTCTGACATCACTTGTAAACATAGAAATTAGTTTCTAGTCAGGTCGTCTGGTCAAATATATTAAATACGTAATACTTACAAAATAACCCTTTTTTGTTTGTTTGTTTGAATCTGCAGAAAATCATACAGCGTGTTGAAATTATGTTTATCAAGGCACTTAATTTCTATGAGAAATACTCTGAATTGTTTAACGTTTCTAAATGAATTTTATCTAAATTCTAACTTTATTGTCTGCCCAACAACAATTCAGATTTGAAGCATTAGTAATATTTGTGTAACCGCAAGGTAAGTTTTTGTACATTTTTTTAAAAAGAGTTAGAAACTATCAGACTCTTAACTAACTGGTTCATACTAGCGTGCTATCTAAAATAACTTAAACTACAAATACAAAAAAAAAAAAAAAAAAAAAAAAAAAAAAAGAACAAAACAACGCTTATTTAAAAATATTAAATGTGTAACAGTTTCCGTCACTTACCTAACTAACAACTCTAGGAACATACTAGCTTCATCAGACACTGTAACAAACATGGAGTTGCGTATACATATGAAAGGATCCTAGAAACCAGTTCTGAACACTGATTGACTGGTTAGAACGGACTCAGCCAATCATAATAGAAGCTGATGAAAGTAAAACTTGGTGTGAGATTGAAGTGTTGCAACTGGAACAAATTATGTTAATAAGAAACTGAAAGGAGGCCAAATTTATTGAAAAAATTGGAACAAAATTGTTGTATGAATTGGAATGCAGGACTTAACCCTTTTAATCCCACTGTTGCCAAATGGGAACAATTTATTTTTATCAATTTTTGTCTGTGAATTATTTGTTGTGGATTTATTTCGTTTTTTACAATAAGGACGTGCTACCAGTGCATATGCTACTCCTAAAATCCTCTTGAGCTCCTTTGTGGCTAAACGGTTACCGTACGACCCGGGTTCCATTCCTGGCGGAAACTCATGTGGTTCGGATTCCACGTTAATCGGTAGGACCACGTCTCAAATAGCCTCGCTGCTGAAAGGAACGATAAACTAAAATCAACAACACTAAAATCCTCAAAATATATTAAATGAGGTCAGAATCAATAAGTTTAGAAGGAATTAAGAAATTTTGACACAAAAATAATTTGGGATTAAATGGGTTAAATTGACGAACAGTAGTTCAAGTTATTATAAAAGTTTAATTTGTAGCTTATTTTTCTGCCAGACCAGGGAGGGAAAAGAATTTGTAGTGTTAAGTTACACTTTTCTCAACTTCTATTATGATTGCCTGAGTCCGTTCTGACCAGTCAATCAGCTTTCAGAACTAGTTTCTAGGATCCTTTTATATTTAGACGCAACTCTCTCTTGTTTGTTACAGTGTCTAATAAGGTTAATATGTTGACGAAACTGTTACACATTTATCACTGTTAAATAAACGTTGTTTCGTTTAGTGATTTGTTTTCCTAGTTTAAGATATCAAACTCTTAAATAAAGACAACTTTAACATATAGTGTGCAGCAAACCGTATACTTGGCGGGAACAACTAGTTTGTATATAGATGGAAATGGATTTTGATATATCAAAAGATGATTTAACTAGGTTTAAACAAGAATCCAGCAAAATCAAACAATTAAAATTCTTTTTAATTTCATATAGAAAACAATGGTACTTTTCCATATAAACCAATGGGCTAAAAAAAACAGTATGTGGGAAGCACTGAACACTTAAGAGCACGATGCTCGATCCTCTTCTACACGGTGATCATAAAGTCCCGTTACTCCCTATATATTACAAAGAAGTTAATGAATTGTTGTTTTTTATTGTTCTAGGTGCTGAGATACCTCTAAATCATGGCTGATGAGTTCAATTACACCATGGAGAAACGGATCGTAAGGAGCACGTGGACTTATGTTCAGCATGATTTCACTGTAAGGTTTCAAAATCCTTCCCCTACAAAACCAACAATTTTTCGGTGGGAGAAAAGGCTCTTTACAACCGGTTCCAGCACGATGAAGCACCAGCCCACTATGATATTGTCGTTAGCGAATATCTCAATAATGTATTTCCTGATAAATGGGCTGGATGTGGTTCTCTATTTGCCTGCATCTTTAAAGTGGCCGCCCCGAAGTCCTGATCTGTCATCTTGCGGTAATGCATTATGGGGCTTCATGAAACAAAAGATTGTTGCCACACTTTACAAGACAGTTGACGGACTTAAGCATGCTGTTCGACGTGCATTTACTGTCATCACGCCAGCAATGTTGAGGAGAATTTCATATCGTACATGGAGGATACTCTGCTATGAAAATGATTATGGACACACAGACACTCTAGAATAAATAGTAAAGAATAGTTACATTACCTCAAAGCTATCCTCTACCATGATCCTACATTAATACAATGTTACCATCTATGAATATATATATGGACACGCGATAAGGGAGGGGGGATGGACTTTGTAATCACTCAGTAAAATAAGGCATGCTAAACGGCGTGACAAACATCTTGGCATTTGAAGGCGGCGCTCTAAGTTCCCTTTAAATGCTGCTAGCAAATGGGAGACCAGCGGTATTGCCGCATTTATTTTGTACACATCCACGTCTATCTCCTGTCCTTGATTAAACTGTAGTTTCTTTGCTTAGCCATAGCCACACCCCTTTACCACTTGGCAACGTCGTGCCAGAGCTTGCGTTTTATTCGTTTAGCTGAAATGACAAGATATTTGTCACAGGTTTTAGATTTTATGCTAAATATCTATATAACTTTAATCATAAACTTATGTTCACATGTTCTGGTTTTCCTTTACAGTAAACTAAGGTCAAACATTCATGTTACCTAACATGGTTCTAGCACTGTTTCTAAAGAATATAACAATAATTACATAAGAGGGTGTGTGATCTCTTAAATGTCTGCGTAAAATGCCACAGAACTCTTAAAATATACAGCACATATAAAAATACCTTAGTTACAGTTGATTTGAGTTACCAATATGAAAGAAAAAGAAAAGAAGAGATTTCTCAAAAACTACACAAATCAAATTAAGAACTACATTAAAAGAGTGTACAACTAAAATAGGTCTTTTCCATCTTTTTTTTTTTCAGAAATATTACATGAATGTTGCACCAAACCAGTGGTTCTCAACCGTTTTTGTCTGACGTCACATTTTACTGAACGTTCAGTACATCACGACACATTTGTTTTGATATTTTTATTATTATTATTATTATTATTATTATTATTATTATTATTATTATTATTATTATTATTATTAATAATAATAATAATAATATATTGAAAAACCAATTAGTTTTTATAATTACTAGACCAACCCGCATTATGCTTTATTTTTTCCAAATTATGCTTTATTGTTAATTTCAATCATTGTTTTACATTAATCGTGTATAATGTATAATATTTACTATACATTAAATATTCTAAATACCTTGATCTAGCCTACTTAGTAATATTTTATGCAACCAATTTCTTTCATATTTAATGAATTTTCTACTTAATGCACTGGAAAGAGATATCTGCTCAAGTCAGTTTTTCTTATCACTTGTGTGCACCTTAGCGGTGCGTATATACAGAAAGGGAAAGTAAAAAATGCCACCAAAAAGTACAGAAAGTGCTCATGTTCAAGAGGTACAAATAACAATACAGTGTGGAGTTCTTGTGTACTATTCATTGTTGGCGGAAAGTTGTCTTCTTCTTTTACCTTTTTTCCTTCATATCAAATAATTACACTGAAAAGAAGTTTACAGGAGTAAAAATAAGCTTTCCATTGTTGCAAAAAAATGAAAATGAAATCTTTAAGTTTTACGTCCCACGGTTATGCCGGTTAGGCTAAAGGAGACGGTGATGATGAGAGATGAGTGAAAATGGTGGAATGAAGAAAGTGGGAGGAAACGGGAGAACCCGGAGGAAACCCACGAGCACGGTGTTTCCATTGTTGCATTGTTATGTTCTCAATCATTTTGAGTTGTAAATATTGGTTTTAGAAAATATTAATACAATATGTTAAACTTGCAGTTAAACAGAATTTTTCAAGAATTGTGCTATATATTTTAAATTATGCTTTATTTTCTAAAATTATACTTTATTATGCTTTTAAAATTAGTTTCTTCTGGACCCTTAGACAACCATATCCATGTTTAAGGTACCAACCATATGTGTAAATTGCTATTATGCTTTTTATGCTTTTGGGTTGCTCTAATAATTACTGTATATAGCACTGAGCATTATTGCTACCGCTGGAGGTGTTGACTGGTACAGGCTGTTTAAACTAATTATTATTAAATTCTTCATGAATATTAAATTCTAAAACTTAGCGACAGACCTTAGTGGACTGCTTGACACACCAGTCTGTGTCGCGACACATCGGTTGAGAACCACTACTCTAAACTATATTTATACACGTTTTTCTCCATTATAAACTCGACATTACCAAAAACTTTTGTAGAAAAAATATATAATTAGTTGGTTTAAGCGAAAACTGCTTTCTCTATCGTAGCTCGTATGTGTTTAAATTGTTTTACGTTTACGAACATGAAAATCACAATACATTACTTTGGTACACAAAATATCGTAATTAAGATTCTAGCAGGTAATTACAATGTAGCTCAATGTTCAGTCTCGTTTCTTACTTACATTATATGCATATAGAAATATCATATAAAAAAAAGAAGGAACATGAAAATAAATGAGTATTATTACACTAATAATAAATTAAATTACATTTAAATAGTTTTTAATTGTCTCTTTATTGGTTTCGTCTCCTCTTTGATTTAGTTTAGAAAGAGGATTGGATTAGTGTCTTCCTAATTTTTTTTTTTATTTGTTATTGCTGTTTTGTTCCATTTTTCTTCTTTCTTGTTTAGTTTTCAACTCATTTGCAACAAAGCGTCTGAATAAGGTGTTTCAAGAAAATGTTGACCGGAAGCACAATGTTGATTGTCCGTTATTTGAGGACAGCACTGAGGAGAATCCTGACTCGACGTTGGTGACCACTCTCCGGACGACCTTTGGAAGGTAAATGGCCATGTCTGAAAATAATAATAATAATAATAATAATAATAATAATAATAATAATAATAATAATAATAATAATAATAATAATAATAATAATAATGTTTATTTCTGTGTCATGAACAGCCTAACGGCAAAAATACAACACCATATCAAAATAAATAAATAAAAAATAAACACATATTGCACACAATGTAACCTATCTACTGAAACTATAAAACATAATGATACAATAAAATAGCATTGGATTAAATAAAGTGTACCGGATTAATAATTCCTTGTCAAAGTAATACCAAATATTTTCAGTCTCAAAATAGATACCGGTACATTGTCAAAAATACTACAAATAATATTTGTCAAATTCTAAAATGCGTGCTTCTGTACTGATAAAAATAGATTAAATTAAATCAAAAAGAACTGGTCATTGTTCTTAAAGTTACAGATTTTGGATTCAAAGGAACTAATGTTGATCTATTTCTAGTATTATACATTGGTACCCTTATACCTATATTTTATAAGCAGTATTCACTATGATATCTATTGTCTAGTATTTTCTGAATAAAATCTCTTTCAATAAGTTTTCTTCTGTTACTTAATGCCTGTAACAACTAAAATTGATTCCCGTATTCATAACTACGTGAGTAGTAATCTCTATTCATTTTATGGCAAGTGGCCTAATAGAACATTTTTGGACTGACTCAATTTTGTTTACCAATGGTTTACCTATACTATTCCAAATAACTACACCGAAGTCTAATCTTGTTCTTGCAAGCATCTTATATAATATACATATGAACTGGCATTCTTAAACTCAGACCATTGTCTGAAAATGAACCCAATTATTATTATTCTCGTCCCTTGGACTATTTCCTTAATATGATAGCTAAAAATTTCATATTTATGTCAAACACTATACCCAAATCTTTAATCTGTTCGCCTTTATTCAAAGTTGCTCCATTAATTACATATTTGCTCACGTATAATAATAATAATAATAATAGTAGTAATAATAATAATAATAATAATAATAATAATAATAATAATAATAATAATAATAATAATAATAATAATACATCATTGATCTCATCGTCTAATATATAACTTCGAAAATGTTAAATGAAAAAATTTCATAATCTTAGTGTATAGAAAGTAGTGTTGCCTTCAAGGTGAGAAAGTATCATCTTCATTCATCTCTCAGAATGAGAAGAAAGTCGTAGGGACAAGAAATTCCTTTTTCAATTCGAGACAACACGAGAAATATCATAGTCTCGTTGGCAACTCTCAAAACAGGGGCAGTGTTGCTTCCAGAACGGTTTTTTGGGGATGCACTGCCCCCTCCCGGAGCTCTGAGAGTGCCCCCCGGAGGAGACCTAAATGATACGTCTTTCATATAATAATAAATAGAATAGTACCAGCAGTGCCCACTGGAATGCTAAGTGTGCCGCCCCGGAACATTGTTTCTGAAAGAAACACTGAATAGGGACAGGGCCGGATTAAGAGGGGCTTAGGGGAGCTGTAGTCTTAGACCTCCAGGTGGACAGGGGTCTCCACTCTGATAAAAATCTCAACTGGCTACACTGAGAAAAAAATTGTATGTGGCGTAAGTAAAATCGTATGTTACATTTGTAAATCCTGCAGTTTTGGACTTAAAGTACAGCAAACATATAGCTGAAAACGCATGTCTTATACCACCTTCTGTATAGGTGTTTCATCTATACATACTTTCCGTATGAAACAATGTAGGCGGTCATGATCTCACATACAAATGGACGTACGTAGCTGGCGAAGGTAGCTAGCATACACATATGTATGTAATATAAGGAAGACTGTTAGATATTGGAAATTCCTGCAACGGCATGATGTAACATCTAAGGGCAGTGCCTATCTATCATTCGGATAACGTATGCTTCGTACTGATTTCTGATGTAAGCAAGAGGATTCCGTATATTTGTACAATATACTGCTGTCCGGAGAACGGATTTTTCTCAGTGTATCTAAAAGAAATTATAAAGATACAATCATCATCATAAAATATGACTAAAAATATGAAACATGTTCTCTTAACTGTATTTTCACAAAAATGTATTAGGCAAAGTCAGCAGGGGTCACTCTTTTTTTCTAGCTCCGGGCCTCCAGATGAGTTAATCCAACCCTGATCTGGGGCGCACCCACGAGGGGGAGGGGTACACCGGCTCCGGACCCTCCCCAAAACCTGGTAAATCGACATTCATTTGTAAAATTGCTTAATAAAATTATACCTAAGTACTTGTTTACCTGAAAAATGATTGATGTAACCTTAACATTTTGATGTTGCACTTCATTTCTACTCTTTCTTTCCTTACAAAACCAGTCTAGTTCTATATTTTTTTATGAGAATATAGCTGGCAGTACTTATCTATTACGTATCATTTTTTTGGGTGTAGAATAACATCTGTTCAATATTATATAGGCGTAGTGTCTTGTAGGAGGAGACCGGGGCTGGTTGGCAGCAGGAGCTGGTTGACAAACTGCATATAACTCCTCTATTAATTAACTCAATACGCTGTTGCTGCTATCATAAAAAAAAAGAAGCTATCTGTAGATGCTGCTGTCACCTTCATAGAAATCTTTTTGGAAAGAAAAAGAAACAGGAGAATGGGAGACATCCAGAAAGAACAAGAAAAAAGAAGAATATGATGAAGAGGAAGATTTCTGCATTATGAGCTTGGATACATACACCAACAGCCATCCAGGCGAGAATTGGATCCATTGTGTGTCTTGCAGAGCGTAGGCGCATGTAGAGTGCACGGATGATTCACCATATTACATATGCCATAACTGTGACTCTGAATTTTCTGAATAGGCCTGATTCTCAGTTGTTCAATTCTCAGTGTCAAGCATAATTTGTGTGTGTTCTTTCGTTACAAAAATATAGGTCTAGATATCAGTGGCGGCCGGTGAATTGTGGTATCGGGTGAATGTACGAACGATCGGAGACAGAAGATATAAAGTGGACTCATTGACTAATCTGCATAATTTTAGATGCAAATGATATGTGACATGTGAAATTAAATAAAATTCTGTTAAAAAATAAAAAAATGCAGAACATTTTATCTGATTAATCAACTTGGGACATTCAATTCCTTGAAAGTGTCAATTCTTTTTGATGTGGAAAAAAACTTTTCGTCTTTTGCTGATGCCATAGGTACAGTTAATATTAATTTCAGAAGCTTTGTAGATTCGATAAATATTTTTTCTAGATTATTGCGAACGATTCATTCTAGGAAACTCAGTCCCTGACAGTGATCCGAATTCCTCTTCAGCGTTGACTGAAGAGAGTTCGTAGCAGAGATTAGTGTTATAAAAAAAAAGTACATTGAACACACTTTATTCACAGTTTATCTAGGAAAATTTAAAATAAATTGAGGAAATGTATCTAGTCAAACAACATTACTGCCATAAGATATCCTGTAAATTCAAACTGGATTTTTTTCGAACACTCTCTTGAATTGCCCTTTGCTTGTTTTGTCTGAGCCTTAATTGCAAGTTTTTCCTCAGTTGAAAGCTGGACATTTTTTTTTATTTTGTAAGTTATTTACAGAATTAAAACACACACAATAAAATTAAATCTAATAATTAAAAACCAAAACAGCTGATACAAAAGACGTACTGGTATATGAATTCCGAATGTCACATATTTATACATCAACACAAACACATGTGCGTAAAAGAAAGAAACGTCGTGGTTGTTACGCAATGCACGATAAACACAATATACTTCCACATGAGGCGAAACAATGCTTATCAATGTGATACGTTCTGGAAAGGAAACCTTGAAACCCGCCAGATGTAGGATCAGCATGTTAACAGAAATAAAAAATCAAAGAACATCAAAACAAACAGTACTGCCAGTTCTACACCCAGAAATGTTAACTGGGAGGGGTCGAAAGTATTTGAGGGAGGTTCAATACGTCTACGTAACACCGAACCTGTCTTATACTGCACCCGAAAAGACGATAAGTAATTCTTAATTACTGTCACCTATATTTTTAGAAAAATAATAGAACGATTATTTTTATAAGAAAAGAAAGAGTACATGATGAGGCGTAAAATAAAATATTTAGCCTACATCAATCGTTTCTCTGTTAAACAAGTACTATTCCTACAGGAAAGTCTACAAATGTTAGTCAAGTTTCAAAATTTTTGGGAGGTCCTGAGCCGGTGGAACCCTCTCGTGGCTACGCCCCTGAACATTGCTAACTAGTCCCAAATTCAATGTGGCGTTCCCCATCATACAGTTTTATGTGGAAATTATCAAGAGTATAAAATATACTTATTTTATAAAATAAGTATGCTAAACTACTATCCATAGAAGGGGGGGGGGGGCGATTCTACATACTGATTATTAATATAATTGATTCACAAATTACTGTAGAAGAAGCCTTCATGATCAATATAAGCTAAGAATTAACTTATAAATGCGGGTCTACTTTCATTTGTTTCCTGCTCTACTAGATGTTTTCTTTCTTATTTTGTATTTCTGCAATTTTTTTTTTTAATTGTCATTATATTGATTTGCTTCAGTATGATCCCGTAATTTAAAAATATAAGTGCATAAAACCAAATTCCATTTGTTAATTGCTAGTTAAATGAAATTCAGAAATCATATTTAACGTGAAAAACCTTCTCGTTCACTGGAAACCGTGTTGTGTTGCAGTAGCACTGCAACGACCAGTTCCTTTAACTTCTGAGATAGGGGAAAGGAGACTTAACATCCTCTCCAATTGCCGCGCTGAAGGAATCTGGTCGTTGTATGCTCGTTGCAACACAATATAAATTAGAGACTCTGTGACGAATTATTTTTCGCTTTTTAAAACGGATTAACGGAACGGACAGGTACAGAAGCCAAAAATATGTTATTTAAAATGTATATATGGGAGTATTAGAAAGTATTTTTTTCTGCTCTTTACTACTATTGATAACAACATTTTTTTTTCTTGAAATACTTTGGTCGTTGCGCAACGCTGCAACACTAACATTAGCCGCCACTGCTAGATATTGTTTTTTTCTTTCTTTGTGAAAAGTAGGAAATAAACTGCGTTTCTTGATAGTTCAGTTATTTTAATTACATTTGGAAATAATATGAAGAATTAGCCTACATCGCATCCTATTAAAACTAATTGATAATCTTGGTTTGATAATCTTGTAGCTTCCGATGTCAAGACAACCAAGCTAGAATGAAAGAAAGAAGTTTTCATATTTCATAATGCTGATTCTTTTAAATATTGTGAATAAAAGCCATTTCAAAATTCAAACAAAGAGCTTACTTCATTGCAGTATTTATAGAATTTAGAAAAATCATGCTTATTACTAATAAATCCAATTTTTGGGTGTTTTGTTCCTTACTGTTTTCGATATATATAGGCTATATTTAAAAAGTATGCCAGCTAGCACCACAATACCAGCCAACCAGCCTCTTACTAGGGGCTGGTTGGCATACTCTATTTTAAAAGAAAGAAAATTTTATTTCTCGAAAACCATAAGCCAAAAAAAAAAATACAAACAAAAATTGGATTTATCAGAGGAAACTTTGGTCTGTCCATACACATTCATTACATTGCAATACAGTGTACTGTCTGCTCATAAAAAAATAAAGAATGAAAAGTTCGCCAATCAGCCCCGGTCTCCCCTATTGGACCTTCCAAACTTTGGATCCCTCCCAAGAAAAAAAAAGTTCTGAGTGCGTGCGTTCTTAATCCCAAACTCTATTATAGTCTTACACAATTCAAGTATAAAAAGTACAAATTCATAAAGTGATTGCACGAGTACAATGAAGAGAATTTATCAAAATTTAAAGTTACACTATATACTCCAATCATAAATATGGATTAAATATTATATCATACCTTTCGTAACGCGGAAGAATTCTGGTTAACTTCAAGATGAAAAAATGAAATGAAATTTTTAGGTTTTATGTCCCACGCCTATGCCGGCTAGGCTAAAGGAGACGGTGATGATGAGAGATGAATGAAACGGTGGAATGAAGAAAGTGGGAGAAAACGGGGTAACCCCGAGAAAACCCACGCACACGGGGTTTGTCCACCACAAAGTTCACTTAGCGGGGACTAGGATCGAATCCGGGACCCCAACCACCAGAGATGAACGCTCTACCACTGAGACCCCGCGCCCCAACTTCAATATGAAATTAAGAAAAAATCAGGATATATATTTTATATACAAATTTACAGAACGAGACGAGAAAACCTTTTTGAGAATCGAGACGAGACGAGTCGAGGAAATCTTATTTCTCATCTCGTAACACCACTAATAAGAATGAATTTGTCTAATCTGGACGTTGATGGTAAAAATTGGACAATATGATCTAAACGGGCCGTACATTGATATTCTGAATATCAGTAATAAACCGAATGAAACAAAAAGAGTTTAATTTTTGTTAGTGGGTTTGTGGTAGCTTCAACTTTTAATTAGTCGGACTCTGGTGGGCTTTGATCTTTGGTGGAAAATACAAGACTCGTTAGCAACTTTTGTGTTTCCAGGAAATTATAAGGAAATCGCACATATGGACTATTTCCAATAAGAAATCTCGCTTTCTATCGCTAGTGTCGTTTTTTTTTTTTCTATCTTGATGAACATTGAAGCTGAAAATAATTTATTTCTACATCTTTCGGTATGAAACCTTGTGAAGAGTGGTAGGAGTATAGAAAAAACAATTTTTCTAAATCTAAATTCATATCAAACATCAATATATCACTATCTCTTACCGCTTTTTGTCTATTGTAATATTCTATACGTAGTCTATATTTATAAACGTCAACACATGGTTCTTGTTTGTAAATAAAATCACGTGTTCTCTTACTACTACTACTACAAGCAAGCAGACGATTGGCATAATCGTCATCGTCAGGTCTTGTGACAGCAGATTAACACCAACGTCATTGGTGTCCAGAAGAGGGTATAAAACACCATGAAAGGTCTCCATCGACATCATTTTCAGCTGATTATTCTGTTCTCCTAGCTTGCCTAGAGCTTTTCGAGTTCTATCCTAACCCAAGCCTCTTGGCTTCCTTGGAGCTCTGAGGTCTCCTGCCTACTTAGCTTGCCTGGAGTCCTGTGGTAACTCAACCCCTCTCTTGGAAGACCGCTCACTGCTTTATAGTGATTTTCTATCTCCTTTTCTGCCCACTTAAAAAACACGACACCGTTTTACCACATGTTGTATGCTTATTGCTTCTTCACTATATACTTCCACGATTTGACTGTGAATGTCCGATGGCGACAAATTGTTTGGTTACAAGAAACGATTCACGGCTTGCAGCTCCAAGCAAGATCAGTTTACTAAACGTCTTGCCATTTCATTCGCTCTGACGCTTCTGCATACTGAAAATACCTACCTTCACGTGCTTTATTTACACGTGCCTTCATCGTGATTTAGAGGTAAGGCGAAATAGATAATAATTGACAGCTTATACACGCGGTTATTAGTAAAATGTAGTCAAAAATTAAAGGTAAAATGTATACAAAGCGTTATACGATAACCTAGTACAGTAAATAAAATATTAATTTTATTTTGTATTAAGAATAATTTATTACTGATATATTTTTATTTACGCTTAAAGAATTAATCAATCCTACGTTAATCATAGAAAGACACTCAGTGTTAAGCAACATGGAGAATCCAAAGATTTTATACCCAACAATATTGGACAAATTTGACCTAAAATCATAGATGATAACATATTTAGATTCAAACCATTCAGATTAATCCAAGGAAGAGTCTTCAGCGTGGTTTACCATAATTACCGGAGAGGTATGCACAGTATCGTGATCAAAATCAATTGATCCTCCTTTAATGTTGTTATAATTAAGACGCAAAGAACGGTGATCACAGGCTGCCATAGAGTAAGTTTCCCTGCACGCTTCTATCATTAATTCGTACTCATTGGGAAGACTCAAGATCTTGTGGTAGTCGTCATGAGTCACGCAAATTGGGTTGCTTTTTAATGAGGATACATCGGGTATCCTCAGATCAATTCGAATATTCATATTTTTATCACCAGTTCCAGGAATCCTACTTGAAGTCTGACGAAGCATATAGCGAATTCCGTGCATAGTTTCGCTCTCAACAATTTTGTCGTCAATAATGATAAATCGATGCCTTGCTGTTTCAGAAGCATAACATAGCTTACTTTGCAGAAAATCCCTGTTGTCAATCATAACAAGTAAGGAGAGAATTTTGACAAAGTCCTTAAAATACACGAGCAATTTGATATTTTTCAAATCTGCTCCCGTCGTTGACCAATTGAGAACACTATGCTTTAAAACACACTTGCTTCGTAGGTAAAAATTCTTCTCATTGGTAATCTGTTTGGTGACGGACATTTTATGATTGAGAGAGCAGTTGAGAATCTCCAGGGCGTCCCAAACCAAATTCCTATTCTGTACTTCCGCTATAAATTTATCAAACTTCAGCATAAATTTTCGATTAAAGTAGAAAAGTGTTTCGAAAAATTTTTCATAATTGATCATTTCACCCCCACCACGTCTTGAGCGAATAAAATCCAAAATACACATAAATTGTTCGATAATTTGCCACGCAAAGAAGTGACAGACATTTTGTTTTATGTATCGCCATGATAAAGCATGAATTATCTTGTATTCACATTGAAGCGTCTTCAAAACTATGGAAGTGCGAAACTCAAACAATTTGGAATTTTGAAGATCGTCTGCAGATATCGTTCGCAACTTTTTAAATTCTTTACCTATGTCAGTTTCTAATCTCTCAAAATAAAAATTCAAAATAATGTTGCATACATCACGAAATCTAACACACACTAAACGACAACGTGCAATTTCTGATACTGATAAATATTTCAAAATATTTTCCAGTATTTCAGTTGGTAGATTCTGCATAGTTATCACACGTTGGAATCTTCTTGTTAAACCAGGACTTCTAATAAATTTGAGCCAAGTGTTTCGAGGTGAAATGCTGGTAAAGAAGTTTGCGCCATGGTGCCGACTGTATGTTTGTATTTCCTTTTGTCTAGGTTTAGCTCTTTCATTTTTCTTGGACTTGTGGCGCTGTTTGTTTTGCTTATTTGATACTTCTGTGTTATTAATAGAGTTATCAGATTGTATTTTCTCTTTGCTTTGTCTTCTAGAGAAAAATTTCAACCACTTTTTACCCATGATTGATTGTACTGTGTCTATGGTTGTGATGTTGATTAATATCTAAACGAACAATGCACTTGACTTAACCATATTTCTATTGTTGAAATACGTCTGATTATTGCTATAAGGTTTTAAAGTAGAAAAATATTTTAGACTAGGTGCAGTGACGTAACTAGGGGGGCAAACGAGGCTTGTACCCCGGGCGCCGGATTGGAAGGGCGCAAAATTGGCAAAATTGGGTGAGTTCTTGCCCCGGGCGACAACTAGTGTATTTGCGTCGCTGACAAGGCATATCAAACTTAGCATCTAAATTGGGCCAATAGTCAGCATACAATAGGGCGGGCACAAGGAAAAGAAAGAGGATGTTTTTATACTTAATGATGTATTTAAAAAGCAGCGTCGGCTGGTACTATATCTTGCATGGTTGTGCAACCGGATATTTTTTAATACTAAAGATTTGTTTGGTATTAAAGTAGTGTATCAGTAAAAAAGTAAACCCTTGATCTTGAGCGCTAAACAGTATTGATGCATTTCTTTAAAAATTTAATTAAAAGACTGAAAGAGAGAGATTTACATTTCCAGTTGCAGTGACCGTTGCCACTGAAAGCAGTAACACTGCGCATATGGCAGCGAGCTCCTATCTCTTAGCATGGGAAAATGGATTTATTCTTGTATCGCTGCTATCTTCCCGAATTGCCCGCTTCCAGTTGCGTCAGTGGTATATAGTCAGCTTCTGTAATAGTTACGAATTCCTCCGCTTGGCAGCGCTTAACTCAATTGATAGAGTGAGTGGGACAGACGCTTCGAAGAAACAAGTTAGTCACAAAACACAAACTTGCAAAGAACAAATACGCGTCTG
Source organism: Thermobia domestica (assembly GCF_964235325.1). Taxonomy (NCBI): domain Eukaryota; kingdom Metazoa; phylum Arthropoda; class Insecta; order Zygentoma; family Lepismatidae; genus Thermobia; species Thermobia domestica. The sequence continues at coordinate 41,016,593 of NC_137471.1, forward strand.
GTCGTAGTAGTGTTTCTTATAGGCATAATATTGGGGGAGTTTTGCCCTCGCAAATTTGGATAGGGTTCACCCCGAAGCTTAAAAAATTGAATTTCTATCCAGTCCAGCCCCTTTTGATCCTGTTCCTGGACAAAAGTTTCTGGAAGGAAGCTTCAATAGTAGTAACAAAAAAAAAAGAAAGAAAGAAAGAAAGAAAGAAAAGAAAAGAAAAAAGAAAAAAGAAAAATAAAGAAAAAGCTCCTGGATTTTCGAAAGAGCTTCGGCTCTCCGAAATATATGCCCAAACATTTTAGATTTGCTTACTCACTCACTACAATATTTACTATAGAGTTATGAAATATGGGTCAATAATTATTGTATTACATGCAGGGCTAAAAGTGAGGGGGAACGCGAGGTATGTCGTCCATCCACTTCCAAAAAAAATCTATCGCGTCCCTCCACTTCCTAAAATTTACAATGGGCAAAGATAGCCACAGGGGACGGTGACATCATGCGTCCCCCTACCTTTTGAGATTCACTTTTACCCCTGATTACATGAAGAAAATTGCATCAAGGTCTGTATATTCGATGCTTCGCTTTGTATCGGTCTTTTCCCTCCCTCCCCCCACTTGCGGGCGTTTGTGGTCCTAAATATTCATTATAATTCAAACAGAGGAATTATCAAAATATAAAATAATTCCGTATTTTAATTTTGTGCTCATATCGGTGAAGTTTTTAAGAATGTTTACTTCCTCAAGAACTGTCCAGAATCGGTTCTCTTTCAAGCAAGATGTTTTCCATTTTTTTTTTTTTTTTTTTTTTAATTGTCAAATTACCAGCCATGAAATCAGGAGATTCCGACATGGAATACCAGGAAGTATGTCTAATGAAAAACTGAAGTATAAATGCAGTCAACGGGACTTAATATTTACGATATTTCTTGCCACTCCACCCAGTTAAGTAATTTGTAATTATTCTCCTACCAACATTTTTTATTGTCATATGCTAAAGGAGATAGGGAGAATGAATGAAATGTTGGAATGAAGAAAGTGAGAGGAAATAGGGTAACCCCAAGAAAACGCATGTACACGGTGTCTGTCCAACACGGTGTCGGCCACTTGATGCAACCTGCGACCGAATCTGACCCCAAGTAATTTAGAATCTAGGAAACAATTTGTGACATTGAAAGTATAATAATCTTACTATGCACAGAGGTATACATATTCTTTTTGTGCTTTAGAGATTGGGCTTGATTTTGTTTTCACAAAATTTCTCCAATTTAAAACATCGTCACAGTTAAGAACTGAAATAAAGAAGACTCAATAGTTAAACATACATGTAAAAGGGTGTCCGAGAAGTCCTTCCCTGATTACAGAAATTGATAACTCAGGCTAGAAATAAGATAGAAATATGAAACTGGTGTTGAATTGTTTACAAACCATAAAAGTTTTTGTCTGTGTTAGGTTTGTTCTGTTTTACCAAGTCTCAATTTTGTTTGTTTTAGGTTTGTAGTACGTAAGTAAGAAGCCCAAGAAGCCATGCCAACCAACCAGGAGAAGGCACAGTGTGTCCTGTGGTACCATGAGACATGATCACCAACCACGGTGCAGAGACAGTTCCAGACAACATTTGGGAGGACTCCACCTGATGTCAAGAGCATTAAAGCCTGGTATGAGAAGTTCAAGAACACAGGGTCGGTTGCTGACCTTCCGAGATCTGGTCGACCAAGAACCTCAGCAGACACGGTGGAGGCTGTGCGGCAGTCTTTTCTGAGAAATCCTAAGAAATCGGTACGCAGGGCCTCACGTGAATTACAGATGCCAAAAAGCTCTATCCATGACATTTTACACAAACGTTTATTGTTTCGTGCTTACAAAGTGCAACTCGTTCAGGCCTTGTTGCCCGACGACGGTACAAGTCGATATGACTTTGCGGTCGAAATGCTATCACGTATTGCGGACGATAATGGTTATCTCAGACGAATTGCCTTTTCCGACGAAGCGACATTCTTTGTCAGTGGAGTAGTGAATCGCCATAATGTACGCATTTGGGGTTCAGAAACCCCCAGGGAGGTCAGGGAGTTCACCAGAGGCAGTCCAAAGGTGAATGTTCGGTGCGCGTTATTGCACGATCGAATTATCGGGCCATTCTTCTTCGCTGAGGATACCATCACATCTGCAATGTACCTGAATATGTTGCAGCTGTATGCTGTTCCTCAGCTGCTTCAGTATCGCCCCGATGTCGTTTTTCAGCAAGACGGTGCACCACCTCATTGGGGTTTGGACGTCCGTGCCTATCTCGATAGGACATTTCCTGGGCGATGGATTGGTCGTGATGGACCAACAGCTTGGCCTCCACGCTCTCCTGACATAACCCCATTAGACTTCTTTTTATGGGGTTATGTCAAGGATGAGGTCTACCGAACACGTGTACCAGATCTTGAAACCCTGCAGCAACGAATAACCACAGTCGTTGCATCGATCCCTTCAGTGATGTTGGCTAATGTGTGGATGGAAATTGAATATCGCCTAGATGTGCTACGTGCTACCAAGGGTGCTCATGTAGAAGTGTACTGATGTGACCAAAACTTTTATAGTTTGTAAGCAATTCAACACCAGTTTCATATTTCTATCTTATTTCTAGCCTGAGTTATCAATTTCTGTAATCAGGGAAGGACTTCTCGGACACCCTGTATGATGCACAGAATGAATGGTAAGCCAAATCATATCAAACGAATATTAATAATAGCAGAAATATCTAGTGCTTGCAATCACAGTTCGTTCTTTTTTCCTACTTCGAAATACATTCCTATCACTCCCAAAAGAGAAATTCTAATATTCAGGATATTTTCAGCATCAAATTCAGTGATTTCGCATTCACGGTTAATTCCCATTGATTGAAAACTGATAAATTATTACAAATATTGATATTTAGTAAATCATGTCTCGAAGGAGAATAAATATACAAATAGAGTTTTAAAAGACTTCCCTCTTCATATTTCCTGAATATTTTTTTCTTTTTTTTCTTTTCTTTTCTTTTTTTTTCTGATAAGACAAGAACGCTGCGGGAGGGGAACACTTGAGCGTACCTACATACCTTTAATATTGCAACCGGTGCTTCTACAGACCGCTACCCGCTACTGTTAAAAAGTAAGTAAATACATAAGATCTTACTTCTGTTCTGTTGTCTTTTTCAGTAAATGAGTGACTTTTTTTTTTTTTTTTTTTTTTTACTGAATAGTTCTTTCCTGACGGCTGGCATCTTTTTTCTACAAACAAGCATTCGGAGCTCCTCGCACTACCGATTTTCATAAGAGAGGTCGAAGGAGAGATACTCTAATTCACAGTCCACAACCGAGACTTTTTGGGGGTATATAATACCCCGGGCTTAACGGTGTCCGAGATTCTGCTCCGGAAAATTTTTGAACATTTTCTCTTCTGAAAATACAGTTTTAGGTGTACTTGGAATATATATATATATAGTGGCGGATCCAGGATATGATCAAAGGTGGGGCTAAACTATAGTTTACCGTTTTATCCAGTATACCTGAGCAGGGGCTATAGCCCCCCTTGACGCTCAAGTATACAGTGGATAAAATGGGCTGCAATCCTGCTTTACACTGGATAAAACTGCAAACATACATATTACAGTGAAAACTGTTGTTGAATAAGAGTGTGGCGGCGTAACCAGGGAGCTTCAGCCCCGTATCTTTGAACAAAATTTAAACGCATACTTTCTATAATGATGACGTATACAAGGCAGTGAATTGAAATTAAATTAAATGTGTTACACCCCTCCTCTTTTCGTACGAAAGAAAAATCAGTTGAATTTATGTCCCGTTCAGCAGCGAGGCTATATGAGAGGTGGACCTACTGATTAACGTGGAATCCGAACCACATGAGCTCCCGCCAGTAATCGAACCCGGGTCTCCTACGCCAAAGGCGCATACGCTAACCACTTAGCCACGAAGGAGCTCACGTATGAAAAAAAAAAAAAAGAATCGGGCCTAATATCATCTAAGAAATACGGACGAAAGGCCTTTTTCTTTTCTTATTTTTCTTCTGTCTCTTTTGTGTGGGTGTTGAAGACTCCTACAAAAATTCTACGGTGTGCTCGAGCACCGATGTCCCTTCTAATCGATGCCCTGATTCAGTTAAATGACTTAATCAGAATCTCGCTGCCGCGGTGCATCAGTGGTGGAGCGTTCAAATCTGGTGCATGGGGTCCCGGCTTCAAACCCTGATCTTGCCACGTGAGCTTTGTGGTGAACAAACACCACGTCCGTGGGTTTCCTCCAGGTTCTCCCGTTTCCTCCCACTTTCTTCATTCCACCATTTCATTCATTTCTTATCATCACCGCCTCCTTTAGATTAGCCGACCTAATTGTGGGACGTAAAACTCAAAAATTTCATTTCATTTCAGAATCTCGCTGAGGAGTTGCTCCTTTCCATAAGTGGAAAAAAGTTGTCCACAGTGTAAATTATAGATATTTCAGAGTGAACCCGGGAGTAGAGAAATGATTCAAAGGTCGCAAGCTTGACATGCATACTTCAGACCATTAACGGATCCGGAAGGATCATTTGGAGAGGGCAGATTGCCTCCTGGACGATTATGTAGGCTTGAAATAAGCAGTTTTAGATCTAATCGAAGAAGAGGATTACAATATTTTATATATAGGCAATAGGCTTATATAAAAGGGTAGCCTTTGGAAGTGGGTGGTTGCTCTTATCGCCCTCTCCGTGAATCCACCAGAATTTTGGGCATGAAGTTAGCGTTCAGTGGACATTCATGGACATAGTGGAAAAATATGTAGTTAGTTCACACCAGAGATGGAAAAAGTCACTAAAGATTTCAGTTTTTCAAAAACTAGGCTAAATTATTACTGAACCAAACACATTAATCGCAAACAGAGAGACTTAATCGATTACTAACTAACTCTGTGGCCTATGGATCCCGAAGGCTCTCCACTGACTTCTATCCTCAGCCAACTGGATCCAGTTCTAACTTTCTATTCCCATTTCTGCGAGATCCATCTTAATATTGTCCTTCCATCTGCGCCTAGGTCTTCCTAATGGTCGTTTTCCATTGGTCTTCCTGTTAACTTTGAAAGCGTACCTACTTTTTTCCATTCTAGCTACATGACCTGCCCACCTAAGTCTCCTAGACTTTACGATCCTAACAATGTTTGGTAAACCGTATAAATGAAGTAGTTCCTCGTTATGAAGTATTCGCCATTCCCCATTCCCGTTCCTCTTGGGTCCCAATATTGGTCTCAGGATCTTGTTCTCAAATACTTTCAGTCCACATTCTTTCCTCAGCGTAAGTGACCATGTTTCACAACCATACAGAACAACAGACATGATTATCGTTTTATATATTTTAAACTTCAAATTCCTTGACAGAATACGCAACGACAAGAGATTTTAAACTGAATAATAACACTATTTCCCTGCATAATCGATTACTACTAATTATAATAATGTTTGTCATTAAAGAAAGGAAATTACATTAAAAATCGGAGTTAAATTCGAGGCTTTTTGGAATGAAAATGAAATAAAATCCTTCAATTCACCGGTCCACAATTATGTCCTTTATGCTAAGGGAGAGGGATGAATAAGGCAAGTGAATTATGGTGGAACAATTGGTGGAATAAGCATGTGGATGGAAACAGGAGTAACCGAGGAAACCCACAGATATAATGGTGTCCTAATAAGTCCACCATGTGTATGTAGGGTGACCAACAGTCCAGTAAATACGGGATTGTCCCGATTTTTCACAACCATTCCCGGTGTAACGGAAAATGTTCCAGGGACGCCAAAATATCCCGTATTTACGTACATTGGCGACAAGAAAAAAAAAACTTTCAAATCTAAAATTTCCTAATTTATATTATTATTTTCTAAGCTATGTGATTATATTGGAATATGTCTAATTACTGAGCAACGTCATTATGACGTTTGCGATATTGGATGTGGTGGTGGCTGCATTGTTTTCCCTCCTAGGCCTCCCCCTCCGAGACTCCTACTCCGCAGACGACAATTTAAGTCTTATGAAAAACAAACTGTTTTTACTCTCTATTTTGGGCGGTGGAAGACTGAGGCGCTGTCATCAGTACAGTACAGTTTTTCTGTGATTTAACTAAGATGTAACATACTGTCATTTACGAAAGGTGAACAGAAGTATAGAACTATAAAAGTGAAAGTAAAAGGAAAACTAGTTGTAAGTGAAATAATGTTTAAAAGTGAGAAAAAGCAAATAAAGGGAGTTGAAATCCGATGCTGAGAGTAGTTCGTTATAAATTCTGCCGGTGACAGATTTTGTTGATTGACAGATATTGATGAATGTTTTATATATTTTTAGTAATGTTTTCAAATTTTCATCTTTTGTTAGTTGCTGATAGTTACTTGTTATTTAATTAATTCCATAACCTTTTCAATAGATTTTAAAATGAAAAGTGTAAATTTGCCCTTTTTTGTGAGAGATACAGAAAGAGAGATACAGAACGGAGAGGCACATATATATATACAGGATAGATAGATAGATATAGATATAGATATATCTAAGGGAGCAACCTATCCAAATGTCCCGTTTTTTCTAGTTGACGATTTGGTCACCGTAACCACATGGCAACGTTATGGTCGCGGCTACTACACTCAGCACTATTTCGTTAAACCATTATCAAAATTCATTTGGTCCACCCACTGGAAGCGTTACGATCGCGGCTACTATACTCAAGACAATTTCTTTGAACTCTTATGAAAGCCAACCGACTGGAAACGTTATGGTCGCGGCTACTATATTCACTAAAATTTCTTTAAACGTATCAAAGCTCACCGACTGGATACGTTGTGGTCACGGTTAGTACATTGATCACTATTATCAAAGTTTGTCTATTGGAAAGCTTATAATCGTGGCTACTATAGTATATCAGTAAAATTAAAAAAAAAAAAAAAAAGAATTTGAATGCTACTAGAAAGTGAGAAGTGTTGAAAAATAGGAATACAAACATCTTTTGTTTATTGGTCTAACAATTTCTTTGACCAATAGCCATTGTATCTAGAATGTATTTATTGTAATAAGATATCTGGGTAAGTGGGCGGAACGTTTACTTGTATCTTAAAAGATAACAAACAAACTTAAGCACCGCTTGTGGGTTTTGACTGACAATGTTTGTTTTTATAATCTGAGCCAGAGTGAATGATCATATACATCCTAAATGTTTTATTTTTTTCTTTACCTTCTTCAAATTATAAAAAAGAATATGAAAATGTTTACCTCTGGCATTTTATAGTTTAAAATCATTGCATTCAAAATTTAAGTTACCTCAAAATGGTTGAGTGTTCATTTGCTTTTTGAAATAAATCTCCGTATTTCTCTTTTCTCTGCCTGATTGATAAACAGTGTAAACATCTACAGTATTACATTTTGAATCACTTCTGGTGCGAAAGGTCCCTGGTTCGACTCCAGGTCATCTGAGTGCGATTGAGGACAACATTGTGTCCGTGAGTTTTCCCGAGGTTTTCCCACATTCTCATTCCAACAATGCCGTCATATTCGTTCAATTTTATTAATTAACCCTCTCCTTTAGTCTATGAACAACATAAACATGGGATGTTAAACTCTAAAAGCACATTACCTTTTTTTTTTTTTTTTTTTTTTTACGTCTTGAATAATTATAATATTCCAATTTCTATTTGTTGAGGTGTCGATAGTTTGTTGGTCCATGATCAAAGTGTTTTTTTTAACCCTTTTTTATATGTGATATATTCATTATCATTATAAGTATTCTGCCATTACTGGCAGGTCACTTGCTGCAACTGAGAAACTTCCATGCCCCACGGTCTTCCGCTATCCTCCTCATCTTCACGTACGATTTTTCTGTTTTGATATGGTCCATTAATTATAGTCTCCTTCGCCTGCTCCCTCTCTTCCCTGCCACCATACCCTGTAGCTCGTCTCTCATGATACAGTTCCTTCTTAGCCAACGTCCCAACTAGTTTGTCTTCCTCTTTTAATAATATCTAAAAATTTTCTTTTATCCCCCACCATTTCTAACACCCTCTCATTCGTTTTCCGTTCGTTCCAGCTAATTCTCTCCATTCTTCTCCACACCAACATTTTGAAAGTTTTCAGTCGTTTTTCATCATTTTTGCGTAATGTCCATGTTTCTGACTCACACAATACAATACTCTACACGAAGCATTTTATGAGTCTTTTTTGTCAGCTCTTTATTCAAGGTCCTACAAAATAGGATTTTCTTCCTCCTAAAGGCTTCTTTCATCATACCGAAGTGTCGATATTTCTTTGATACATAATGGAAAGGTCTTTTCTGGCCGTTTCTTATTTGCGATGTATTATTGACAAGGGAAATACAATTTTAATTTCGTATTATTGGCTTATGTGTGAGTGCAATTATTAACACGCCGTAAATCATATTTTATAACATTTGGTCGTCATTAAGGGATATAAACATATTTTGAAATGTCTCTCTCTCTCTCTCTATGGTGAGAAAGTAGGTTTTGACTTAAGCTCTTTTAACCATGCACAAAGATTTCTGTTCCATATTAACAGAAATGTAATCTTTGAGTTTTACGTCCCACGGTTATGCCGGTTAGGTTAAAGGAGGCAGTGATGATGTGTAATGAATGAAATGGTGGAATGAAGAAAGTGGGGGGAAACAGGAAAACCCCGAGAAAACCCACGCACACGGTGTTCGTCCACCACAAAGTTCACTTGGCGGAGGCTGGGATCAAACCCGGGACCCCAAGCACCAGAGGTTAACGCTCTACCACTGAGCTACCGCGGTCCCTCCATATTGACAGAGTTGTAGCTACGGGAAGGGGCAAGTGGGGCCGTCATACCGAACGCTGATAGCAAGAGAGCGCCGAACGACTAATCAAAAATAAAAAGTGTTGGAAAAGAGTACGAAACGACGAGGCGCCCCGTAAAAATATTGGCGCCCTATTAAACCAATATTTTTGTCAGTTTGCAAAGAAATACATTTGGTATTTTTTTAAAACTCGCAATCCAATGGTTCAATAAGAGTTACAACAAGTTTTTACTTATTACTTGAAAAAAATATTTGTTAATGACGATGCGATATACAAGGTGTTGCGTAATGACAAACTGTACGCAGGAGCGTTTTCAAAATCAGAAATGATCAAAGTATATACACTCATGTCCAAAAATATTGTCGCATGTCTATAAATATGTTGTTCTAGAAATATAATTTGATAACGAATTCGCCCGGTATTTCTTATAATGTTAGTACGTTATAATCGGCAAAAACATGTATGTGGCAAATTCCATGTCAAAAGAGCAGTAAATAAGAACAATAAAACGAAAATAAAACTTTCTTGTCCACTTAGCAACATTTTTTTTTTTACTCATTCTAATTTTCGTATTTATAATTCTTTTCCTATCAAATTTACCACAAATATACATTTCCCGATTATACACATAGTATCAGTATTAAAAGTGCCCTGCAACATCATTATTAAATTATATTCTTACAAGAAGACAGTTATAGATATGCGACAATCATTTTGGACATGAGTGTACGTGTTTGGCGTTTTGATTGTGATGCGTTTGCTCAGTTAATCCCGCTTTTCTTCCCAATCGGATTAATCACAACCTTCAGGATAAAGGTATGAAAATGAGAGAGCTGAAGAGACTCATGGAAGCTGCTGTTTGCGCGGGAATATTAAAAATGAAGGTAAACAAGGAGAAAGGGTATTAAATATTGATCTTTGTCTTACAGAAAGCGTAGATGGACATCCTCCCTTCATAAAATTTGAAAGAAAAGAAATTCTCTCTGTCTTGGCTGTGGAATCATTCTTGAAGAATGAAGAAAATGTTTTCGTGGACAAAAATCATAGTAAAATCTTTAAAACACACACACAATGACTTTAAGCACATAAAAACAAAAAAAAATTCATCGCACTTGGTTTCACCATACAATCAAGAAAGAAAACAGTATGGCGCCTATGTCAACATTTTACAAGCTTGAGTTTGTACTATTTCGAGCCCAAGCGTTGCTGATATTAAGACGTCTCATGTTTTACGTCAATCTGGGAATGAGAAAAAAATGAAGAAGAAGAAGAAATATATGGTTACAGTCACAAAGCTGTTCGCCGCATTTTTGTGGTTCAACCTCTCTGACAACCCAAGCTCTTTAACAAAATGTGTTGCTAAAAGCTTTAGCAAGGAGAAACAAAACAACATTCTAATTGGTAAAGAAATGCAACAGCAATAACAGTAAGACAAATTCTTTGTCAACAAACTACCATATATTTTCCATGTTTCGTACACTGTGCAAGAGCTTATTTTATAGAGTGTACACTATGCTTTCCGCCCTTCTTCTGATCTTTTTGTAAATAACATTAATTACAAACATTATGATAAAGAAAAAGAAAACCCTAAAACCTGTGAAATAAACTAAATTACACTGGTCATTAAAATTCAACTTTGAAAATTATAATAATTTTGCATGAAACTGGGTGTTCCGTATAGGTTTTGATTTGCTGACAATGGTTCTATACTTAGTTTTTCTTTCCCCCTGCAGCCTCTAACTTAAAAACAATACCAGTAAGAGTATTAATCCTTTGAAAATCTTGTTTTCTAAAAGAAATTTTTGGATATTTACCCTAATTAACTTAGATTTAAAGTTAGTATATGAGAGATGGCGTGGGTCAATGAAAACTTTACCCATGACCAGGGCTTGAAAAATCCACCCGCCTGCTCGCCAGTGGCGAGTACTTTTTTTTACATTAGTCGAATGAAGTCCGATCAATCAAAAATGTGAATTTAAGAATAAATAACAGATGTCGCTTTTTTTAAAAATTGTAAGAGACATGCCAATAAACAAAATAAAATATGTATTGATATGTTTACTGTGTCGCAAAGTGATTTTTGTTTATTTGTATAAACGCTGTGGCTGCAAAATGGTCTGGCTAGTACAGTTTTTTTTAAGCTGGCGAGTACCTGCAAACAAGATTTTTCAAGCCCTGCCCACGACCCACTGACCTATCACACACCGTGGCCTACTCTGACTCACCATGACAAATTCTGAATCACCACCCACAAAAAAACCATCGTCATCCAACTCTGACCCACCCTCCTCTCTAGTGACTTAAGAGTTTACACTTGTCAAAAAATAAATAAATAAATAAATAAATAAAATAAAATAAAATAAAATAAAATTTAAAAAAAAATAAAGGCTGTGAAATTATCACTAATCGGAGTTTGAATTTCTACGATCAATCTCTCAAGCACCTCTCTGTTACAATACCAGTAGATCTGACCTCTACGATATAAAATGGAGAAGTGTTTATCATAGACCATATTACCATAAAATTTCATTTGTTTATCATACATAATTATTTCCTTGTTGAATTAAGATACTTTCAGTGGAAAATAGGATGAAATTTGAAAGTTTCAATTCACGGTAAAGTAGGGCATTATGAAGAAAAAAAAAAATAGTGCAAAGTTCGACTATGTCTCGAAATCCAAAGAAGGAAGGAAGAAAAATTAGGGCCTTGAAAGTGAAACGCAGACAAATTGACCAGTATTCAGAAGATGCTGTCTATAATGTACGGAGCGGAGTGGGTCAGTGGGTCAGAGTGGGTCATGGATCGGTGAGTGGAAGGTCCCTGTGGATCACGTCCTTTTGACCCATGATCCACTAACCTACTCACAAATCTTTGATCTACTTGAGCTACGACCCACTGATCCATTCCATCTCTTTAGTATATTATTATCTTTGTAATGATACCACACAACGATACCTCACGACCCAGATTTTGGGGGAGATCCAGGAAAATTCGAGAAATTTCACAGAAAAATATGTTCTTCGGCAATCTTGGAAGCCCTGACGATTCTCCAATGTACGATCCCTTCACAATATATACACAATCACTATTGCATATTTCAGAGTATATTTCCGTCAAGTTTCGTTGAAATACAGTTGATAGTTGACAAGATAGGATTGATTTTAAAAAAAACATATATAGCTACATTTTGAAATAAAAATTGCAGGTTTTCTTAATAAAGTCCTGGTGGTACCATAATTAAGGTAGAGTCATGACTTGTATAGCATTATCTTCAACATAACGCAGCTTTTCGGAACATACACCACGCATATGTAACGATCCATAAATTCGAGAGAAATTCGGGAAACTTCCTGAAATTTGCCTTTAAAAAGGACTATTTTATTGTAGACACCTCTATCAGGATCTCGAGTTTCAAGTGCCTCGATAAATCCTGAAAGTCCGAGAATATACTATATTTGTCAGTTTGCACTGATGGTCGTATTATTGTAAATATAGGAAGTTATCAAACCAAAGACATTATTATTTGCAGTTAACATGACGTTTCAGAGAGAGAGAGAGATGAGAAAGGAAAAGTGATAGAGAGCGAGGAGGATACATTTTTGTATAAAAATTACAGCCTCATGTTTTTAAGATCAGTTACGTAACTCGGACCTAAAATATAACTAAAAGTATGAAAATACCAACACACCTAATTCCGATCACATGTTAGTCAGTTGATTTTGAAAGGGATAAGCTTTCGCATTCGTAAGCTATATTGAATGAAAATGTATACAGTGCCTTTTTTCTCAAAATATAGTTTAGGAGTACGGTCAGTTTAACGTTACAGGTAACTTTACAGCTAATTAGAATGTCTGATGAAGCCAATATGTTCAGTTAATTGGCGAAACTGTCAGTATCTGATGAAGCCAATATGTTCAGTTAATTGGCAAAACTGTCAGTATCTCATAAAGCCAATATGTTCAGTTAATTGGCGAATCTGTCAGTATCTGATGAAGCCAATATGTTCAGTTAATTGGCGAAACTGTCAATATCTGATGAAGCCAATATGTTCAGTTAATTGGCGAAACTGTCAGTATCTGATAAAGCCAATATGTTCAGTTAATTGGCGAAACTGTCAGTACCGTACCTGATGAAGCCAATATGTTCAGTTAATTGGCGAATCTGTCAGTATCTGATGAAGCCAATATGTTCAGTTAGTTGGCGAAACTGTCAGTATCTGATGAAGCCAATATGTTCAGTTAATTGGCGAAACTGTCAGTATCTGATGAAGCCAATATGTTCAGTTAATTGGCGAAACTGTCAGTACACCGTATCTGATGAAGCCAATATGTTCAATTAATTGGCGACAGTGTTAGTATCTGATGAAGCCAATATATTAAGTTAATTGGTGAAACTGTCAGTATCTGATGAAGCCAATATGTTCAGTTAATTGGCGAAACTGTCAGTACCGTATCTGATGAAACCAATATGTTCAGTTAATTGGCGAAACTGTCAGTATCTGATGAAGCCAATATGTTCAGTTAATTGGCGAAACTGTCAGTACCGTATCTGATGAAGCCAATATGTTCAGTAAATTGGCGAAACTGTCAGTATCTGATGAAGCCAATATGTTCAGTTAGTTGGCGAAACTGTCACACATTTATTATTTTATAAATAAACGTTGCTTTGCTCAGCAATTTGTATTTTTAGTCTAGGTTATTAAATATTTCAATGCTATTATGTATCAGTTAGGTAATTTTACAATTGCATTTGCAAACAATATATATACACACAAGGGCGTATTAATCAATTACAAAATGATTTCAACTATGATTTGAAGAAAAGTACAAAGAATTAACAAGTGCTCCTGTGCGTTTATGTAATTGGTTAGTTTAGCGTAGGTTAGGTTATATGTGAGTTTCGGATCTAAATCTACAAATTCCACAATCCGAATCAGGGATTACGCTAGAGATGAGTCCTGAAGATCCGGACCTCCTCAAATCCCGAATTTTCTGTAAATTTAGTCTAATTTTAGGGGTACATTTGCAGAATTTTAATATAATTTATGGTCATATTGAATTTGGAGCCCCAAAAGCTTTGAACCCCTTCCGAAATAAACTTCTACGAACGTGCCTGATCCGAATAATGTGGAGTGAATCTGGTTTTGGTTTGGTTTGATTTGATTTGACTTTAGCATTCCTATCAGCACCGAGGCTACGTGTAGTTTAACGTGAGATCCGAACCGCATGAGCATATAATATGATTCCTGACACCAAAATAAGACAAAAAGTATAGACCAACCTGGGTGCACAAATGCTTCCTTTCGGAGTTATAGGCTGTCGAAAACATGAAAAATTGAACTTTAAAGGTTCATAGCTTCAATACCATGGGACCTAATGTAGTCGGGTCAAGACTTTATTTAAAAACTAGTATGTGCGCTATCCAAAAATCCATGTTTCAGAATACTAAGGTACTCACACAACGATTTTTATAGAGGGAGTTTGGCTACGGGCATTTAATATGAAGTACTCACCAACGATCTCTATAAAAATTGGTACGGAAGTACGGCAGTATTCTGAAACATGGATATTTGGATAAGTCACATACTAGTTCGTAAGTGAAGTCTTGACTTGACTACGGTAGGTTTCATAGTTATGGAGCTATGAACCTTTAACGTTCCTTTTTTCATGTTTTCGGCAGCCTATAACTCCGAAAGAAAGCATTTGTGCACCCAGGTTGGTCTAGACATTTTGTCTTATTTTGGTGTCAGGAATCACCTCCCAAACTTTGTCGGTGTTGTTTTGAAACACCCTGTATATGCTGCTTGGGCTGCCTGCTCTAGTGACTTCGTCTAGCTACAATACGGTAAGTGGGCTAAAGCTTGCCTTGGAGCAGAACACTCACACAGACTTATGAGGAGGAAACGAGAGTGTTATACTTTGTTATTTCTGATAGCATCTTCTTGATTTTTTTTTCTTTTTTTTTTTTTTTTTTTCATCTTACGTTAGTCTTATGTCTTTTTCTTAGTCTGCAATTTGTCGGAACACTGGTAAGACAAACGTCTCAAATTTTGTTTTCTCTCCATCTGTCACACGTGATGAAACGAAATTTGATAGGCCCTTAGTCATTAAATTTGTGTGTGTGTGTGTGTGTGTGTGCCTATGCGTGAATATGTGTTGATGTCTGAAAAACACAAAAACAAAACAAAAAAGTGATGAGCGAAGCGCATCACCTTCTGCTTGGACAAGTTATAGTTAAACAGCAGTTGACGGATACATACGTATTGGCACAGAAGAAGGGACAATATTTAATTCATGATAAATGGCTTCTGACTTATTTATATATATAATAATGATGATTATTATTATTTTGAAATGAAATAAAATCACTAAGTTTTACATCCCATGGTTATGCCGGCTAGGCTAAAGGAGGCGATGATGATGAGAAATAAATGAAATGGTGAAATGAAGAAAGTATAAAGAAACGGGATAACTCCGAGAAAACCTACGCACACGGTGTTTGTCCACCACAAGGCTCACTTGGCGCGAGCTTCGATCAAACCAAGAACCCCAGCACCAGAGGTGAACGCTCCAGCACTGACCCGCCGCGACCCCTTATTATTATTTTGTCCCATTAACCATTATAACGTTGAATTAAACTATCCTCATATTTTCTCTCCGAAGATTCGAAAAAAAAAAGAAAAAAGTGTTTGGGACATTCCATGTGAAATCAACCAATAAAATGGCAATATCTGACCTGACGATCTTAGATTTTTGTAAAAATTAGTGCACAGCTATATTACAGTGGGAGATGAAAAAATCCCAAATATTACCTCTCTCCCCCTGAAAGTGATCCCATACAGGGTGTTCAAAATGCCAAAAAATGTCATTTTTTCAGTTATAATGATTATTAAAAATTGTCATAAAATGGTTAATATGTGCACTAGAGACATGAAACAAACACCATTGGAAAGCTTAAAGATTGTTCTACAAGTTTTACTATATTGAAAAGCCTGCAAATAAAAAATAACAGTTTAAAAATTCAAATTAAATTTGAATTTTGAATTTCGCATAGAAATGTCCATCTGAATTTGTTCAAGATTGTCCAGTCTCATATGTGTACTAAAACACCACAAAGTTGTATTTTGAGCACTCATTGGGATCCGATTCAAAATTCAACATAACCAAGCATAGCACGATATTAACCATGTGAATATATGGGTTCAGATCGATAACCATTTGCCTGGAGCTATTTACCTGTAGCATCAAAGGAATTTATATTCAATTTCATTTGTTTCTTGATCTATTCATTTGAATTTAGACAATTCAAATTGAATTTACAGTGACTAACAAGAATAATGACTTGTATTGAGTACTGTTCGGAAACGTAATACCTCTCTAAATAACTCGAAAGGTGGATAATTGTGTAAATTCAAATGAATACATCAGGAAACGAATGAAATTGAATATGAATTCCTTTGATGCTGCAGGTAAATAGCTCCAGGCAAATGGTTATCGATCTGAACCTAGATATTCACATGGTCAATGTCGTACAATGCTTGGTTTATGTTGAATTTTGAATCGGATCCCAATGAGTGCCCAAAATACAACTTTGTGGTGTTTTAGTACACATATGAGACTACAATCTGAACAATTTTGAACAAATTCAGAGGGACATTTCTATGCGAAATTCAAAATTCAAATATTAATTTGAATTTTTAAAGTGTTATTATTTATTATACAGGTTTTTTTCTTAATATATTACAATTTCTAGAGCAATTCTTAAGCCTTCCAATGTTGTTTGTTCCACATCTCTAGTGCACATATTAACCATTTTATGACATTTTTTAATAATCACTGTAACTGAAAAATGCAATTTTTTGACATTTTTGAACACCCTGTATGGAGACGCTTTCAGGGGGAGAGGTAATATTTGGGATTTTTTCATCTCCCATTGTAATAAAGCTGTACACCAATTTTTACAAAAATCTGAGATGGTCAAGTCTAATGAATTGTTGATTTGATATGGAATGTCCCGTTTTCTAATTGAAATTAAACTTCTGTATTTTTTAAAAATAAATAACTAAACAAAACTTTGGCGTTACAGTGGGATGAGACGAAAATGAGACGCAAAATAAAGTTTTACTCGTCTTACTTTGTAAATTTTGGGTACAAAATTTAGATTCCCTAATTTTGTTCTTAATTTCATGAAGAAGTTAATCAGAATCCTTTGTGTCACGTGAGGTTCACGAAGAATGTAATATAACAATAGAGCCGTCGCGTAGGAGGGGCAACTGAGGCAATTGACCCGGGCGCTGCGACCAGGAAAGGGTGCGCCGGCGGACGACAAATGAACAAAATTCAGTGATCTTTATACTACATTCTTTGCAACAACGTACCGTTAACATCGTCCTGCAGAACAATCATTAACAAATCGTATATTTTGATTTTGAACATAAATTATAATTACAGTATATCCCAACGCTATGATAAATTTACTGAAAAATTTGTCTTAATCGCAAGCAAAGAAAAGTTTATTTTGTTAGATTTTAGCGAAAGTCAGAAAATAGCAGTTTTTTTTTATCACTTACACATTGGGCTTTAATATTTGTATTGCTATTTGTATATTCTATGCTATTACTATGTTGATGTGTATAAAATTCAAAATGAACAAGAATAGCACTGGACTTCAATAATTCAAAATAATGTTTTCGTTAACTTTAATGTGTTAATTACAAAAGCAATTCACTTTTTTTAAAAAAAAAGACATAATACCAACTTATTTAATCTTACATTATGATCTTACATTCCATATTTAAATCTAGAAGTACAGTATAAACTCTGGTTGTTCTTCATAGAACACTGGGTAGGGTGGGGGAGGGGCGCTCTGGAATTTTCGTCCCGGGCGCTTACAACCCACGCGACGGCCCTGTATAACAACACACAGAGAAAAATCCGTTCTCCGGACAGCGGTATATTGTACAAATATACGGTATCCTCTTGCTTACTATAGAAACCAGTACGGAGCATGCGTTATCCATATGCTACATAGGCACTGCTCTTAGATGTTACATCATGCCGTTGCAGGATGTCTGACATCTAACAGTTTTCTGTATATCACATGCATATACTTATGTTACCTTAGTCAGTTCCATTTGTATGTGAGATCCTGACCGCCTACATTGTTTCATACGGAAAGTACGTACAGATG
Source organism: Thermobia domestica (assembly GCF_964235325.1). Lineage (NCBI taxonomy): Eukaryota > Metazoa > Arthropoda > Insecta > Zygentoma > Lepismatidae > Thermobia > Thermobia domestica. Next base: position 41,034,592 of record NC_137471.1, read on the forward strand.
GAACACTTATACAGAAAGTATTATAAAACATGCGTTTTCAGTTATACGACTGCTGTACGTTAAGTCCAATAACTACAGGAATTACGCATGTAACCTATCTTTTTAAGTACCCCACCGTCATTTTTTTCCTCATTGCATTTGAACCATATTTATTATTGAATTATGTTGTGTAATGACTTGCATATCTTTAAATGTTGATACATGCTCTTCATTGAGTTCGAACGAGAACTTTATCAATTTATAGTTTTTATACTCTGAATTAGTGCTCTCAACGGGTCGGGTCGGGTCGAGTTGAAGACCGACCCGACCCGACCCATGACCTGAATTGACTGACCCGACCCGACCCGAGCTGACCCGACTGACCCGACAACCCGACCCGAGTTGATCCGACTGACCCGACCCGAGTTGACCCGACCCGACCCGATCCGTAACCCGACCCGTTTGAGAGCAGTACTCTGAATCAAGTAGCATTAAAAAAATGTTTGAGATTTCAAAGTAGGATGAGCTCGAGAAACTTTTAGCCTTATATAGAAGACCAGACTAGAATTCTCATATTTTTTGTTTCGTATCGAATTTGAAAATGTAGTTTTCATCTCATGTGCAATACTAGTGACATATAACAACAAAAGAAAGAAAGAAAGAAAGAAGAAAAAAGCAAACTACGCGGCTTTTGACTGTGTGATTCTGTGGTCACGTTCTATCACTAATGTTAGATTTCTAGACACGAATTCGATACATCTTGAGTCAAACAGACAAGGGCGCCGATTCTCGAGGGCCAAGGAGGCCCCCCCCCCAAAGCTCATGTGGGCCCCCGTATTCTATATTTGAATATACAATATTTAGCATAATTTGAGTGCAATTTGTCTTAAAATTTTCATATATATATATATATATATATATACCTTCTGCATCTGAATGGACCCCCTCAAATTTACAGAGAAATCAGCGCCCTTGCAAACAGACTCCTTTAATTTACATCACGATCTCGAGTAACATCTAAAGTTCTTTGCCCTCACCAGAACTGAACCCCTGCCCAAATACATTAATCAATTGATTTTGTTCATTTTTCAATTATCTTAATGAAATTTTATTGCTTTACTACTACCACTAGGCCTACTGCTCCTTATACTACTACTACTACTACTACTACTACTACTACTAATAATAATAATAATAATAATAATAATAATAATAATAATAATAATAATAATAATAATAATAATAATAATATATTAATAATAATAAATAGAGAATGAATTGTATACTTTTTTTGTTTGTTTCTTGACGTTAAACCTACCGCTTAAGTTAAAATTAAATTAGGGTAGTGTAGGAAGATTATTTTAAAGGTTTATAGTGCAATTAATATCTCAGACATAACTGACCAATAATAAGGACCCAATCCTTAAAGTATTTGGTAAGGAACCAATGTATCATGTAATGGTTTCCAAATCTACGTAAAGTAATGTGCAATATAATGTATACAACGTAAGTCTAACATAAAAATGTTATAAATAATATATTTCACTCAAGTAGTGCACCGATTTTATATTATGTAATACGTTTTCTATATATATAAAAGAGAACGCACAAATCCTTTGTTACCTCATCACGCTAATACGGCTGAACCAATTTCTTTTATTTTTGGGGGGTTATTAGGATTTGGACCCTAGATGGTTTTTATCATATCACTTTAATTTTTAATTACCAGTGTCTTGAGATAATTGACCATTCAAGTGTCCATAACGTACAAATCCTTTGTTAGCTCATCATAGCTAAATCTAACCGTATTTATATGCAACCCACATGACCGTGTCACTCGGCGGGTTAACATAAATGACAGGCGATATAATGTTAACATTCTTCTATGGTTTTTATCATATCACTTGAAAGCAAAAAAGTAAAAATTATCTAAGTAACAAAGTTTATTGCGTTCCAGGGTGACCGCAGCGAAGCGGGGTGAACGCTGCTAGTCTCTCTATATAATTAGCCATAAAATTCAACTTTTATTTATTTATTTATCTTGCATGAAACTAAATGTTCCTTATAGTTTTAAGGTCCTGAAAACAAATCTGAACTTAGTTTTGTCTTACACCCTTCAGTATAAAAATAATGTCAATATTATTAACTCTTTGAAAATCACGTCTTTTTCACAGCAAATTTAGACGTGCACTCTAATTAATTAGATTCATGGTTGGTGTATCATTATTTTTGTAATGATTCTTGGTTTCCAATGACACCATACAATGATACTTCACGATCCATAATTTTGGAGGAGATCTGGGAAAATTTGAGAAATTTCCCAGAAAATATGTTCTTTGGCAATCTGGGCTTCCGTAACGGGTCCCCAGTGTGAGACACCTACACTAAATGTATCCAATCATTTGGTATACGTTTTGGACTATATTTCTACAAAGTTTCATTGAAATACTGTTGATAGTTCTGAAGGTAGATTCTTGTTTTCGAAACATACTTCGATATTTTGAGATAAAAAATGTACTTAGAAAGCTCCCGGTCGTACCCTCGGTATTAAGGTTCATCTTATTTAGAATATTACCGGCTTTCGAATGATACACCATTCATGTGTAAGAACAAAGAAGAAGTTATTAAAGTATTGAATATTAAAAGATTTTGAAATTAATAATTTAAATGTATAGGACTATTAAATTACGATTTGGGTTTCTTCTTGCTTGTTTTCATTTTATTCTTTTAAAAATGATAATATATTATAAGATCAATAGTAACAGACCAAAACTATATTCACAAAGAAATCAAATCTCGACTAAAAGCAGGGACAGTTATTATTTCAAAATCTTTTGTCGTCGCGAATTCTGTCGATTAATTTGAAGCTTAAAATATATAAAACGATAATCATGCCTGTTGTTTTGTACGGTTGCGAAACATTGTCGCTTACCCTAAGGGAAGAATGTAGACTGAAAGTGTTTGAGAACAAGATCCTAAGGCGAATATTCGGACACAAGAGAAACGGGAATGGGGAATAGAGGAAACTTCGCAACGAGGAACTACTTCTGTACATAATTTATGCCGTTTACCAAACATTGTTAGGGTCATCAAGTTTAGAAGGCTCAGGTGTAGGGATGCGCACGAGACGACTCGAGACAGGATTTTCCTGACAAAATTCGAGTCGAGACACGACTCTTCCAATAGAGAAATATACATTTTTCGAGTCGAGACATCACTTTTACAGCATATTTTCGAGACGAGACAGCCACAAATCTTGTCTCGTGCGCATCCCTACTCAGGTGAGCAGATCATGTAGCCAGAATGGAAGAAAGTAGAAACGATTTCAAAGTTTTAACTGGAAATCCAATCGAAAAACGACCATTAGGAAGACTTAGGCCCAGAAGGGAGAACAATATTAAGACGGATCTCGCAGAAATAGGAATCCAACGAAGAAACAGGATCCAAGTAGCTAAGGACAGAAGTCATGGAAAGCTTTTGTGAACGCAGTATTGAACCTCCGGGGTTTGTAGGCCATAGAGTTAGTTGGTTTGGTTAGTTAGTTAGTTAATATATTATAAAAGTCTCATAGTAGAACGTAGTCCGTTGTAAAAGTCAGATAGTATATTATGGAAGTCTCAAAACGAAAAAATAAATAAATACATAAATAATACACAAAGAGTTCAGTGTGTGAAAGATGGTATTTCAATTTGCAAAACAACCGCGTAGAGATTCTACGGCAGTTCTCGATGTAAAAATCATGGTAAACGAAGAACAATGGCAAAACCATGTCCGCCATTTTAAGTTATCTGATGTAAACTGTTTTGTTTCGATGTTGGATGGAATGAGAAATTCGTTGTGTTTCTGTTTCCAAGTACAACTTGTATCTACAAAAAATAAAATATTCTGTTACGAGGAGGATTTTTTGTTTTTTAACAACTGCGTTTTACAGCTTTGTGGAAACGAATTGTCTATCTACAAAGCTAAGCACAACACAAACAAACATTGGCCTTCCTCTCTTGTGTCGCTTGTCTTCTCAGAGGGATTTCCTTTTTCCTCTCATTCATTTGTTTTCATTGTTTCTCCCTTTCTTCAGGTCTAACAACTCTTGTGGAATCTCAACATGGCGAATTTGGCAGGCGCCACACTTCACTTGAGTGGAGCCACCTGGCGTTGAGACTATAAAAATGGCTGCAAGCCAGAATTTCGCAGTGGTGCCAGCTTTCTTGAACATTGGACTCGCAAGAACTAGTATTTATCCCCCCTGCTAACCAGAAGGGCATATTTGTAAATTAAAAGGAAGTTTAAGAGGTCATCAGGAAACAAGCTTGGCATTTTACAAGAAATATAGTCAACTGAATTACAGTGTACGAGCAGTTACGCTAGAACATATGTCTTTTTGAGCCAAATGCTCCCTAAATAAAGAGATTTTGTAGCAGTTGAATAGACAGAGACTTCACGTTAAGAAGTCATCCAGATATTTGTCTAGTGCATGACTAAGGCCGCGTTTTCGTTGGAAGTACTAGTAACAACTATTACTCCTGCAGATGGACTCTTATCTTTTGGAGCACAAACTACTCATTGGGGTATGGTAATGGGAGACCCCAGAGTACTAGGGTAGATTTACGTAAGATTTTGAAAGTCATTAATAAAATTGTGTGACTGGAATAAAGTCTTAGTGTAGGAATTCTCTTGTTTGTTAATGATTTGCCTGACTGTATTCCTGACCATGAAAAATTACTATATGCCGATGATCTAAAAAAAGATATGCTAGAATCAATTCTGTGGACGACAACATAAAGCTGCAGCAAGGTCTAGATCATATTGGTAGCTGGTGCTCTTTGAATCAACTTGGGGTCAATCAAAGCAAGAGCAAAATATTATCATTCACTAGGAGCAAATCACTTCGTCACTTTAATTATGAAATTAATAAATATATAGTAAATAGGCATGACTCAGTTAAAGATCTTGGTGTTACGTTTGATTCTAAGTTAACGTTTGACAATCATATTGTAAATATAACAAGCGAAGCATTCAAGCTATTAGGATTAATAATTAGAACGGGAAAAGAATTTAAGAACTGTTCAACATTACAGAAGTTGTACAATGCATATGTTCGCTCAAAGTTAGAGTGTGCCTCTACTATTTGGAATCCGACTCACATAAAACATCGCAAGCAATTAGAAAGAATACAAACAATTTTTTTTAAATTTCTAACATATAAAGAAACTCACATTTATCCTACATTTGACAGCTGTAAAACCATACTTGCTAACTTTAATCTTCCTACACTAGAACAAAGGCGACATATGATAGATTTATTATTCATTCAAAATGTAACGCAAAATAATTTGGATTGTCCTGATTTAGTTTCTTTATTGAATTTTCATGTCCCCACATTAAAAGTAAGTAGAAACACTGGCCTTTATTACTGCAGAAAATCAAGAACTAATATAATGATGAAATCACCAATCTGGAGGACAACAGCTTTGTATAATAGAATGTGTACAAATAACAATGAATTTGATATATGTGATATGTCGCCTAAGAAATTTCGGAATGCCATTATCATGAGTTATCAAGAGTTGTAAACTCAAGCTATGTTATCAAGAGTTACGAACATGTAATTGCGTATTTTACAACACTGTAATTGGGCTATAGCCTGTTGTGTTGACAATAAATAAATAAATAAAATAAATAATCATGATTAGAGTAATTTTACATAAGATTTTGAAGTAATTAATATCTCTATCTAACTGGTATAATGTCTAAATATCGGGAGCTAATAAGTAGGCAATTTTTTAAACTGAAAATTTCTAGCGTAGAAGATCGTGAAGTACACCTACCGTTGGTGTTCAATTTTAAACAAGACCAACTGCACTGCTGAAGACATAAATAAACCAGAGGCGGCTCGGGAGGGAAGTCATACTGGTAAAGTCTAAACTTTTATCACTTAAAACTAAGAAAATAAAGATTATTTAATGTATTAATTATTGTATGCTTGTACTAAGAAAGTTTTTCTTCTTTTTAAGTTGAAGCAAATGAACTTTAATTTTTACCAATGTGACTTTCCTTACAATCCGCCTCTGATATAAGCAAACCACCGTATACATCATTGCAGCATATATTTGAAAATGTTTAGCACATACAGAAACTATGAATTATGTCGTTGGTAGCTGAAACTGGGAAGTGAAGTCTCGTTCATAAGTCTTGTAAAATTAATTCACCATAGGCCCTACAAAGAAGTAACGATCAAACCACTAGTAAAAGGTTTTTATTACACTTTTTTGTTTACTAACTTGAGGACACTAGATCCAATGGAATTGTTTTTAAACACACGCGTTCATGGGGTGCCTAGAAAATGATCTCAAATTTGGAATATAAATGAAATATCAATATTCCAATTCGAGTTTATTTTTTATTTTATTTTATTTATTTTTTAATTTTATTTATTTATTTATTTATTGCTTCGTAACTCCATGGATGAACATGTTTGAAAGTAGTTTCATTAGGTTCAATAGCCTCAAATTTAATATACAATGTATATACAATTACAAATTTATCCCAGTATGGGCACTTTTTTTTACAAGTGGCTTGATGGTTAGTTCTTTAAAGTGCGGTTGGGGTTCTACAAACCCCAGAGTGAAGTCGCAGCATTAAAGATCCTCAGAAGACTGTTGTTATTTTCCAATCCTTGTCTGGAATGGTCCTTCAGTGAAGATTACTCATACAGTCTCAGGATTGTCATTGTCACATAAAACAATCAAATCTTTTGCATATAGGTCTAGCTCAGTTCTCGAAATTGAATTCCAAACATTTAAAAATCACATTAAAGATTCAAAGAATAGATCAGGGCAAAATCGTTTCCGCCATTTTAAGTATCCTTAAAAGTGAAGGTTGCCCTTTTCTTGGGACAGGATATGAAGGCAAAAGGCCTGTGTAGAGAGAGGGTAGCTACTTTCTTGACTTCTGAACTCATGGATACCGGTATTTTTAGGATTTGTGAACAAGGGGTACGATAAGCAAAACAGCACCTCCCCTATGTTTATACAAAATGAAAATCGATTACACGGTAACGCTTTAACAGAGATGGCGTGCGTCAATGAAAACTTGACCCATGGCCTACTGACTCACCATTCATCCTGACCCACGACCCATTGACCCACCACCCATCGTGACCCACCAAAACCCATCGTCATCAACTCTGACCCATGTTCCACGAACTCGTCTCCACTGACTGAAGGGTATTACACTTGCAATAAAACAACCCTGTTAAATTATCACTAATCGGAGTTTGAATTCCTATGGTCAATCGCGCAAGCACCGCTCTGTTACAATACCAAGGAATCTAAGCTTTACGATATAAAATGGTAAATTGTGTCACACGATGAATTTCAATTTAATTATCATATATAATTATTTCCTGTTGAATTACTGATACTTTACAGATACTGGAAAATAGGATGAAATTTGGAAGTCTCAAATCAAGGTAGAGTAAACCAACGCAAAGGGGGGAAAATGTGTAAAATTTTCCTTATAATTAAGCATACCGTACAAACTTAAAATTTCCATAAAAATAACATTACAGTACAAATTTTATGACTATTTTCCTCACAACTTTATGACTTGATTGTCTTGTGCTCTGAGCGCTCTATATAGTAAACACAAGCTTCAGCAATTATTATAATAGAAAGCAGTAGATATAAAATGCGAAACATTGTAGTTTTTTGTAGTTTTTGTGTCTCAATAATTGTTTTTCAATTTGCTTTTCAACTAATATTGATCATTTTCGATTATTTTTAACAAATCAATCCATTAACAATTTCCATAATATAGCCCTCCGTAAAAGAATTTTTTTAAAATGCTAGGGAACGTTCTGTTTGTTTCCAATAGAGTTAATATACTGAATTTCAGCTCCCTAAGTTAAACGGCTCGTGGGGTATTGAATTTTTCGCAAAAATTCGCATCCCCCACTCTTCCTTTAGGATAGATATTATAATGAAAACGATATGGTAACATACGAGTTGGAATTGAGGCCTAATTATATACGAAAAGTCATTTCATTTGGCCTTGCAATTTGGCTGTGATGATCAGCCATATTAAATCAAAGATTCGGAGTATCACTTCAAGAAACTGCAGCAATAGTCAGAGGTGTTTTGCACGACGTGGACCTTATCAGTACATCGGACACAACGTTAATATCAAGAGAAAGACCTCGAACTGTGGAAAAACTTAGAAATGAAAGTTTAGATAATGCATGTGGTCCTATTTTAGGTCTTTACTTTGATGATCGACTTGATAACACATTGTCAAGAGAAAAGCTTGGCGAGAAATACTATCAGAGGACTGTGAAGGAACAACCTCTTTCTGTCTACGTTGGACACCTCTGGATCCAGTCTGGAAACTTCTGAAAGTATTATCAACTATGTCACAGCAGAAGTGCCCGGAGGTCTCAACAGCGTTGTTGTGCCTGGTTGTGATGGAACTCCAGCGAACACAGGAGTACATAATGGAGTACTGCGCCGCCTTGAATTGAAGTTAGGCAAACCTATTCAATGGGCTGTTTTCCTCCTTCATTTTAAGGAATTACCCCTACGATACTTGTTCCAGTTCCTTGATGGCCCCACTTGTGGCCCTTTGTCTTACACTGGCAGCACTGGAAAGTCTTTGGATGTCCGCTCGCAGCTTCCGTTAGTAACATATGAGCCAATTAATTGTGCCTTGCCTTCGATTGATCCATCCATTATTAGTAAGGATCAAAAATATCTGATGGATGTTGCTCTTGCCATTTCCTCTGGAATCTGTCCAACGGATTTACCCAAACGCGATCCAGGGTGACTCAACGTGTCCCGTTGGTTGACAACAGCGGACAGATCTTACGGCTGTACGTTTTCACAACGAAATCTTCGCACAGCCTAAACACCGTAGTGGTTTTTATTACGAGGGTGTATGGTCCATTCTGGTTCCGTATCATAGTCCAACATTCAATTAAGGATGGATGTCGACCAATATATTGTGACTTCTAGATATTTTTTGACAAAACTCACCTCGACGTGATCGACCCTGTGATTTCACGAAATGCTTTCTTAACATCTCCAGAAAACATTCTGATTGCGATGCTAACCGACGAAAGAGCACACATTCGAACACTTGCAATTCCAAGAGTTATAAAAGAGCCAGAGAAGTTGAAGGAACAGGTGAAAAGCTGATGGTGTTCGCAAATTCAACATTCCTAAAATAAATTTTGAGGACTACTACGTTGGCATGATCGACTAGCAGACGACCCAAGTGATCCCACCACCAGTCTTGAATGACATAATATCCGAGGATTTGCAAAACATGCTGGAAGAAGAGATTCCAACTGAATGGTCATTCGCTGACTTCCCATGACCCACGAAAGCTATGGAAAGAAGTATACAACTAGTTACGGAGGCCTTCAGGAAATTTTTCTGTCATGGAAATTGTGACGGCTTCGTTCGAGCTACAGTGAAATCCAGAAAGAGAATGCCATCATTCAGTTTCAAGGGTCAGTATAAAACGTGAATTGTGAAACCTTGGCGATTTTTTTTTTTTTTTTTTTTTTTTTTGCAAACCCGAAATTAACAGTCTTTAAGTTTTATAATGCATACGTTTATTTTTTTTTGTTTGTTATACATTAAACATTCTAATCTGTCAGGTATTTGTATGAATGAAACATTTGAGCCTAATAACTGTGTAGTTATAAACTATTGCTGCTTTAATTCATACAAATGAGTTATTGCGAATGAAAGATTCTTATTAGTGTTCATGTACTAGTAAGAAAAAATATGTAAGTTCAGGCCAACTGCCAGAAAAGAAAATATTTTCCCAGGGTTCTGAAACTTTTTATAGTAGTTAAAACTACTATATAAACGCAACTTTTCGTTAGATGTTATGATAAATGCATAGTACTGTGTTAAAAAGATAAACCTTTTTAATTTTTCAACGAATTTTCCAGAGTTTGGACCCCCTGCCAGAACATAAGAATATCATTCTAGAGTTTTGAAATTTCGCACAGGTAATACCTACATTTACGTACAACTTTTCCGCAGTACCGCGAAAGGATCTACCATTCTATTGAAAATTTACAAAATTTTAGATTTTTCCTATTTTTTTAAAACAAATTCTCGAAATTTCAGACACCTTGCCAGAACAGAAGATATTGTCCTAAGGTTCTGAAATTTTTCAGGAATAATACTTCCATGCAGGCACAACCTTTCTGCACTACTGCAAAGAGGTCCTCAAACTTTCGATTTTTTTGACCCCCCACTTTTAGTGTTTTCAGCAAAGGATATAGCCGGACAAGGGGGAGGAAAGTGCCCTTAAGAGTCTTCATCCCGGCGAAATTAAAATACCGCTAATTTTACAGTAATTATGTGATATCTTCAAATAGATAAAAGATAATCGAAATGTGGAACAAGAGCGCCCTAGACAATATTATTTTACATGAGAAACCGTTATCACGACTCGCTTATCTGCTTTCGATTTTGAGCCATTTTGAAAATCGGCATTTATTTTCGCGTTTCTAAACAGCTGAAAACGGAAAGCCGCTAGATGACTTGTGATAACGGTACCTCACGCAAAATAATATTGTCTAGGGCGCTCTTGTTCCATATTTCAATATTATCTTTTATCTATTTGAAGATATCATATAATTACTGTAAAATTAGCGGTATTTTAATTTCGCCGGGATGAAGACTCTTAAACGAATTGCTGTGATATTTATACCAAAGGTACCTCATATTCAAAGATAACTTTATGTAGAAAATCAACTTCAAATTCCTTCGTATTTCAAACTTATTGTTGAAAATTGAAAAAAAAAAAACAACGATATTCATATCTCGAAAACGACATGAGTTACGAGTGTAAAACAAAATATGTAGGGATGGACACGAACGAGTTCGAGCAAGTTTTCTTTGAAACTCAACTCGACTTGAAACACACATCTTTAAGCTCGACTCGAGAACTCGACTCGAAAAATTTCTTCCAACTCGATTCGAAACTCGACCCGAATTCGGATCGAGTTTCGAGTCGAGTCGAACCTAAACGAGCCAGTTCGAGCTGAATCCTGTTGGTAGTTTCAAGTACTTTCTTCAAGTATCCTACATAGACAATATAATTATCAATGATACTACTACTACTACTACAAATTATTGAATTGAAATGAAAACTATGAGTTTTACGTCCCACGATAATGCTGGTTAGGCTAAAGGAGACGCTGATGATGAGTAATGAATGAAATGGTGAAATGAAGAAAGTGGGAGGAAGCAGGAGAACCCCGAGAAAACCCACGCACACGGTGTTTGTCCACCACAAAGTTCACTTGGCGGGGGTTGGGATCAAACCCGGGACCCCAAGCACCAGAGGTGAATGCTCTACCACTGAGCCACCGCGGCCCCTACAAATTATTATTATTATTATTATTATTATTATTATTATTATTATTATTATTATTATTATTATTATTATTATTATTATTATTATTATAACAACACCGTGTATAACTATGAAAGATAGGCTGTTTGTATCTGAATACTAAAAACTAGTTGTCTGCCAATCTTTGTCATCGAGAAGTCTTTAGAAGGCAAGTACGTACATAGTTCACGAGGTTCTGAGTTTGAGTTCCGGAGGAGCAAGTATTCGGGCTCGAGCCCAAAATTGTTAAAAGTTATAGGGTGCCGGCTAAACATATTCAAAACTGCTCGTCCGGGTTTAGGGTTGTCAACGGCTAGGGTCACAGCTCATTCACTATCGAGTCGAACCGAGAAGTGAGCCGAGTCAACAGCTCAATCAATCGAGCCGGCTCGAGCCGATGGCTCACATGAGTCAAGTTGGTAAGTGAATCATCCCAACCAAGCTGTTCGATCAGTTAAACCGAACCGAGTCGGTTGACTTCACTACCCGGGTTGAACTTCTGCTTGGGCTGAAACATTCGACCGTGCAGGTCTCAGCCTTCACGGTAAGAACTACAGTATATACCTATATTAGTGCTCACGACATTTGAAACTACAGAAATCTATAATAAAAATCTATTGTCGTCTCGTTATCGAGACGAGACGATATGCAAGTAGTGTTCCCTGTCGTGAGCAACACTAAACATATTCCACATTACTGCTAATATGTCTCATGGTTTTCGCTTTTCATTCTAATCAGGCCGTGATTTCAAAGCAAGTTAAAGCGAGCTTAACAAGCGAGCCGTTTATCAAACTCGACCTCAAAAACAGGACTCGGCTCGGAACTCGATTCGATAAAATTACCTTTAACTCGACTCGAAACTAGAATCAAATTCAAGTTGAGTTTCGAGTCGAGTCGAGTTTTAGCTCAACTCGTGCCCATCCTTAAAAATATGAATATTCTGCTCGAAGGGTCTTACCCGAAATAAGAAACATTGTATTTCGCCCTTCAAATTTCTAGCGAAAAACGCGTCGAAAATATTTGAATTCAAATCTTCTTGCTTTATGTTTGAGTGATCATCTTCTACTTTCTACCATAGAAGCAGCATCAACCCACGTATAATATATTTAGACCATGGTTTGATACCATAGGTGCAACTTGGTCTAAAATGAGAAAAAGTAAAGTTGGAGCGCTGTACTTTGCCTACAATATATGCAACCCACGTTACACCGTAAATGTTTCTCCCGGGGCGTATAGTGTCAAAAGTCAAAGATGGTCGATTTTAAGTTTCTGACTCGTCATGACTAGCTCTACATGGCAATATAACTGTCATAATCGTACTTCTTCTAGAAAGCTCGTAAGAGTGCTAGTGTCTGTGGTTTTCAGTCTGACTTTAGGGGGATACCAACATTTTAAATCGTGATTTACAAAAAACAACTGCTTAAACTGGAAAGTTGAAATTTAGACAGTGCATAGGCTTTATAACGTAAGGTACCGCTAAGGAAGGATTTTTTGGAAATCCGATGTAGGAGGAAGAAGAATGGGCGTTGCAGTCAAAGATGATTTGAGAAGATTTGCCCTCTAGGGAAACTGAATAAACAGCGGCTGAAAGTAGCACTGCGAAAATAATGGTCACCCAGTTTAAGCTCGGGTCTTGCGGTAATTTTGTAGCTCTGATGGGAGGACGCATTTTCCTACCAGGCCATCGGCTGAAATAATCACTGGTTAGAATTGTTATAATATGTCCATAGCTTGGAATGAAGTCCTTTAGTTTAATGTCCCACAATTATGCCCTTTAGGCTAAGGGAGACTATATTTAAGGCAAGTGAATGATGAGGGAAGAATTGGTAGAATGAGAATTTGGAGGAAAACAGGAGTACCCTAAGAAACCCATGTGCACGATGTTGTCTGCTACAAACTTACTTGGCCAGGGATGATCGAACCAGGACCCCACGCACCAGAGTGCTCTACCGCTGAGCTACAGCGTCCCCTATTTGGGAATCCATTAAGGTTAAAGACATGATATGTCGTATTTGGAATAAACAGATGTTTTTCAGTGGCTCTTAAATATTTGACTTAGGAGGGACGAAGTTCGAATTTCGTGTGACTCATACAGAAGTCAGATGAATTCTGTATGAGAGGTACAGCCTGCAGTAACACATGGGAGCATTTGTTAGTACGCTATCAATATTGTAGAATTCTTGTTGTTTCATCTTTACAAAGAGAGAACAGGAAAGGACATAACAAACTGTTGATGGTTTCTTGCAACACAAAGCCTTTACCGCCCTCGATGGTTTTGTAGAAAGACCGTCAATCCGTACGACCTCTAAAATAAACAGTCTAATTTGAATCATTAAAACTTGCTGCCGGAGATAAGATGTGGGAGTTTTTGGCTAGCTTTGGATGCCTTCCTTCCCCCTTCTCTCTCTCTCTCTCTCTCTCTCTCTCTCTCTACCTTGGGGGAAGTGGGGTTTGGAAGAAAAAGAAGCAGAACGATGCTTCTTTTTATTCCCCCTCCCGCCTTCCCACTTTTTCGCTTGTAACCCTGTCGTTTTACATGACTGTATCCAGCTGTTGTATGTTTACATGGTTTGTCGTAAATTCCCAAACGAGAATAGGGACATTTTTTTTAAAAAAGACACACAGTAATGAAAGAATTAAGGAAAAATGCGTAACAGATTTAATTTTAAAATGATGTAGAGCTTTCCTAATTATATTCCTTTTTAAGTGATTGTTACATTTAGTTTATACAATACTTGCTGAAATGTCCGTTCTTATAGCATGATGAAAAGAAATTTATGAAATGAAAAGCATTCGAACCCTTTCCCCACTTAGGATAGGCCTACACATCTCAATTAAGTGTAACGATGAAAAAATCAAGCAATCTTTTTGGCATAATTTTTTAACCCTTTATCCCCTCTGCCCCCGTATAATACACCTTTTAATCAAAGTAACATGATAAAAATAAGAGCTTGTGACAGCTACTGGTTCCAAAATTCATTTCAAGTGGATCATCCATCTTCAAGCAATGCAAGCACAAACAATAGACCACGGCAATTTCAATGTGGAGGATACTATAATAAAAATTGTCCTTCTTATCCCTCTTAAAACCAGAAATTCTGAAACTCTTGTTGGCTTATTTTAATGGGGCTCTTTTAAAGCGAATTTTATCTTTCTAACTTTGAAGGGTTCGAGAGATACTCTATTTTTGGACGAAATTTCGAACTCCTGAATTTCTCTTAGGATATGTCCATAAATGGATGTGACATTGAAAGCTAGCTCGAACTTTGCTCACAAGCATATCAAACGCATACAATTTTTATGCCATTATTCAAGGATTTCGTTATACAGGCAAGGATTTATTATACAGATTCAAGGATTTCGTCATACAGATTCAGTGATTCGTTATACAGATTCAAGGATTTCGTTATACAGATTCAATGATTCGTTATACACATTCAAGGATTTCGTTATAAGGCAAGATTCGTTATACAGATTCAAGGATTTCGTTATACAGATTCAAGGATTCGTTATACAGATACAAGGATTTCGTTATACAGGCAAGGATTTGTTATACAAATTCAACAATTTCGTTATACGGGCAAGTATTCATTATACAGATACAAGGATTTCGTTATTCAGATAAGGATTTGTCATACAGATTCAAGGCTTTCGCTTTACAGGCAAGCAATAGCGCAGATAGTGACATCTATTATCGGGATTGTTTATCATTGGGATTAGTGTGACGCACAGACTGAGATGTTTGCCGTTTATTATTTTCTATTTATATTATATTTATATATTTATATATATTGCAAGCTGGCAACTTCGAAGGCTTGTGGACCCACAATGAGGCATACACGGATACGGAATTATAAGAAAAAATACTTGCATTTGGTACCGGTATCATCAAATACTTATCCAAGTTTGCCATGTTCCAACATTCTTTATATTAAAATACTATATTTATAAGTTTGTTTATAAAATACATTCCCTTTGAGGGTCTTTCTGTCCTTTACTTGTGTTCGTAAAGGGATTTGCACAGATATAGTGAGAAGTGGGAAGGAGATTCGCACTCATATCAGAACTGTCTGCTATGTAAATAGCACAGGTTCAGCTAGTACTGTAATAAAATTTTAATTTTTACCAGTGTGACTACCCTCAAATGCCGTCATTGGCTGGATATATAAACATCTCTTACTAAGATTAAAAGTACTCAGCATGTTATGAAACGAACTACTGGCTATTTTCGTGGCATTTCATGTTTTGTAGAAGTTTAAGCTACGGCTCTAAATGACATCATAAACTGTGCATCAAAATTTCGGGCCTACTAAGCAAAAGATCTAGAAGCAGTGTATTTGCTTATTAAGTAGCATTTTATAGATATCATGCTATCTGTTGCACTTTCTAAATTTCAAATCTTTTTCTATTCATTCTTACATGAGTATTCGTGAGCGTGCACACACACATATATAAACAGGGTGTACCTGAAAGATGTCCACTAACTCCAGGAAGTGATTCGTGACATCAAAAGCAGACAAAATATCCTCTTGTATATTGTCGATTTCCGCGTCGTATAAGAGTAACAGGGATACAACTTGGAATCGACAATCGAGCCCTGATAATTGGAACGAAATAGAAAGATGCGCACAGCGTACACGACACGGAATTCGACAACACACAAGAGGACTTTTTGTCTTCTTTTGATGTCACGAATCACCTCCCGGCGTTTGTGCAGATCTTTCAGGTTCACCCTGTATATACCAAAAAAATAAGAAAAAAGAAAAAATTAAAAAATTGCAGGGAGAATACTAAAAGTTGAAAATGGTACCCTTAGGTTTTACGTAGGAGACCTAAGAAGTTAAGAAGTATTGGTAGTATTCGAAAGTTGAAAAACGTTTTGTGACAGTTTACAAGTGAGAATATATTAATAAATTGGTAATCATTCCACTAAACACTCACCTGCAGGTAATGTCCTAGGGGTGAGGAAGACGTTAAAGAAGAACTCTGCAGGTAATTAAGGGTTTGTCTAATCACAGAAGTTATAATAGATAATTTTGTCTCTTTAATATATTTTTCTTGTAATTGTCATTTCTAGCTACTCTAGGGGCCATATTTTTAATAAATAATCATTTCTACCATTTCTCTAATAATTGCCTTTCTAATATAAGAATAAATCTTGAATTACACGATCCAAATATCTAATAGGTCTACACTATATAGTAAAATAGCTGTGTCACTTCAACACAATTGATCTGTAATACCTATTTTAAATTTTGACACGTGCCTAGTGCTACTTCAACTCCATCGGATTTTTGAGAAAATTGTTAAAATGGTAGCGGGTAAATCAACTATTTGACATGGCCTTTCATGCTTTCAAAAAACTATTTACATGAAAGATTATATACAATATAACACATCGTTCTTTACTTAGTATAAATACCAAACGTACCGCTTAATGCTTTACCGTAAACGGCAATCTGCATGTTAAAAATTACAATATATTGCATCTATCTGATAAATTGGATTTTGAGGTAGCTGCAATATGTTCTTTAATTCATTGTTTTTAGCAAAGAAAAGGTTTGGTTGATCGCTGGCGAATAATATAGTTATAAATATTAATGCCTTAATTGTTTGCGTTGATAATGCGATCTGGAGGTGTTACTAAAAGTACAAAGTATATATTGAAAGAAAGAAAAAAAAAAACATTGTGCTGTTTTCATTCCCCCGTTTCTTCGTTCAATCATCTAGTTCTTTAACGCTACTGCAATGATATTTTTGCAATACTCAACGCCGGTTCTGTCTAACTGGTAATACCAGGCCTGTGTTAACCGCAACACAAAGATCTTTGTTGTTGAAATGACACCCTAAAGGGATAGTCATACTGGTCAATGGTCTGTGTTTGTTGTGTAAAAGCAAATCTGTGTTTGAAGAGTTTCCCCAGATCCAATATGAAAATGAGGTCATACAAAATTAGTCGAACCGCTTAGAGGATAGTTAAAAACATTTGTGCACGCTCTAATAATTATAATTTAAAACTTACTATGTTACCTTCCATAAAGGGAATATTGCGCACAGCATCCACACTCCATTACCTTACATGTGCTTCCCCCCAATAATTTAAGTGACAATAGATAAATAGTCATACATTTACCCAAAGTATTTTGATTCGTAATAATTACAAGGAGCCACGCGTTTCTGCACGTTCGGGGCACCAACACTCTCCCCTGCAGTTTTTCCTCAAACATTTCCGATATTATACAACTTATCAGAATATTGCTTCAACCTTCAAGAATGAATTTGCCCTTAGAAGCACACTCACTACAATAAAGTATAATATGTTCAACCAGTGTTGTAAATGTGGCCGTAATAAAAGCAACATTAAGAACACAGGAAATATTATCTGTTAAACAACAAGCTTACTGAAGATTCCCTCCTACACAGCCATGCAGAGGAACAATTACACCAAATAAGAAAGACACTGAAATGTGTAAAACAAAAGGACAAATGGATCTTTATTAACGATAGTTTTATCGCTCAATCCCTTCAACCATAAATCTAGGGATTTGTCCCCTTGACATGTCACTAGCACCAGTCAGTCCATTTGCAAAAGACAGTAATTGCACCAGTGTTTCAACACTTTTACAACCTTTGTCTGCCCACATGGGTAATGACAGAAATATTCTTTCTTTCTTTTCTGTTCATGCATCCTACATACATATAACAAGCATCCCAATTTTATCAGCTACTAAGTTAGCAAATGCCCCCACGTGTTACAGTGGGCAGTCGTTCTTCTGTGTCTTTCATATAGAATTTGTCTATACCAGAAGTCTAGTATAAAATTTGAACATCTCGTGTGGGCGGGGGGGGGGGCGGAGTGCATCTTTGTAAAACACCCCACTCGCTTCATTTCTGGTAAAGATTTACGAAAAAAAAATGCTGGAACACTTGTTTAATTATTTCAAATGAGAAATCTAAATTCTGAATTTAATGTGTCTCTAAGATTAAGGGATTCTAAGATTTGGATATGTTGTTATAAAAATTTGAACCTCCATTCTATTTAGACTTTCCTGTAGTATCTACAACTGTATGAAAGGCGACGAATGTATGAAGAGTTGAGTTTGAACTATTACAAAGTAAGTAGAAAGAAAGACATTTTTTCCCTACATTTAAATAAACATTGATGGTGCCTCCTCCAAAAGAGATAGTTGGCACAAGCGCAAGCACTAGTGATGAAGTAATTTGCGTAAGAAACACAATGTCGACAGGAGCAGACACGATCTTCCGAAAGAGATGATCCACCTGGTTCAACCTTAGAGAGCAGCGTAATGCCATGCGAAGAAACAGTCAAAACAGAATAGCGACTATGCATTGCTGATGAGAACCAGTTAAGAATTCAATAAAGATTTTTGATTGTGCAAGGAAACACGTACTTTATAGTTGTATTTATTCAAAGCATAAAGAGTACTTAATAAGATGCTTAATATCAATGAGAAGTCTATGTAATGATTAATAAAAATGATTAAATTAAATAAGTAGAATTAGGTATGGCAGATGATTCATACCAACCTGTATCCCGGGCTGTCCCATTAGAGCATGTGAGGTAGGTTCTAATCTCTTCTTTATAGAAGTAAGTAAAATAACCCTAATTTACCTCAAGATGCTTGGTACAATATTTATTTCCACTATATACACAATGAGATTAATTGCACAAAGTCTAAGATACAATTTACAATAAGATTTACGTCAGGAGACCAATTTCTATGGCTTAGAATGTCTTTTTTAGCTGAGTTTTGCTATAGGTAATCGAACTTACAGGTGAAGGTAGAGACCTCTCATCCAAAGTCCTTGGTTTCGATCTTTCCACATGGCTCACTCCAATCACCCTCGATGTCCAGGCTGTATCCGTCCTTTTTCTCTTTTTTCTGTCCCCTTATATTCCCAATTTTATCAGTCATTTGACATTAAAGATTTGATGATCTTTTTTTTTAAATACAAAAAAGTCTCATTACCTTCTATCTCAGGATAAGTCGTTATGACATATTAATGTTCCTCTTTTCAAGGTTTTTTCTTATCATTTACTAACGCATTATCACTTTTTAAACAACTTATTATCTCCATTTATTCCTCCTCTTTTTTTCTCATAAAATCCGGTTACAACACAGTAAGTATGGTAAACTGTGATAGACTTAAGAAATATAGAGCTCAATTTCGAAAAAAAAATATATAGGGGACCAAGGAAGGAATGTAGTGGAGTAGGACACCTTGGTTTGGTGATGTTATCCTTAATTCGACTTCCAGGTGTTCTTTTTATTTAATGAAGTTCTACATAACAAGACCGATTTCAAGAACATCTAAAACTTTTCTGACCAAAGTATATTCACTTAAAAACTAAAATACAGTGTTACGGTTTCGATAACTTAACGTTACCTTCATCAGACACTAACTGAAAGAAATATCTTCAGCACATTGAAATAACTTATATACAAAAAAGAGAAGGGCCTAACACTCCTTATTTGTTTGGGAAGCTACCTGAAGTCACCTGTGTCTTTCTTTATTCGGGCCTACATCTGTTCAATCGGCCACCTACCTGGACTTAATTACCCGTCCACCTGTGTTTGTGTTTTCCTTCTGTCAATCCTATCTGTCTGAAAAATATAAACACAGGTGGACGAGTAATTAAGTCCAAGGACGTTTCCGATTGAATAGGTGTACGCCCAAAAAAGAAAGACACGAGTGACTTCAAGTAGCTTCCGAAACAAACAAGGAGTGTTAGCCCTTTCTCTTCTTAGCTATGTATTTCAATGCTCTAAAGTGTTCTGAAGATATTTCTTTCAGTTATTGTCTGATGAAGTTATCATTAAGTTGTCGAAACCGTAACACTGTATTATAGTTTAAATAAATAAATAAATGTATATACTCTGATCAGAAAAAGTTTTAGTTATTCTTGTAGTAAGTTCCAGCGTCGTAATGAGTAGAGTTATCATTTTCAATTTAAATTATTAGCGCAACGTCAATAACAAAGGAAGCCAGTCAGAACATGCATTAAAAGGTACCATCGGGACATTCACCTGATGAGATTTTTTAAAAAAATGCAATGAGATATCTAATATTAAGTTCAACCAGGGGCGGATCCAGGACCGACTTCAGGGGGGGCGGTGGATTGTCATACTGCTACTTTTAAGGGCTCCAAATTTGGGATGGGTTTTTTATATATATATATATATATATATAAAATAAGAAAGTTTCCTCTTCTCGGAGGGCGATCACCACGATCGCCCCCCCTGGATTCGCCCCCTGAGTCCAACATTTATTCTCTTTAGGCTGAAAGAGATGGATAATAAATGAAAATGAGTGATTATCAAATAAGCAGTTGCATGATAAGGTAGGAGGAAACGAACACACTCCGAGAAAATTCATGGACACCATGTTATCTACCACAAATCACTTAGGCTGGGATGAAACCACGAAACTGTCACACCAGAAGTGAGAGGTGTACCATCTAAAAAATGATTGATCCTACCAGGACATTTATTTTCATGGTCCTCTAATTAATTTTATTCACTTTTCTTTGCTTAATCCAATACGATTTGCTTAATCCAATACGACAGGGACACACACACAAAATTGAATCTCCATTTTTACTCAACCTTTTCTGTAGTATCTCCAACTGGATGAGAGGACTCGAAGACAAAATAAAAATTCACAAGTAAATATCGTTTCACAGTGTGAAACTAAAACTTCTAAACTATGCAAATTCGATACTTAAACTTGAAGTGGTGCGCATTTATAAGTACTAGTTGCAATAGAATAATAGAATCAGAGATACAATCTGTTCCTCGATACTGCACCAATATCAGAAAACCATTACTCGCTATCTGGTACTCTTTTATTCTATCACGATAAAGGTTGAAACAAAAAACCGTTTGTTTATAGCACTTCTAGTTTAAATAGTGAGATAATGGAGGAGATGGAACATATTCATTCAATTGGACGTTGAATCGATGGCAGAAAACCGTTTATCGATATCTCTTACCGTTTTTTGATCCGATACCTGTCGACAGACGGAATGACAAAAGCCGTCCTATAAGACTTCCGACACTTATAAATACAATAGTTTAGAAGTTTTATAAAGACCGCCAATAGTCATCAGTGAGACGCGATCCCACAATGCATTTTCCGTTATGATTGTCAAAGTAACGCTTCAGTCTGCTCTATAAGAAGAAATTTGGTTTATCGAAATTCATTTATATATTTGCCCAGTAGGGCCATCCGGGACAGGAAAAAAAAAGTCATTCGTGTTGTCCACGAGAGAATAAAAAAGGTTTTCTCGTCTTGTCTCGTGTTTTTAAGCTCTTGTCTCGTCTCGACACTGCAGGAATTATTTTTCGTCTGATCCCGATTTTCGGAAACATTTTTTCATTTCGTATCAATTTTTTTTTAAGGGGGGGCTTGTTATGCAAATTTATGCATACAATATATAACCTGATTTTTCTTAACTTTATTTGGAAGTCATGATAATTCTTTCGCGTCACGGGAGGTCCATAAACAAAATTTAACAAAAATTTTGAAGTTTTTTTTCTTGGAGTATATTATGTAATGACTTGTGTAATTTAAAGGTTGATAAATGCTCTTCATTGTATTTGCAGTTTTTTATGCTGTGAATCATGCAACACTGAAACAGTGTTTGATATATCTATATATATATCTATATCTATATCTGTATATATATATATATCTATATCTATATCTTACCTATATATATATATATTTATATCTGTATCTATATATCTATATCTAACCTATATATCTATATCTATATCTGTATCTATATATATCTATATCTATATCTTACCTATATATATATATTTATATCTGTATCTATATATCTATATCTATATCTTACCTATATATCTATATCTGTATCTGTATCTATATATATCTATATCTATATCTTACCTATATATATATATATATTTATATCTGTATCTATATATCTATATCTATATCTGTATCTATATATCTATATCTATATCTCTATCTGTATCTATATATATCTATATCTATCTATCTATATCTATATCTTACCTATATATCTATATCTATATCTGTATCTATATATCTATATCTATCTATCTATCTATCTATATAAGAGTTGGGTAAACTAGTGTTGCCGAAGAAACTCGAGAAATTTCTCATCTTGTGGGGAACAGTAATGCCTATCAGTTCAGAAGACGCACAAAAAAATATCTGAAGAACTCCTTGATGGATCACCACCAATTTTGGCCAGGATATACAGGGTCAGAAGTTAGGAAACAAACTCGTCGATGGAGATAATATTCAAACCGGAAGTGGTAGAAATCGACTTCCGGTTTTCACGTTGATCATTATAGAGCAAAAACGGTATTAGATAGTGAGAACTGGTTTCCTGCAATGACTTAACCGTGTGAAAAATACATTTCATATCTATCCTTAACTCTTTATTAAAACCGGAAATGATAGGTATCCACTACAACCTCCGGTTTCAATATTGATCTACATAGAGCAAAACTATAAGAGATTGCAGGAAACGTTTTTTTAATAGATCTAGCATTCTAAGAATGATATCATCTTCTTTCTTAACTCTCTTGTCAAACTGAAAGTGGAACAAATTGACTACTTCCGGTTTTAACGTTCATTGCTATAGAGTGACAATCCTAGTAGATAGCGAGAAGAGCCAATCAAACAACTAAACGTCCCAAGAATGTATTCTATCTGTAGTCTAATCTTCCAACTATCACTTCCGGTTTCAATATTAATTGAGAAAATGTGGCGTCATACAAACCAAACTCCTTCACGGTGTTTACATATGACAGTGCTAGTTTTTTAAACTTTACTAATTAACCAAACATTTCTCAGTGGACAACACTTTCCTGATTTCAATTTTTTTTTACCATTAACCTTAACTATAAGGGGGACGAACGGATAAATATTGGGGATAGTTAACTATTCAAGCATACTTTTCAAAGGTACTCGAACACCCAGTGAATTGCGCCTCATGATCTACTTGGATATTTTCACTTGCAGCACTCGACTACGGTGTGTCATTGTCGAGTAAATCTTTCAGTTGGCTTCTTGACCTACTACAGGTTAAAATTCTATGTATGACTTCTGGATAACGAAGCAAGAATGTTGACCACTTTTTCTGACTATGCCGAAAGCCTAGTTTTAGCTTTCTAGAACAAACTTTACTACTTCTTAATCCAAGTAACTCACTCAATAATTGTTCTCTGGGTCAAAACACCGGTGTCATTTAGTAGGAAAAGAGTGTACAATTGACTCTCCATGATTGTGATAAGTATGTGAGGACCACAGCGGCCATGTTGTAGAGTGCTCATCTCTAGTATGTGAGGTTTCTGGTTTCAAGTGTGGTGGACAAATACAATATCCGTGTATTTTTCTTGATCTTCCGTTCAATCTCACTTTCTTCATTCCACCATTTTATTCATCATCCGCTGTCTCACATAGCTTCGAAGGGAGCACAATAAGTGCTTACCTCTGGTGCGTGGGTTTCCTGGTTCAAATCCAAGTAAGTTTGTCCGTGCCTTTTCTCGAGGTGCACCCGTTTCCTCCCACTTTCCCATTCCACCGATTCTTCCATTATCATTCACTTGCTTTAATCATCGTCTCCATTAGCCTAACGGGCGTAATCGTCGGACGTTAAGCTGAAAGATTTTCCTTTCATTTTCTTTTACTTTGCCTCAATACACAATTGTGGAACGTTAAAGTAGAAATTTCAATTCATTTGATTAATTATTGATACAATATCTATATATTAAAATGCTAGGTTTATGTTTTTTCTTTCAAATCCTTTCGACAAGAGATCTCGAAAACCGCAAGTGCTAGAAACGTGCCGTTTTCACTGGTCGATTCCCAATTTTGTGTAAATATCCAGTTTTAATTAAATATTTTGAAAAAAATTGTGTTATTTCTTTATTAAATTTTTTAGGGGTACACTAGAAATGTTGAAATTTTGAAAAAGCGTCATATCCTACGAGTTATACATTCCAACACCACATTGCTGTGTACAGGGGTTGTATATCTCTTAGACGTTTGTTTCATGACCAAACGATAATGAGAAACGAAGGATAAATATTTCTCCAGTCTGAGGTGAATCTTTATTGTTTGGAGTATTTTGCCCAATGAACACCATATATCACTGACATTATAATTAATTATTACTTATTGCATGCAAGAAATTAAAAAAAAAAAAACACTGATCATACATGAATTAGAAACTCCAACCGGAAGTAGGCTCAAATCTTGCAAACGTTGCGAGATATTGAAACAATAATAATTTTAAAAAAATCTCTCCTTTATGGTACCCCTTGCCGATTTTTATCTAGTTGTATTTCGCTTGTGTCTGTAAAGGGACATGTACAGATGTTGTGAGGAATGACAAGCAGATTCATGCTCATATGTGTATGATGCGCTATATAGAGAGCACAGATTCAGGTAGTACTTACAAAAATGTGAAACTACATTTATATTGGTGGAAGGTCTTACTCCTTCTAAGCAGTGGCTTACGCAAGGAGGGTTCGGGGTTTAAACCCTCCTTTGTGAAAGATATTATGAAAAATAAATGGCTTCACTGGGAATCGAACACGTATACCAAAGACACGCGAGTTAACGATTCGCTTAAGAGATCGTGAACGAATAAAACGAATGAATGTCTGTCCGTAGACGTGAACAATGAACAAAGGAAATGAAGTGTCATAAGATCAAGAACAGATCAAAGAATCATTTCCAAGAAATATATCTACATAACACATTATCTTCAGGAGAATAAACTTAATTCCAGTCAGCGCAGCGCAAGGTCCGTGCGTAGGCGACATGACT
Source organism: Thermobia domestica (assembly GCF_964235325.1). Taxonomy (NCBI): domain Eukaryota; kingdom Metazoa; phylum Arthropoda; class Insecta; order Zygentoma; family Lepismatidae; genus Thermobia; species Thermobia domestica. Next base: position 41,059,840 of record NC_137471.1, read on the forward strand.
AAATTGCCTTCAACGAGTAGCGACAAGCAGTCTAGCCCTGCGACTGGGTAATTCCGAGAATTGTGCTCCATAATAATTATATAGCTCTCCCGTTCGTCTCCTTCAGCATCCGTAATTGCATCCAAAGATTATGACGTGTTGTAGGTTGTAATTTTCTAATCGGATCGGCCGCCATTTGACTCCCTGTGGGTGGGAAGTGCACGTGACACGGTCACGTGCAATGGTATGCCGCTCAAAGACACATGTGATAATGGGAAGATTACACTGTATAACGAGAGATATGGTCTTTCACAGAATGAGCAACGTTGTTTGTATTTAAAACAAGCTTTCATGTGTACCAGCGGCACTTCTTGAAGCCTTTAGAAGTTGCGGTAACTGAGGGGTGCACTAAACTAGATGTGACAACAAAAGTTATGAATGGAGTGTCTGTCATACTCTGAAAGCAAAACAGTGTAAGAATATGTCGCTTCGTTATACTTGACGGTATGGTTTTTCTAGTCATTGTGTCCAAATACTTAACTAAAAAGCGCGTAATCCAAAGCATAACTAGAGAGGATCAGAGATCCTGCCCCCCCCCAGAACATTAGCATCCCCCTCCCGATTATCGCTGGACTGCAGGTAGATACGATTCTTTCAATTCTCAGAAGTAAAGAACCATTCTCCCTAATACAATATACAAGTTATGCCAATGTTTATGACTAGGGTTATCATCCGTCCTGTTTTTCAGGGCTCGTCCTGTATTTTAACATGTGTCATGTCCAGCAGACATTTAAAATGTTTCTGTATTTACATGTCCAGCATTTAGTCAGTTTTAAAACAGATATAGGTCTAAGAAATGAATGAAAATAATAAACAGTTTGCGTCATATTAGTAGCTGAGTATAGAAATACACCTAGGACCATGGTCTCCCGCAGTGGAGGCAAAATAAATAAATAAATAAATAAATAAATAAATAAATAAATAAAGAGAAAAACGCCAATACTACTGTGAATTTTCGAAAGATTATCGGTGCTTCGACAAACATGTCAAAAACTATAAGATTTGTTACTGACATTACACTGTTTATTATAAAAAATAAGAGCATACAACTTTGGTGAAAGTCATACTGAATTCAATAAAAAAGCCAAAACTCTTTTGGAGAAAACGGAAAACGGTTTCGGTGGGAAAGAAAAATAAACCGGGTTTGAAAGAAAATCGAAGTGTCGGTTTTTCAGTTTCTGGGGATGTTGTAAAAACCAGATTTCGGTTTTACTCATTACTAATCTCATTTTATGTTCAACCCCAATAGAGATTCATGAAAAAAATTATCTCTAAATACTTATGATGAAAGTAATTTCTCCTCAAGAAAAACTTACGGCTATATTGCATTTTCCTTTAGTATTTTCCAGAAGATTATATTTCACAAAATATTAGTCTCCATTTATTTGATCTTTCTTTGAAACAAGTAGGAATTTTAACGCTTCAATTTTAATGTTTCCTTCTTCGAGAGTATTTAACTATTCCTTGGTTTTGTAGGAATCAATTTGCATTACTGTACCTATATGTATAATTAGCCCATTCAGATTTAGGTTTTAATAATATTAAAATTATACTATAGATAAATACGTATATTTAAACATTCCTCATTTTATAAAAAATACATTTGTGCTATTATATACATAAATCAATTTGAATAAACCTCTTGCTTTGTAAAAATAAATTTATATCGTCTCGTATGTGAGACGGACACATACACACACAAACACAAGTGTCCATCGAGTTAAATAGCATAATAATAATAATAATAATAATAATAATAATAATAATAATAATAATAATAATAATAATAATAATAATAATAATAATAATAATAATAATAATAATAAAAGTAAATATAAACAAGATTATTTTATTGTGCATGCTGAAGACAGATTATTCGGTGCGGAAGTTATAGCGATTACCATATTGAAGTACAAAAATTACTTATAATTATGACAATACTAGCTGAATTACTTCAAATTTTTATATGAGGCAAATACTTTGTTTGTTTAGTGTGGCGTCCATTTTCAGCACTGAGACTATATGAGACGTGAATTTACAGTTTCAGGTGGAATCCGAACCACCATAATGCGTTTACGTTTCAAGGATTTCCCACCAAGACTACGTGAACCAACGGTATCACCTGTAGCGACTAGAGTAGGAAGGATGGAAAGAAGTAAGTTAAATGGGCTAGAACCTACCCTTTGGGCAGAACATCGAGTAAAGAATTTTCTCTTACTGCAGCCTTAGATAATGCTCATTAGAGTTATATATATATATAGTTAACTAGCAGGCTTAATATTGAACTAAGAAAAAAGTTGGTCAAGTATTATACAGGGTGGAAGGTAACTCCACCGAAAAACTTTTGAAGGCTGTTCCTTATACAAAATGAAAGAAAAAAGTTCTAATAAACATGAGTCGAAAAACGTCTCCTTTCAGAGTTATGAACTACTGAAAATTCGAAATATCACGTTTCAAAACATCCTGGCTTAAAAACTATAGTGTCTATCCCAAGCGGTTTAAGGAATTACACAGGAACTGGTATACGCTTTATCTAAATATCCATGTTTCAGAATTCACCGGTAGCAGCGAAACGAATGCACCATTAGGAGTATCCCTATACTTCAACTTCCTTTTCACAGTTCCTTTCACCGATAACGGAAGATGGTAAAACACGGATATTTAGATAGAGAACATAGTAGTTCCTCTGTAATTCCTTAAACTGCTTGGGATAGGTCCTATTGTTTCTAAGTTAGGGAGTTTTGAAAAATGATTTTTCGAATTTTCAATGGATCATAACTCTGAAAGGAGGCATTTTTCGGCCCATGTTTATTAGAACTTTTTTCTTTCATTTCGTGTAAGGAATCGCCTCCCAAAGTTTGTCCGTGGAGTTACCTACCACCGTGTATATGGAACATTAGATTGTATGATTCAGAGATTTGGACATTATGAGAGTTAGAGAAAAAATATTAGAGAGCTTTAAAATGCAGCGTTGGAAGAAGATAGAGAAGATAAAATTAACAGAGTAACAAACGAAGATGTTTCAAAATGGGTAGAAGAGAAGAGAACGCTTCTACCCAGTAGCCTTATTAGGGAAGGCCAATTGGATTGGACACATCTTGCAAAGAAATTGTCTTCTTCATACCCCCATAGAAGGAAAGATGAAAGGGAAGAAGAAGACGAATAGGAAGAAGAAGAACACAACTGATCGATGATTTGAAAAATAGAAGAAAATATTGGGAGTTTAAGAGTCTTCATCCCGGCGAAATTAAAATACCGCTAATTTTACAGTAATTATGTGATATCTTCAAATAGATAAAAGATAATTGAAATATGGAACAAGAGCGCCCTAGACAATATTATTTAGCGTGAGGTACCATTATCACAAGTCACTTAGTGGTTTACCGTTTTCAGCTGTTTAGAAACGCGAAAATAAATGCCGATTTTCAAAATGGCTCGAAATCGAAAGCAGATAAGTGAGTCGTGATAACGGTATCTCATGTAAAATAATATTGTCTAGGGCGCTCTTGTTCCACATTTCGATTATCTTATCTACTTGAAGATATCACATAATTTCTGTAAAATTAGCGGTATTTTAATTTCGCAGAAATGAAGACTCTTAAACAGAAAGCTGAAAATCGAGAAACGTGGAAGAAACCTATCCAGGTCCAAACCCAAAATTGAAAAAAAAAAAAAAAAAAAACTCATTAGCCCCAGGACTTGCCAGAAGGCGGACTACTTACTAATCATATAATATATGGAACTGCTCTTCTTTCAAAATAGTAGAATATGGATTTCGCCTATTTTCAGCCAATCTCGTAGTCAAAAGGGCTTAATTTCGTCTTTCTTTTTTTATTTTTATTTTATTTTTTCCTAGGTCACTTTTTGTATCGCTTAACGAAATGATTTCCCATGTTGATACAGCATGATCTTAATAGCCATGATAAAATAAAAAAAAATCTAAAAAAGACAGGCTTTCAAGATTCTCCGTGTCTTTTTCATAGACCCTACGCAGATATTCTATATAAACTGTTATTAAAAGCATATTGCCGTCAATCCCTACAATACAGAGGACCCTATTAAATGTATTATATAAAGAAGACGACACAAATAAAATAAATAAATAAAGCGGCCACTTACTAAGTTCAAAGGATGGATGGGAGCGACATCTGCCCCTTCGTCCGTGAGAATCGCTCGGAGGTGGGCAATGTAACTGGTTGCCAGTCTCAAAGTGTCGAGTTTCGAGAGCTTCGTATCCGGAGGCACCCAGGGCAAAGTGGTTTTCAGTCGGCAGAAGGCTTTGCTGAGGACCCTCATCCTCGCGCGCTCCCTGGCGTTCGCGGCGTTCCTTTGCTGTGGTTTCTCCTTCATTCCTCCGCCTCCGCCTGCGGACGATGAAAATCCTCTGGATACGTCGCCACTATCCTTCCGTCGTCGAGGCATCAGATGACCTCAACGGGGAACACTCAAATCTCCAGAGCAGGGTCCCTTCGTAGGGCTCAGTGCTTTCCAGGATTTATTGTTCTTCTGATAAACAGTTTTCTTAAAGAGTAACGCAACTGCCTGGAATAAAGAAAAGAAGAAATTGTAATTGTATTAAACACTAACGTGAATTACCCGCTTTTGCTGGGTAAAAATAAGAAAGAACACTAATATTTCCGTTAGTCCGTCTTTTTTTTTTTTTTTTTTTTTGCATTTATTACTGAAGCACTCTCTGATATTGGTCATTTTTGATCATTTTATCTCCCCCTCCTTTAAGCTGTGGAGCTGAATTTGGATTTAAACGGCATCGGAATTGTAACTGTTCATCTTAGCCACTCCGAAAACTATGTATTCAACACTAATATCGGTCATTTTAGATCATATATATATATATATATATATCCTCTTCCCTTTAGCTGCACCGTCAAAGTGAAATGATAAAGTCCATCCTAGGCTCGAAATGACCAACTGAAAATTTGATCGAGATCGATCGGGTAGTTCAAGAGTTTGTAAGGACGAGTTTTCGCCCTTACTGTATATATCAATATTAAAATAAATAGTGAAATATAATTATTCTGTTAAATGTTTATAAAGGTAAGTCTGGCCAGACGTATAGATTCTATAGTATAATTAATAATTATATTCATATATATATTCATATGTTGATAGGGTATAATATTATTTTAATGCTTATTCTTGAAATTGTATATATGCTGCGTTGTTTTTTCTTCTTGTTTTTTCTAGTTTCTTAAAGTTATTCGTTCAAGTTTTTTTTATATAGTTTTTCTAGCATGCAATGGAAAATTCCAGAGGGTAAAGACGGTTGGACAAGATTTTCAAACGATTTTTTGCGGATTCTTTTTAGCGAAAATAAGAAACAACATAAAAAAGGACATGTTCGCTCGAGGATATATAAGCGAAGGGGGCCATTGCATTGTGCGGAAGTTGGGAATGAGACTTGGCTGTTAGAAGCCTCCCGTCGTTGTCTTCGTTATTGCCTCGCCTGGAAATATTTTTTTTTAAAACTTTCCTATCTGTTAGGGATCGGTTTGAGTGATAACCGAATGACGGAGAATTAAGTTCTCTGTGGCCAGAGTGATGGCTGTAGATTTTTCTTGATTTTTTTTTATTAATAGGCTTTCTAGAGGGACTAACCTGAATGATGGTTAGAGCAAGGGAGAAATTCCTTGGGTCAGAGTGATGACCGTAGCTAGTATGAAAATTTAGTTCAGATAGAAATAAGCTTGAGTGATAGCTTATCGGGATGAATGATTCCCGTAATCTTCTAGCTAGGAGAAAGTAGGATTTTGGGAAATTAAAAAAAAAAAAAAAAAAAACCTCTGAGGCAAGCTTCATTAAGGTACTTATTAGATTTTTTTTTTTTTTTTTTTTTTTTTTTTTTTTTTGGCTAGGCCAGAGAAACCTAAATGATGGTTTTCTCTTTGATACGAATAACCGTCTTTGGACTGAGTGATGTCCTTTGACACTTCTGGTTATTCTTGATAATTTTTTTTAATTGACGGAAGGTTGGAGTCAGGCCTTCCTGATAGAATTAGGGTAGGACTGAGCTGTGAGGAGATGACTGATCAGTGAAGTCTGAATAGAGACTGATAGGATTTTGATTTGCTTTGAGCTTTCAAACTTAAGAGACAGGGCTTCAATGCTAAAAAGCCCTGAAAGATTTTCGCTATTTGGAGAATTCATTTAATTATTTTTTTTTATTTAATTACTGAATAAAGATTGTTCTTTACCCTGAATCTTGTTACAAGTTTTATTGAGAGATATTCACCTGAGTGGGTTGGAATTTTTTATAATTATTATTTATGTTAGTGTTCCTAATTGTTAATTTCTCCTAGAGGAGCCTGAAGAGACGTTTGCAAGAGACCAGCGATAGAAGTTAAAATTTAAAGGTTGGAAGGTAACACTACAAGTTACTAAATCACAAACATAGTCATTTTTATTTATATGTGTATGGAAGATAAATAGACGAAAATTTTTGATCAAACCATAAACAATAACTCCATGTGTTTCCAATCTGGGCCACACTTTGTCACATTTTCAAAAATATACAGTTCCTTTCCTCGATACCCTAAAATACATAAGGCGTATTACTTTGGTGCGCAAGGCCCTGTGTTCGATTCCCGAAGGAAACTACGTACAATGGTTTAAAATTTAGATAGGGTTGTCGCCTGTCCCAAATTGGGAGGGACTCCCGAGTTTTAAGAAAATGTTGAGCGTCCCCAATTGCGCCTAAGAAGGACGGATTATATGGCGGGACGCCAAATTACCCAATACAAACTGTGGGACAGATAGGAACCCACTATATGACGAGACGCGAATTAGCCAAAACATTTACAAAATATGGAACAGGTAAGGACCCATAATATGGCGGGACGCCAAGTTATTATTTGAAACAGTTGCATAATATTTGACAGATAGGAAAGCGTTATTAAGTATGATAGATTTTAAGCAAACGATAATCAATAGCTTCATGTGTTTTCCAGTCTGGACCACACTTTCTCACGTTTCCAAAAATATTTCAGCCCCCTTCCTCGTTCTACTAAAATGTCTAAGGCGTATGACTTTGGTATACAAGGTCCAGGATTCAATTTACGTACAGTGGTTTAAAACTTAGGCGCCATCCTATATAGCCTCGTTAAGCTTGTCATCTGTCCCGAATTAGGTGGGACACTCCGAATTTTTAAAAAAATTCGGGTCCCGATTTACACCTAAGAGGGACGCCAAATTACCCAAAGCACTTACAAAATATGAGAGGATAGGGACGCATTATATAGTGGGATACTAAATTACCCAAAACACAAAATATGGAAGAGATATTGATGTATTACATGATGGAACGCTATAGTCTGCGTCATCCGAATTGGCGTGAGACATCAGCCAATAAGCTCACAGTGTGGTGTTACTAAACCTTCAAGGAGGAGTCTTATCATTCATAATGGATTTTTTTTTGTATTTGAGAACAATTATGAATTATAAGATTCATCCCTGAAGGTTTAGTAACAACGCACTGCGAGTTTATTGGCTGATACCACACGCCAATTCGGGTGACGTGGACTATAGGGATGCATTATAAGGCCAAATTATCCAATACATTCGACATAAATCAGATCCTGACAAAAATTTATTGGCAGTTTCGAAAAAGTATATTCTTTGAAACTGAAAAAGAATAATAAAGATAGATAGATATATGTTGAAGTAAAGCGTAAACAATCATGCAAGAAGACGGTTAATTACGATATTAACTCTGTCAGTCGTTGAAGTTTCATTGCCTAGCTCTGAAAATGATTATTGTTAGATTTTTACAAAGTTCAGGAAGTCATGGTCAGTAGTAGATTGATTATTACGTTTGCTGAATGATTAGCAAGTTCCTTGTTTATTTGTAACAATCTATTTGTAGAGTAATTGATAGCCATTTACAATGTGATCGACACTGTCTGGTAATTCAATGTTGCCATATTACGCCATAATACTGAAAACAGGTGTTGTTTACACGCCATTATCACGGCTGTGGGACGTCTATACTTGATGTCAATGTGTCATTGTAGTTTGAGAATGATACATTCCTCCCAGCCTTCCCAATAGCATTACCATTTGTCCACAAAAAAGTTACAATTGTTTTAATTCCTAATTCTTCACGTTTCGTTAAAAAAATCTTCACTTTCGTATGTTTCTGCCATTCGTGAGGACAAACGTTGAACACCTACTCTATGGTTTATATCTCAGAAACATCTGCAGTTATGGTTCAGAAATTCTGACTCTCCAAAGTTCTGGTTACGTAACTTTACGGACATCCTGTAGCTCCGAAGATTATTGTTAGATTCTTACGAGAGCTCCTTCGTAGCTAAGCGGTTAGCTTACTCCCCTTTGGCGTGGGAGACCCGGGTTCGATTCCCGCCGGGAACTCATGTGGTTCGGATTCCACGTTAATCAGTAGCTCCAAGTCTCATATTGCCTCGCTACTGAAAGGGGCGTTAAACTCAAAATCAAATCAAAATCAAGATCCTTTCGAAGTTTACACGAAACCACAAGGAAGCAACACTCTTTTAAACATATTAATAATAATAATAATAATAATAATAATAATAATAATAATAATAATAATAATAATAATAATAATAATAATAAAATTGGTCTACTTTTATCGAATCTATGTGTGATCAGTATGGGGTGGAAGTTGATGGAATATCATCTTTTTTTTTTTTTCTGGTATTATGGACACAATACCCATAAAACAAACAAAATATTATACTTCGTTCTGAAACAAAAAATAGTACTTTTAAAGAGCAAATTTCTGCATATTTTGTCAGTTTTCAGCTTTTAGGTCGTTTCTTCAATTTTAGGTCATTTTTTATAAGTTCGGTGATTTTATCTTCATTTTGGATAAACTTCGGTAATTTTTAAAATTATTTTTGGTCATTATTTTAATTTTGGTAAAATGCTCGAGACTTTGCACTGAAATAAACACATTTTCTCATCAGATGGCAATTTACAAACAAAATAGAAAGGATTTGAACTACATTAGATTAGTCTTTGTTTTTATGTTGCCAAGACTATGGTAATGTATTAATACTGCAATCGTATGTAAAGTAAGCGGGAAAAATATAATTTTTATTGTTATTAAACATTTCCAAAATTAATTTGTGTGTGTGTAATGGTTTTTCTTAATAATTTCTGACATTTAAATTAATAACTTTTTCGATGGTCTGTGTGTTGGTGTAAAGAGGCAGCGAGCCTAGAAAGACCGTCCCCTCCGAATGTGTTCGAATTAGTCCTAGAAGCGACAGTCCTATTAGCGACAGGAACTGTTATCTGTCCTATGAGCGACCGATTCATTTATATTGAGATGATCGAAGATGATATGATTCCCTCTCGTAAAATATGTTTACCTCTGGCGTTTTTAGCGCCCGAACAACCTTGGTATGAAATATGTACGTGCCGGTAATACTGTTCGTCAAATATATTTTCCCTCTATTCTGAGTGTAAATAAACCTTATTTTAATTTTGAGTTAGATTTGACATGAAACATATCAAATAACTTAACGAGACAACAGGAATATTTCCATGAAAAGTATATTCCTATGTAATTATTGAAAATCCAGTTGTAATATCCCCTTTCTTCAAAAGCTCTGTTTTCTGTACTTAATTTGATTCAAATCTAATTACTCACTAAGCACACTAATATATTTTATTTTGGAAAAAACGTGTAACAGTTTCGCCAACTATATACTTTTTAGACATCCTAAGACACTGTGAATAAAATGAAAAAAATGTCCATAATAAACGACAGCTTTTGAGATCCCTTACATCTCATTGGCTATTCTCAACCAATCCCATCAATTACAATGCAGTTCACTCTAAACAATCTAAAAGGTAAACAAACACTTTAAACTACCTTCCACTTTATTGTAAGCTACTAGAACGTAAACTTATTGCTTAATTTGCCTTCCTCCCTTGTTTTGACCGATAAAAGCTTGTCGTATAGCAATCTGAAATAATCCCTTATAACTAGACTAATTGTTAAGTCCTGCGAGAGATTTGTAACTAGTGTAATAATTTCTTCGAATGTACCGTGTTTTCAGATTTCTTTAATATCCTCAAGTGGTGAACACCCTCTTTCCATGGGCACCCAGTGGGAAGGCAGGGATCGCCCCTCCCCCTCTGGCTCACGAAAATGTATACGTAATATAGCAAACCACGTACATAAATACCAAATATACCAGATGTGATACAGAAACCATGGAGATCCCCTCCCTACAGCATTTTTCAGATGGGAAGCGGCATGGCCTTGAGTTGGCTTTACGCGGCGTCCAATTGGCTTTGAGCGGTGTTGACAATTCGCGACAAGCAGTTCTGCACGCTGACTTCTCGCGCTACTGCGAATCTTGACAATAGCAGAGGCGCTTATTAGAAATATTGTATTAGCACATTAACTGCTCACTTTACGAAGTAGAGAAAAGAATTACGAACACATACGTGAAAACTACATCTTTTTATGACAACTGGTTGTCATGATACACGCTTTGAAAGGTTTCCATATAAAACAATTAGTAAAACGAGCGTTGAGTCCCGTCTAATTTCCAATGGATTTTTCTTCGATTTGGAAATGGAACTCAACTTTTATTAAAGGATAATCAGGGGTGTAACCAACAGGTTGTTCTAGGGGAACATTACTTTCAGGGGGAGGAAAGCTTTTCACGCATTAAAATCAGAACAAATGACCTCTTTCAGGATATGAAAGCATTTTAACTCACCATGTATACTATACACATATTATGTTTTCTCGATGCTACCTTAACAAAAGACGGATCTTGACAGTACTGAAGTTGAAAAGCGGATTGTAAGAGATAAATCAACAAGCTATTCATAAGAAAACAAATGCTGTTTCTAGCAGTCTGTTTATCCGACTTTGTGTTTATGTAGGTTAAAATACTAAAGGGAAAAAACTCGAAAAAATATCAACTCAGATATTATTATGCAATAATATAGTAGTGAGAGATCCTGGGGGGACTGAGGGAGCCAGAGCCCTCATTTTATTTGTAAATGTGCAATATTAGGCATAATTTGAATGCAATTTGTCACAAAATCATCATATATGCTTTCTGTATCTGAATGCACCCCCCCCCCCCAATTTACAGAGAAATCAGCGTCCTTGTAATTAGGTACAGAAACTGTATTGATGATGTTTTCTTTTTTCTTTTTTTAAAAATCTTATTTTATTATAAACGTTCCTAATTTGCATTAACTATTAAATAAGTTTACTAAACATATACTAGATGAACCTCATTTCAGGGCTGGAAATAGTTTGGAAAGTCAAGGCCCTCTTTTCCCCCGTTTCTACACCCTTGAGAATAGTAAGCGATCGAATTAAATAACAAGCCTCTGCAATTTGATTCATTTATATATATTCGATTCCCGGCGGGAGCTCATGTGGAAGAACAGAAGGTATGGAACATTCGTAATATTGTTTTGAAATTGCCTTCATGCAAGATTCTTCCTTATTCGACAGAAGAAACGCAGTATGATTTTTTTTTCTTCGTTTCAATACCTTACGTATGTGTGGCCAATTACGTAATCCTTCTTTACTCCTCTAGTAGGGATGCAAAAGCACCAGGCGTCTGAGTGGTGTCATAAATTATTGTAACCCAAAACAAACTCGACCATATCGCGTTGCTTACGAATCAGATGGATTGTTGTTGTGAGACCTACATCAAGTATAAGAGTATGTTATTATAGGAACAGACATGGAAGCAAAGGAGCTGATTGTGTGTGTAGGTACGCAACTTCTCTTCTAGCATAAACAGAATTCATCAGTGTCTAGATTGCTTTTTTTCGTGGTAGTTCATTTGTTCTCCAAAATTATAGTTGACAGTGTCTTTAAGGAAACCGAGTACAAGTGCGGAATTTTCTTTAAAAAAAAAGTGCTACGAAGTGAAGCTCGAAGAATTATTTTTTTTGTGTTTATAATTTTTGGAACTCATAATAAAAAATTTACAAGAGTCAGATTCAGACAATGGCGAAATATTAATTGACATAGACGATAGTGAAAGTAGTGTTGAAGACGAACGTTTAGCAGTTCCACTGGAATAAGTTAATAGGTAGGTTATTCAGTTGCTATATATACTTCTAGGATACACAGCCAAAATCTTTGAGTTTGCTGGAATAGTATATTTACATTGTGAATAATGTTGCCAATGTATGTGTAATAATCTCAACTAGAGGAAGAGCGAGAAGGGAAAGGGGAGTCCGAAATCCGGCAACACCGCGCGGAATATCCCACAGCATTGGCTACTGCCCGTGATGCTTTACATCTGAAAAACACAATAGGAGATTTTCTTCGGGCGTCCCTACCTCTTTCTGATCTCTTCCTTATGCCATAAACATATTCAATCTAAACTTATGCTCCGTATCATTTTAACATGAAATTTAAAGGCTAATGTACTCTAAATATTTAGTCAGTTTTCCCCTTGATAGAGTCAATGTATTCATAGAAATTAATTCAAAAATATAATATTAGGAAAAACGTATAAAGATTGTTAATGTAATGAGAGCATTCTCACGTATTAAATTCAGGTAGAACGAAATTTTTCATAGTACATTTTGTTAGGTTCTAAATCACATTAGCATAAAACAAGTTAAAGAAGAGAGAATCTTATCTTCTTCCATTATCTTAGTATGAACGAATCGGTGACTCATAGGAGAGTTAACAGATCGAATAGGTCGCTCATAGGACAGTTAAACAGTTCCTGTCGCTAATAGGACTGTCGCAAGTGGGACGACACCAATGTGTTCCTGACTTTCACTTTCCGATATTTTACATACAATTTGCTTAATTCTAAACAAATAATTACACGATTTACTGCATTAGGCATTATTTATTTATCATTGTAGTGATGTATAAGGTAAGGAAACACAGAATGGTGCATACGTAGTAGACCCAGAGTGAAATATTAGTACATTTTACACTCAATAATCTATTATATTTCTCTTATTCATGTAATTGTTTAAATTTGTTTTGTTTGCTTATTTTCATTTAAAATCAAACTTACATAATTCAATTGAAGAAGATACGTCAATTTTTTCCTAAGGTGGCCCATGGACAAAAATCAAAAGCTTGTATCATTTGTTCCATGCTTAATATAAAAGTGCATCTGTCATAATGTACCTGCATTTAGACTGTTCTTAACTGAGAAAGTACAGTTGGACATCAATAACTTGAATTCCTTGATAATTCGAGTTTTTTTCACATTCTCTTGAACTCTCCATAATACTCAATGTTAATATGACATCTGTAAGTCGAACGTTTAAAAATAATAAGTCGAATTTTATGGGTTTCACAATCATGCTTAAAAATCTATGTAACTCGAACTTTCATATCTGGGAACCTCTACGAGTCGAAGTTTACCTCTATAAGTCAAATTTCTTTTGATGTGAGCTCGATAACTCGAAGCTATGAGCTCTATGCTTTTACGTAACTGTCATTGTAGCTAATTCTGTCGTTGTTGCTAATGTGTACTGTAATTGTGTTTTACTCGTGTTTAGTGTTTTTAACTAGTTATTTTATGTAATTTAAGGAACTTTCACAGCTTCGAGCTATAGAGGTTGAATGAATAAAATTCTGAGTTATAGAGATTATACAGTATAGTCCAACGTTTCCCAACCGGTGTGCCGTGAATGGGCCGCTGGTGTGCAGCGAGTATATCGAAACAAAATTATTAATTCTATAGCAATTAAATTGAGAACATAGGGAAAAATGTATATTTGTATTTCACATTATTATGAACCTCTAATATGAATCTACAATTTTAAGTTTCAACCGCGTTACTTTTCTGTACATTTTTAATATTGAAAAAGGTATTCGTTATCATTGTTATAACTTTATGACCATTGTTGCTTCTTTATTGCTGCAGACTATTTCGTAACTTCAAATTTTAAAATATTCAATCCTTTCGACAAAACAAACATGCATACGAGTTATCTACATTTATGTTCTAAAAGTAAAGAGATTTGTTTGTTCGTTCGTTATTTAGTGATATTCCTTGTTAGTGAAAGTTTGGATGCAGTTTTCGAAAAAGAAAGCGTATTTTTAAATACCTAAGTCCAATATTTCATTGCAGTTGTTTTCTATTTTTAAATTAGAGTGAAAAATAAGCATAATGGTCAAAGGAAAACCAGTGATCGAGCTTTCGTCTCTGTGAGAGATCAGTAATCACAGAAAAAGATACCATGGTATTTTATATTTAAATATAATAAAATCTATGAGTGTGCCGCGAGAATCCAAGTTACACAAATAGTGTGCCGAAAGTTGAAAAAGGTTGGGAAACGCTGGTATAGTCACTCATGAGGAACGCGAAACCTCGGTATCACGAATTTTTGTTGTAGTCATCTTGATAACTCGAAGCTGGATTACTCGAAAAAGTCGATAACTCGAATTTTTGTTCATTCCGTTTAGCTTCGAGTTATCGAGATTCCACTGTATTTTCTGTAACCGTTTGGTTACTAATTTCATTTTGCAAAATAAGGCTTGATATTTAAGGATTTTAGTTTAGGAACCAAAACTTCTCCACTCTCTCTGTCCGCCTCGGCCTCCGTCCAGAAGAGAAAAACAATCTCAAGAATTACTTCGTGGATTTATCAATAGTTTTGTCCAAGATATCGAGTGTGAAAAGTTAGAAATCGATTTCACTGATGGATGTGATCTATCGATTTCGTTCGAAGATGTGCCCCTTTCCCCATGTTTTCCCTTATGGGGTAGATGAGTTGCCCCTTGATAGTATGCGACCCAACTGTACCTAGTCGTCATACTGGTTGCACACCATTCAGTTTTTTCAATATTATAATTGAACTGTCTCGCGTAGTCATCAAAGATGGCGTGGGTCAATAAAAGCTTGACCCATGACCCACTAACACACCACCCACCGTGACCCACTCTGTCCCACAACCCACCATGACCCACTCTGACATACCACCCACCTTAACCCATCGTCATCAATTCTGAAACATTATTCACGCCCATCTGTTCACTGACTAAAAAATTTACACTTATAATAAAACAAGGCTGTGAAATTATTACTAATCGAAGTTTGAATTTCTACGGTCAATAGCTCAAGCATCGCTCTGTTACAATAACGGTTGATCTGACCTTTACAATATAAAAAGGGTAAAGTGTTTGTCATGGGCGATATTAACATGAATTCCAATTTAATTATCATATATAATTATTTCCTTGTTGAATTACAGTTACGTTTCACTGGAAAAATAAGATAAATTTTGAAAGTCTTAAATTAAGGTAAAGTAGGCATACGTAAAGGGGGAAAAAACTAAAATTCAGACTGTGTCGAGAGCCAAGTAGTAACTCCTATTGCTATTATTACAATTGAGGAGTTTGATGCAATTAGGGCGTAAGTCTGAAACATGCAGATGGAGAAAAACGATGTTGAAAATTTAAGTAGTGTTTTTTTTATCTTACATAAAACAATGTAAATATGCAGCATTTTATTCCGATATTGAATTGAAATGTTACCAGGAATTGAAATGTTAAACAAGCATGGCAAAAGCCACAAATACGTTTGATGCAAAAAGGGCGTAAACTCGCTCATACCCTTATTATATCAAACTCCTCAATTACAAATATAAATATACAAAAGTGCTTGAAGTTTTCTTTTCACTTAGATAATGTCATCTCAGATAAGTAAATAGAAATAAATGGAATAGGAAGAAAAATGGGGGCCTTGAATGTAAAACGTAGACAAATTCACCAGTGTTCAGAAGATGCTGTCTACAGTGCACTGAGCTAAGTGGGGGGGGGGGTGAGTCGGTGGGTCAGAATGGGTTGGTGGATCGTAGTGGGTCGATGGGTCAGAGCTGTTCTCAGTGAGTCACGTTCTGTTGACCCACGACTTACTGACTCACTCCATCTCTGGTAGGTAGGTTTGGAAGTATGTTACGAAAGTAAACATTCCTCAGAAATTGTAATTTATACTGGTACGAAAAGATATGAAAAAATAAATAAATATAGAGCAGGAATAGATTTAAAAGTCATTAGGTTTACTTGTGTTTTCAGGAAATATACTTCAAGAGATTTGAATGTCTATGGAAACAAGATATTTATATTTTGAACCAGAAAATTCAAAACAACAGCTTTGTTTTAAAAATTGCGCCTAATCACGATTTTACATATACAGATATAACCTTCTGCATTTTTATCTACAAATGTCTACCAACTTATTTCTCTTAATAACTCTCTATAAATTAACTCTATGGCCTATGGAACACGGAGGTTCAAGGCCTCGTTCACAAAAGCTGTCCAATGACTTCTGTCCTTAGCCAACTGTATCCAGTTTCTACTTTGCAGTCCTATTTCTGCTAGATCCATCTCAATATTATCCTTCCATCTGCACCTAAGTCTTCCTAATGGTCGTTTTCCAGTAAAAACTTTGAAATCGTTCGTTCTTTCTTCCATTCTGCAGGGCTGGATTAAGGGGGGCTTGGGGGGCTATAGCCCCGGGTCTTCAGATGCATAGGGGCCTCATTTCTGATCAAAATCTCAAATGGCTGTCTAAAAGGAATCATGAAGATACACTCATCATCAAAATAAACCAGTTGAAAATGCTCCAAGAGTATTGCCTGAACGAACTTAATAAAAAATAGATAGAGAAGCGGGAAGGATAACTGTCATTGTTCCTAGATTTAGAAGTAAGTCTTTTTATCCTCACCTTCTTTTCTTTCTCGCATACATTAGCAAAATATCATCTCTCTAGGTCTCACAGTTCTCGAGATATGGCTGCTTAAATATCTAGAAATTCGAACTTTTTTGGCCAATATCTGGGGAACGTGGCCAGTTGGCCAGTAGACAGTTAATCAGTGACTACCGGTTTGGTACCAAAATATTTACCACCTTCTTAGGTATTGATCAACATCAATATCATCTCTCTACAACTTATGGGTCCCGAGCTACGGCTCCGTAAATATCTAGAAATTGGCCATTTTCGGCCAGTATCACGGGAACAGTAAGTCATAGAGAGATTATATTGATGTTAATCACGAGGATGGTAAACATTTTGGTACCGATATTAATTTGTGAAACTGGTCAACTGGCCATTGGCCAAACCAGTGGGCAGTTGAACAGTGGCTACCGGTTACTATTTGGTAACAAAATATTTACTATCCCTTTAGGTATTGGTCAACACCAATATGATCTCTCTATGACTTACGGCCCCCGAGATATGGCTCCTTAAATCTCGGCAAGTCGGCCATCTTTTGGCCAATATCTCGGGAACGGTAAGAGCGACGCGAAAAATTTAATCGCTTTCTCTTATCTTTTTTGATGCTCTATCGAATGCAGAGTTTAAAATTGAAAAAAAAATCGCAAATAACAGACAGACGGACAGACACACAGACATAGAGAATTCAGTAACGAACTTTGTAAGTTCGTTGAATATGACCAAAAATATGGAACATATTCTCTTAACTTTTCTACTGTACTTTCACAGAAATGTATTAAGTGAAGTCAGCAGGGTCAAATATTTTTTCTAGTCCTGGGCCTCTAGATGCGTTAATCCAGCCCTGCCAATCTGGCTACATGACTTGCCCACCTGAGCCTTCTAGACTCGATGACCCAATAACTCTGTACATTATATCAAATTATAATTAATCTATATATATAAAAGAGAACGTACAAAATCCTTTGTCCGCTCATCACGCTAATACGGCTGAACCAATTTCTTTCATTTTTGGGGGGTTATTAGGATTTGGACCCTAGATGGTTTTTATCATATCATTTTAATTTTTAATTACCAGTGTCTTGAGATAATTGACCATTCAAGTGTCCATAACGTACAAATCCTTTGTTATTAGTTCATCATAGGTAAAAATAAACGTATTTATATGCAACCCGCATGACCGTGTCACTCGGCGGGTTAACATAAATGACAGGCGATATACAGCGGAAAATAGCTTGAATCTTCTGTTTAAAATTTTTTAATTGATTTGCTTATTTTTACAGACACTTTTACAATATGCCAGCACCGGGATGACCGCAGCGAAGCGGGGCGGGTTAACATAAATGACAGGCGATATAATGTTAAGATTTACTGCAATCTTCTATGGTTTTTATCATATCACTTGAAAGCGAAAAAGTAAAAATTATCTAAGTAACAAAGTTTATTGCGTTCCGGGGTGACCGCAGCGAAGCGGGGTGAACGCTGCTAGTCTTCATTATATTAATCTAATTATGATCTACTACTCTCTAACTCAGCGTTTCCCAACCTTTTTCAACTTGTGGCACACTACAGGTGTAACTCGAATTCTCGCGGCACACCAATATATATATATATATATATATATATATATATATATATATATATATATATATATATATATATATATATATATATAATGAAATATAGGACTCGGGTTTTTAAAAATCCACTTTCTCTTTCGAAAACTGTATCTAACCTCTAACTAAAAGGGAAGATCACTAAATAACGAAGAAATAAACAAATCTCCTATACTTTTAAAACACAAATGTAGGTAATTTGTATGCATGTTTGCTTTGTTGAATTTATTGAATGATATGTTAAAATTTCAAGTTACGAAATAGTCTGCAACAATAAAGAAGCAATAATGGTCATGACAATGATAAATACGTTTTTCAACATTAAAAATGTACAGAAAAGTAACACAGTATGAAACTTAAAATTGTAGATTTATAGTAAAGATTCATAGTAATGTGAAACAAATATATATTTTCCCCTATGTCTTGCAATTTGGTTCCTATAGAATTAATAATTTGTTTCGATTTCCTCGCGGCACACCGGTTGGGAAACGCTGCTCTAACTAAAAACAAGAATAAACTTTAAGTAAAGAATAAAAATTTTCACCATGTATAGCGGACATAATTTCTGTCTCCAACTTAAAAGAAGATTGTTTCTTTTGCATATGTCTACTGTTTTCTGCTTGTGTTGACTTGATAGTGTTTTGTTTTTCTTCTACGCGTTCCAAGATGTGTGATGAATGATGGCGTAAGTAAGTATTAAGTGTCAGATCACAATCTTCACAAAGTACTCGTAAGTGGAAATTATCTTAAAAGACGGGTGGCTTAGTCCCTTCACGCAAAGCATGCCGGTCGGTGTCTGTTTCTGCTGTCACGGCAAAAGTATATATAAAGTATTCTTCACTCATGCGCCTACGCTGTCAAGAGATCTTCATCCGTTGTGTTTCCTTTTTCTTTTTTTGTATTTGTTTGGTCTTCCTTTTCCTTTGCTGGACACACTTAGTTAATTCGCTCATAAAACGACCAAGGGACAAAATAATTACAAACTAACATATCATCCGCCTACATACATAGCGAAAGAATTCTATACGTTTTTAAACATGAAACTAGTCCTATGTGAAAATAAGATTTGCTTTCTCACTTTTCTTAACATAGTTAATATGGGTCAAAGCAATAAAAGTTAAATGAAACAATTTTTTTATACCTAAATAGCATAGTTAATTTAATTCTAATTTGATATTTATTAGACAAGATAAATCCGAAAGTTAGATTCAAATTTGACACGTCAAATTTTTGCAACGTCTCACAAATTTGAATCAAACGCACAAGTTCACTTACGGTCGTCAAACTTCCTGTAAATTTCACGTTTCAAACTTGATTTTAATTCATCAAGCCCAGAAGTTCACTTATTGAGGTCAAACTTCCTGTAAATTTGATATGTCAAACTTGATTCAAATTAATTAAACACGCAAGTTCACTTAAGGTAATCAAACTTCCTGTGTCAAACTTGATTCAAATTTAAGTGTTAAAAGTGCAATAAATTTGAGGTGTTGAACGCGATTCAAATTTCACCTGTCAATTTTCGATGAGATTTGAATGTGTGAATTATTATGGGTTAATAGGGACGTTAGCATCTAGAGTATTTTGAATCAGCTTTAGCAGGTCATATTTACAGTTCTTTTGGAATTTGGAAGACACATCTAACCCTAGGACTCCCAGTGGGGTCCAATGGACCCCAAGACTATGTTTGACAATTCGTCAGTATTATTTTCCGGGATTCTAAGGGTTAAGCAAGTATTTTTTTTTTTTAAAGTGATACGTTACAACCAGCAAGAGGTAGGCAGTTTCGAATTTCGAAAAATACTTAACACTTGGCTCGAACCAGGTTTTTATCATCTTACTTTCATTACAATGCAGGAGCAAAAGTTTCAAAATGAGCCTCTCGAGTTAGGAGGATCAAAGTTGGTATATAAACTCTTTATTAAAAATAAATTGATATGTGTTCAACACTTTTCGAAAATTCTATTTTTAAAGGAAGGAAGAGGGGACAACTCATATAATATTTTAACCTTTTTTTTTTTCATTTTGTATTCATAAAATGGCGGAAGTGAGAAAACGATTGAACCGTTTAAAATGATCTTTTAAAACACACCACTTGAGTGCATGTGGGTTTTATCATTAATCACTTTTAAATAGAGATGCAAAAAAGCCGGCTTTTTTGAATCGATGGTTTTTTTCACATAAAAAGCCGGCTTTTTTGGGAAAAAAACGAGAATTTTGGAAATTTTGGCTTTTTTCAACTTCATGATTTTTCTATCTAAATAGCTTTCTTATAGTATATTCTATAGTTAGATAAGAATTCCATGACCTGAATGTGATATTTCGCTCTGAAATTCACCATCAAGATGGATGGAGCACATGTTTTACGAATTAAAGCTAACATGAAGAATGTAGTATTTGAGGGTAATTTTAGAGGCTATTTAACTTTATTTTAACTTTTGAGTTATTGACATCTTTTTTCTTCTCTAGTTTGTCATCCGTGTTTCATTTCTAAGAGCTTTTAGTACTATAGCTTCTAGTGCAAAAGTTAAACTTGCCCGTTTTTCTATTTATCCGTCAAAGCGTACGTTTTTCAATATATCCGTCAAACCGTACTTCCACATTTCTGTTATACTGTAGCTGTGAAGTGATTTAGTATTAATTTTCCGGACACAACCTTGAATACCAATTTATACAAATAATCAGTAGCGGATTTAGAAAAGTACTTTAGGAGGGGTTTTTCTGATTGTTTCGTTTCCTAAAAAGTCCTAATTTTATTTGGGAAGTGCTTGAAGTTTATGAGTACAGGCATAACTAATATTTCGCTTCGTTTATATGTTTAGCAATAATCTTCCGGATACAACCTTAAAAATCATTTTATACTGAGAATCAGTGGCGGATTTAGAAAAGTATTTTGGGAAGGGTTTCTTACTAATGTTTAGTTTTTTTTAAACATTCGTAATTTTTATTTGACGGGAGCTTAAAGTTTATGAGTAAAGGCATAAATAATAGATATTTCGTTTGTTGCAGACATTCCGTAACTTTGGGGAACGGGCTTCAGTCCGAAAGACCGCCCCCCTAACCTTCGTAAAACCGTCACTGCTGGTAATTAATAATAATAACGATTTAAAAACAATAAAGAAGGAAGTCGCCCAACTCACAGTACACGCACTATTTCTACATTCACAGATGGAATGAAGAAAAGCTTTGTCAGAATGGTCGAATGCTGGTTGAATCCCGGACTTCCCGATAGAAGCTCAAAAGCTAATCACTCAGTCATGTTTGTTGTGCAGTTGTATTTAGCTTAACTTAAATATATTCCGTAGTCTTTTTTTGGGGGGGGGAGTTCCGTAATGATATGTTGAATCCCTCTTGTTAAAAATTCAGAAAACTTGAGGATTGGGTAAACTGTGATGGTGGTTCTATAAAACTTAACTGTAGAATTTCAAGAATATGCAGAACCAAAAGCTCTAGATGTTCAGCCTTTAAGTGTATCATATAAATCTAAGTACTTCTCTTATGTTTTATTTTAATTTTATTTTGTTTCAAAAAGAGGGTATGGAATATTTTGAAGTAAAAATACTACATACTATTTTGCTAGTTATTTGTGTATTCTTTAAAAAGAAGTGTTTACTTTTAGGGTTGGCTGGTTAACACCAACTTTTATTTTTAATAACTGGTTTAAACCACAAAAATAAAAAGAATGAAAAATGCGAATCGTGTGAACTTCATGGTGACGTTTCCAGATATCAAACCACCTGCAATAGTTTTATTTCCCTTTCACCTTTTAATCAAGGTGTCCCATGTTCAATTCTCGGTCGAACCACAACCCTTCTTTCATGCGTAAACCAAGTAGCGGTTCGGATGTCAGTTTAAGCGAAAGTCTTCTCCTTGATAACCTCGGTATTTCGTAAGGATGTTAAGCCTAAATATACGAAACAAACCAAATTGTATATTTCTGCATGCCTAAATGCGTGTTGTTTTATAAAGAAGCCAATATTGCTTAAATATATTGATAGAAATTGGCAAAATTTATCGATTGCCTACGTAGCTTCCAACATTAGCTTGGATTGGACTTTCAATGATATCTACGTACCGGTACTAAATTTGTAATTTAATACCTCAGTTTTAGCGTACTGATTATGGTACGTTGACCTTTAAATTTTACATGCAAAGCAATAACAGGATTTTCCCGTTATTGTCTTACATTTCAAGTAATGACGGGATTTTCCCAATGGCTAGGGCGGGAGATTCTCAACTTAAGAAATTTACTGACCGCACTTCTTTAAGCTTATGGGAGTTCTTCCGGCATAAACCCGCTGTTGCATAATAACATCAAGGCGAAAAAAACTTATTTCTGTGAATATGTAATATAAATACATAAAGCAAAAAATCTAAGTCAAAAAAGCCTGGTTTAAACCAAAAAAGCCTGGTTTAAAACATCCCCCAAAAAACGGGTTTTCGGCATTTTCAAAAACAACCACGGTTCTTTCCAACTCTGCTTACTTTTGTATATAGGAGGTTAAAAAATTCTTATTATATACATTGGTTAATCCTGTGGAATTCATAATGTAAATATGTTGAAGAAAAATTGTTTGAAATATTTTTTCGAAATTCATAGTTTATTTTCGATGTTTTATATTATTATCAGCATCAACCACTAATTAAATGATTTTTTGTGTTATAGAGAAGCGATACAAAGTCTGTTTTATCAATTTAAAGCAGTATTTTGAAAAAAGCCCAAAATTTCCCAAGCAAAGCAGAAAAAACCGAGTTTTTTTCCAAAAAAGCCGGTTTTTTTCCGAGCCCTTGCATCTCTACTTTTAAATGCCTACCCTAAGAAAGAAGGGAATTAAATTGTTCGCAAAGAATAATGGCTGCACTGTTTGAAATGAATTTTTGGACATACAGTATAAAGTGATTGTGTTCAGACTATTCAATGTTAACCCTTTATTGCACGAATTAATTTTGCTCGTGTTGAAATTATTTTTCTTCTTTCTTTGTTTATGAATTACATAGATAAATGTAAATAATATCCAATAATGTGTTTTCTTTTTTTATGTTTTTACTTCTGGGATATTAAGATACAGGATATATGTCATGTTAGTATTGCACTAGTGAAACAGAGTTCAGTGTCGATATTAGCAGAAACCATGTGGTATGGAAGATTGTGAAACAGTTATTTTTTATTGTTTGTTAAGAAAACAAAAAAAAAAAAATAGTTTTGTGAAAAAAATTTACAAGTAACAAATGTGTACGTTTTGTGCTTTCTATATGTTTTTGGCGCTCTCTGACACTCTCTGTCCGACCTATCCCACTAGAAGAAAACTGTGTGGTAGAAAGCATAATTTCATTGGTGTTACATGGCATCGGCGTGCACTAGTCCCTAATGTACACATTTTAAGAATATCGTTATTATTGTTATTGTTATTGTTTCACTATGATGCCAATTGGCATCAAAATGCCTTTTAGTGTTAAAAGAAGACGGTGGTCCGAGCATGACTACTACTTTAGCGTGTTAATTCAACAACAAAGATACGGTGTTGCGGTTAACACAGACCTGATATTACCGTTTTGACACAGAGACTGAATTGCGTGATGTGAAAGCAACACCTTGTCAGTGTTACATAACTAAGTGAATAAACGCGGATATAGAAAAAAAGCGCCACGGTATTCTATATATACACACCACCCCAGCTAACATAATGAATGCAGGCTATTGGGATATTAATATTGATAACTGCATTATTCGTCCGTGACCAGCGAAAACAATAACCTAGTGAAGGGAGTTTTCGTCAAAATTAGCAGCACGGGCTTTTTCATATTATCAACACCGATAAAATTCTGTATGAGCGGGATGTAGACTAATGACGCTTGAATACACTTGAAATCAGTGTTCATTGTCAAATTTTGTTGTTGGAAAGTGCATGTTATGGTAGATGTGGTTTATACATGGACTTGTGAATCTCAGAAAACAAGCATCCAGGAACATAAATTATACTCTGGAGTCAGTGCCGGATTTAGGGGCATGCAAAGACGCACGTGCACCCCTTCCCCTTCGTTGTAAATATACACTACCTAAAGTAACAAGCTAATAGTGAAAATAGCAATATTTCCGAAAATTTCTGCTGCCATATTTCCGTTTGGCCTTAAAACAAAGAGAAGTTTTGCAAAATCGATAGTTTAAGTCAATTTTCTAAAAGTTGAAAGACAAGGATTAACCAAGAACACACACCTAGCTTTTCCAAAGCACTTCCTTATTCACACCACAGATGCCTAAAGACATTTAAAAAATTCCAATTCAATTCAAATATACTGGTAGTTACTGCTGCACTCCGCTCAGAAAATCTTGAATCCGACCCTGTCTGGAGTTAAAAGAAAATCACGAATAGAGGAAAGTAAATTTCCAAACGACGAACAGCCAATTTCTAAAATGTCCTACAAGAAATAACTGAGGTATGAAGTTGGCCTAGTTTGAGTACAGTTAGTAGAAGACTATGACACAAAAGCGTAATGAAAATACTAAATTCTGAAAACAAAGTGTGTTTATTTTCATCAACGATTTCAATTGTCCCTTTTAATGAAGAAAAATATTTATCAAGAGTTTAGAAGATTGGAATTTACGAATAATTCACTCAAATATTGAAGAAAGTAAGCGACGTACCTTAGTTTCAGTTTTCATACCTTATAAATTTGAAAATTTTGTAATTAGTATAGCGCGTGGGAAATTTAAGAGCAAAATGAGAATTTCTGCTTTTCTAGATTTTTTGTTTAAAATAAGGTTTCACATTGGCATCACTGTGTGCATATTGTGAGATGGAATTTACACGAACAGGGTCTGTCGTAACAAGTACAGAGACATTTTTGTACAAAATTCAAGAAATAAGAATCACATATAGAATATGGAAGATTTGAGGCAATGCCAAGATTTGAGATGCATCTGACAAGAACTGGATTATCTGTTAAAAGTCACCAGTGTTATCCAGAATACTCATATCAACACATGTAATATCCACAAATGTTACAATCTTTTTGTTCTATCTGGCCAATTTTGATATTGTCTCCTTTCATTTCAATATATAATATACGCTTTACTTTTGAACCACTGTTTTTGAATAACCTATATAATCGTAAATTCAAACAAGATACAATACATAATATTTTAATGCCATGCACACTCATGTCCAAAATGATTGTTGCATATCTATAACAGTCTTCTTGTACGAATATAATTTAATAATGATTTTGCAGGGTCTTTATAATACTAACACTATGTCAGGAAATGTATATTTGTGGTAAATTTCATAGGAAAGGAATTATAAATACGAAAATTAGAATGAGTAAAACAAAATGTTGCTAAATGGAAAAGAAAGTTTTATTTTCGTTGTATTGTTCTTATTTACTGCTCTTTTGACATGAAATTTGCCAGATACATGTCTTTGCCGATTATACACACATACTAATACTATAAGAAATACCTGGCGAATTCGTTATCAAATTATATTCCTCCAATAACATATTTATAGACATGCGAGAATAATTTTGGACATGAGTGTACATGGATGCTATAGGTTTGGAACTTTATTATAATTCCTCGACACTTAAGGTATTATTATCAAATTAAATGGAATTTTTAATTTAACCTTCCACGATTAACTTATGCCCTGTAGGCCACGGAAAACGGATGATTAATGAGAACGACCATCATGAAAGACTCGGTGGAATGATAATGTAGCTGGAAAGCAGAACTGAGAACTGATACGAAGTTGTCCATGACAAAGTGACATGACCTCGAATCGACGCAGAGACCTCTCGTACTGAGCGCTGTACCGACTCATCGTGCTCCGTGTAAGTACTATTAAGTACAGGGTGGCCCGGAAGTAGGCGTACCACTCTTTAGTTTCAACAGTATAGTGTTAGTAATGGCAGAATGTCTGTACACAGCTACCTGAAAGTCTTAAGAGTCATAAACATAATCGGTATGATCACCATCCATGTCGTAACACAGCTGAATTCTGCGCCAAGTTCTTGCAGATGCTTTAATTAGGGTTGCACTTACTTCCGGACCACCCTGTTTAAAGCATCGTAATGTACTAAAGTAAAACAGTTAATGGTTATATAATATTCGCTAAATATTACGGCACGATATTATTCTGAATTAAAATTGACTCGTTTGTAAACCAAGCGTACTAAAGCACTACTGTTTTTTAGAATTTATCACGGGTAAGTTTATTTGGAGGCATGTTGAAAGTGAAAGTTTGTATAATATAGAACATTTGAAGGTGGACGAATTGAAATCATGTATTGTAGGTGTTTTTATATCAATTTCCTGACCGTTTCAAAAAAAAAAAAAAAAAAGAAAAAAAGAAAGGAGCTTTTTGACTGATACTTCATACTTCAGCAAAATAACTACGGTATTGTTGAGGTTTCGTGAAACTACTATCACCACTCTATAGATCTTATGGAGCTGGACAAGTTGACGTGGATGAAGTAAATTCTCACAAGTAGTTTTAGAGAAAGACCGACAAAAACTGGTGATGCTTACGAGACAAAGAGAGAAATAAGATTTTCTCGTCTCGATTCATAAATTTTGTAGAAGTTTCATCTCGTCTTGTCTCGATTTTCAAAGAATGGACGGTTTTCCTCTCTGACCAAAAAGTTTTAATTTAATGATTCCATTATGTAGAACTAGTCTTCAACATAGCACGTACCAAAAAGTTCAGAAAAATGTTTCTTAGTCACAAAGCTTCGAACAAGACAAAGGTTCGCTGCAACAGAAACGCAATTTTTAAATCACGCTTGTCCCTAGCCATAGGAGGTAAATACGCGGTTCTGATTGGCTGAAGTTATCCGTTTCTTGCCACGTAGCGTATGTATAGTAGAAATCAGAGCCCCTGTTACTGTTGATCCTCGTGACTGAGCGTGCCAGCGGAACGGATTAGTAATGATAATCACTTTTGGCGTGGGTTCAAATCCAGCCGTAGGAAAGTTTTTATTTTTTAAAAAAAATTCTCATAACACTTTTATCATGAAAATAAGATAAAGTAATATTCATTTGCTCTTGTTCGTAATATATAATGCATAAAAAGTTATTTATTCACGTTACGACATATAGCTGAGCGATCGGCAGCGAGCGAATCGGGTTAGAAGCCCCGCAAGACTTGTTTTGTTCCACCTTTCCCCCATCATAATATCACATGACATTACGTTACACTCGGGTGGTCCAACTTCGAACTTCACCCTCTTCCTTGCGTCAATATATGCCTCACTAAAAAAAATATATGCCTCATGTTCTTATGAAATGTAACCCAAACATAATTATATTTTTATTTTTTATGAACACACAAAGCGACATTTTTTTCTATTATTATAATACACAATACACGTATCAGAAAATTTGGACAATCGCAAACTGCAACCAATCAGAAAACGTGTATTTAGTTCATATGGCTAGTGTCAAGCGTGAAAAAAATATGCAACAGAATCAGGGTGTTTGGAGTAACTTCACATATTGGGTTTCCTCTCTGAGCTGCATTGAGAGCTTTAGGGCATTGGTTCTCAATCTAATTCCTATCACGACCCCATTTTATCACATCCTCTTGCCTTCGACTCCTTATAATTTCTGGTTTGTAATAAGCATGTGTGAGATTTTTAATATACCTATTGCGGAGATCTCACGATATCCATCTATTTCTATAATAGTAGAATCCATTTCTTGTATATAGTGGATACAGTAACTTTCCTAAAAGCGAATGGATTAAAACCAAATTTGATCAGTTCATTCATATTACAAATATCGAATCCGGCCCGTCATACTGTTTCAAGATGGAGGCCTTTTTGAATACTTTAAAACTTCATAACTAACTTAATTTTGGGTCATATAATAAAAAATAAAATTCATTTCTACTTTTCGCTTAAAAAAAAAAAAAACTTGGACAGTTGTAAAGAAAAACTTATTGAGTGTTTTAAATGACTTGATAATGTGCGTCACGAAGATTGAACGGACATTGCCGCACAAGTAAAATCATAACATGCTTAAGTGTCATTAGCTTTCAATTTTAATTGTATTTCAATATGCAAGTTTTGTTGAATTTGTATTTTTCGGGTATTTCAATATGCAGTTCTCATTAGTTTCATATCGTACCTCTTTCATTTAAATTGATTTTTAAACAACTCTGCACCTGTTGAAAATGTTTAGTGGACCTACTTTTTTCTGTTGTTCTTAACAGTATGTATAAACCTAAAAATATGCCCAGCAGAACAAAATTCAAATTATTTAAAAAATATTTTCATGTGTTAGATTGTAATTATTTTTATCTCTTCTGCTTATCTTCACGACCCCCATGAATTCTCTTGTGACCTCCCCCCGTAGGGGTTTGCGGAACCCAGGTTGAGAATCCCTGTTTTAGGAAATGCTTTTATATTGTAGTTTCTTACTGCAGACTATAAATAAATTTAAAGGAATAGTAAAAGGAAAGTAAGAAAATAAGTAAATACTTCCTGTATAGTCTATGAAAATAAAATCTTAATAATTCTCGTAGTATAAAATAAACTAAAGTCATCTGTAATGTTTTATCATAACAAATATTTTTTATATATTTCAGCAAGATTATCTTACTATTATATTAGACCAGAAACATTAGAAGTCTAATCATTACAAATTAAATCAAAGTGTTCCCTTGTACCTAAGCGGTCAGCGTACGCACCTTTGGCGTGAAAGACCCGGATTTGATCCCTGGCGGGATCTCATATGGTTCGGATCCAATGTTATGCTGCAGATCTATGTTCATATAGCCTCGCTTCCGGAAGGGACGCTAAACTCAAAATCAAATCAAAAACAAATTATGCTCTCACATTGAGAATATTCAAGGTTACCATATTATAGTCACAAATAGCCCTAACTTTTCTTTATTTTCAAAACTTGGCTCCCAGTGCTTTGAAAGTTCATGTTCTATTGGCACCTATGTATTTCTCACACTCTTAATTGTGCACATTGAAACTTTGTTTGCATCCTATTATAAATGTAGTGAACTTCCATGCTACTATACTACGGCTACAAATATAGCACTTTCTGCAGCAACAAGCTCTTAATTCCTTTTTTAAAAAAATCATATCCAACTACATTCCTTACATCATTTCCACCATTTACTGTACATATTAGCAATCGATCAACATACGCCATTGCTACAACTAATCACATCTTAACGGTATACAAACTCATATTATAGAAAAATATAGCGTCTTCACTGTTTTAATATATTGCCACAAAGAAAATGCATTCGCGGTCACCGTGGTGGTTTGGAGCTAAAGAAAGCTATAACGAACAGAGACAATCAGATGGTTAAACTGCCGAAAGAACGCCATGAACAAGAACAGTGCTCGGAAACTTTTTCCTCTGACCTAGTGCCAGCTTTCAAAACTATGTACCATAATACAATTTCATACATGGGCCTGTATTTTGAATTTAAGTTATGTAGACCCCCCACACCCATAGCTACTTGGCGCTCGGGATTTTTCAAGCCTAAAAGGGGCGAAATTTTAGTAGAAATTCATTTTGTAAGTTATTGTATGTATTATTACCTTGAAATTTCAACTTTTATCTTCAATAACATCACAGGAAACAGTGTACCGGTACTGAACATACGAACATATTTATGATTTTCCTTTCATCAGCTCTGATTCTGAGTAATGTTTGGAATATTTGCAAAGATTAGTTCGTGAGAACATTGCGTTTTGTACGTTTGGAAAAATCAGAAAATCAAACACTTGGAGAGTAAAAGTCCTTTGTTTAAGTTTCGTTAGTGTGGACGCCTTTTTTTTTAACTCTCACTCGAACAGAATATTTGTATATTACTCGTCAAGCGTTCATACTCATGCAATAATCAGAAGACACGATGTATAAGTGGTAGCGTATTCATTTCTGGTGTGAGGGGACACTGGTTCGATCCAGGCCGGTAGCCAGTCCAAAAATGTACGCGAGAGGGCGGTAGAAGTTAGGGGGGCTCGATCCAAACATATTATAGTTCATCATCATATTATAGTTCATTTGCAAGTCTACCGTGAAAATTTTAGGGGCCCAGCAAAAATATAGGGGCCCGGTCTTCTAGGGCCCCCTTGGATATGGGCTTGGTTCGATCCCAGATCATGTAAGTTTGTAATGGACAATATCGTATCCGTGAGTTTTCTCGCGGCTCTGGCACCTCCTCCCACATCACCATTCCACCAATTATTTACAATTATTCACTTTTATTAATAATATGTCTCCCTCTCTTACCTTATAGGGTATAAATGTGGGACGTGAAGCTAGATAATTGATTTCGTTTCATTCAGTAATCAGTCAATTGGAACTAGTTTGATATCATTACTGTGCTATGATATCTGTTTATTTCTTGATTTAGCTATATGTTAAGTCATGTATTCAAAACAATTCAGTCGATCTCATAGACTGGTTTTCGCATAGACTAGTACTTACAAAACTCTATCAATTATATCAGTTATATACAGGGTGGTCCGGAAGTGGGCGTACCTCCCCTTAGTTTCAACAGTATATTGTTAGTTATGGTAGAATGTCTGTACACAGTTACCTTGAAGTCTTAAGAGTCTTAAGAGTCATAATTAAACATCGGTATGATCACCATTCATGTCATAATACAGCTGAATTCTGCGCCAAGTTCTCGCAGATGTTTTGCGCAGATACTCTGGAGTCACGAGGGTGAAGGCGTGTTCCACAGCTGCTTGTAATTCCTGCGTTGTGTGATATCGAGTGTTTCTTACTTCATGCTTTATGAAACCACAGAGAGCATTGGTGTCGTCAGATCGGGAGTTCTTGGAGGCCAGGCAGAGGGAGCCGGTGAAGATGCACAACCTCTTATTTAGGAGTAGGCCTACGCCCACTTCCGGACCACGCTGTACATTTCATGAACTAATATAATAAATTTACGGGTATGTTAATTTTTTAAAAGGAAAACAATGGTGAAATGATTTTGTTAATGTGTAAAGTGGTTCGTTTATAGTACTGGAGGCTTCCCAGAAAAATCAAAGACGTAATTATCATCTTAAAATGTATGCGTACTTGTATTGAATCCAGTAGATTATTTAGATTGTTTTTAGTTGGAGAAATGATTTCTGCGGGGTAAATTTCCTTGGGTTCCTCTCGAAATGCATTTCTTATCCAATCTACGACGAACTTGCATACCAGAAATTATCACTTTATTATCAAATCATCGTGCTTGTATAATTATCATTGATTTTTTCCATAACTTTGAATAAGATTTCGCTTTGTGTAACGTCGCTTGGTGACCCTAACATAAGGACATTAGTCAGTGTATTAACTCAGGCTCCAAACAATACCTATTTACTTAAAGTTGCTAAATAAATTACTATCACAACAGCCTTCGTGTGCTTTTACTTGTAGCTTACATTAGGTCTACAGTTTTTGAAAGAAGTACTTGATTACTTATGTGCTTAGGCGCTGATTGTGCTATGCTGCTAAGGAAAGTAACACTGGTTATGTATATAAGTGGTTTATTAAATTCAATTCATTGACTTTATTACTGAGTAATAATATCTGTTAAATACTTGATTGTATAATATTGCAAATTGGTACACTACAATTTTGTCCTTAGATATTCAAGTATATTCAAGTAATTGGTAATAAATAAATAAATAAATAGACAAATAGTTTACTTTATAAAGAGGTTTTAAATTCTGTTTTATTAGAAACGCCGCGCCGTACACACTTGAAAAACATGCATTTTATCTTTCCCTAAGCCTTTTCTCTATTGAACCACGGCGCAGTTTTTCCTGACACGACAGATAACGTACAATCATGGTAGTCACAGTTTTAATTGTAAGAGTAACAGAACGGAATTCAATCTCAAATTTCAACTAAAGCCTGTGACAAACATCTTGGCATTTCAGCTAAACGAATAAAACGTAAGCTCTGATGCGATGTTGCCAAGTGGTAAAGGGATGTGGCTGTGAATAAGCAGAGGAAATACAGCGCGATCAGGTGACACGGGATAGACGTGGATGTGTACAAAATAAACGTGGCAATACCGCAGGGCTCTCATTTACTAGCAGCATTTAAAAGGAGCTTGGAGCGCCGCCTTCAAATGCCAAGATGTTTGTCACGCAGTTTAGTTAGAATCATCAAGTGAGCGAAAGCAAGTATTCTCCGTAATCGGGAGCTCCTCCGTGGCTAAGCGGTTAGCGTACGCGTCTTTGGCGTGGGAGGATCGGGTTCGATTCCCGGCGGGAGCTCATGTGGTTCGGATTTCACGTTAATCAGTAGGTCCACGTCTCGTATAGCCTCGCTGCTGAACGGGACGTTAAACTCAAAATCAACTCAACTCTCCGTAATCGGCTAACTCTGAAACGTTACGTTTTGTAAATTTATGAAAAAAAAAAATTATACCCTGAAGAAGTAGATAAGCCCTCCAAACTTGTAGTAAGCAAATGGAACTAATGCAAATGTAAAACTTTCTTTGTATAACTTTAATCGAAGATAAGCTGAAAATTTGCAACTGTAATTCAATAACGGAAAATACATATCAGAGAAAGACCTTGAAAAACTGAAACACCAACTAACTGGGGGTACAGTTGAACGACCTCAGTGGTTGGGATTCCACTATAATCAGTAGGTCCACGTCTCCTTTAGCCTAGCAGGACGTTAGGCAGGACTATGGGTCGTTAACCTAAATCAAACCAAACCAAATCGAACACCAACTACAGAAATATTTGGAGATGCATAAAATACGTATCTTAAACAAAATAATTCTGCCCTATTGAATTCGATTTAAGTTAAATTTAAATTTAAATCTAGTCAAATTAAACCTCTTCAAGAGAAGAGAGTTTATTTATTGTTAGTTTAACAGAGAAATAGGAACGTTCGATTATTATATATTTCAATGAGAATTATGTAATAATACGTATGACTCGAGATTATTCAAGCACTTATAAAAAAATATGAACACTATGCCATCAAGTATTAAAGTCATTTTAATATTAAAAAATCTGCATCTTATCAAAGACCTGTTCTAATTTTAAAGGATAAGGATTTATCGTTATGAACGTATTTTAATCACAAATATTCTCAATATTTTTTTTTTTTTTTGAAAGTACTGGCAGAAAAATAAAATAAAGCTACTCACTTCTAACAAAAAAAAAAAAAAAAAGTGAATGAAGTCCAATCAACATCTCTTCAAGAATTTCGTCAGTCAATTCAAGGACATTATCAAGTATACATAACCATTAATATAATTTAAGGATATGGTGATATGGGTTTATAGACCACATTGCAGAAGGTACGTCATAAGACGTCAAAACAAAACAAAAATGAATCCTTTAAATTTTATTTCTAGGATTTTAGCTCTATTACGATTTTAATCGACTACAATTACAATTTTACTTTAAATACGGAATTACAAAATTACAAGATTATTAACTAAGAAAGTAATAATCAATGGTTGGGAGTTCGTGCAGCCGAGTTATGGTGTAAAAAAATAGCAAATGCTCTTTTGAGTTTGTCCCTATAAAGATTGTGAAAGCACTTCAAGATTTTTGATTGTCTAAATACAGCGGATTCAAATATCTAGGATCAATATTAACAGACAAAAACCATATTCACGAAAAATTAAATGTCAACTAAAAGCAGAGAATTCGTGTTATTATTCAATTCAAAATCTCTTGTTGTGTCGAATTCTGTCGAGGAATTTGAAGCTTAAAATATGAAAAACGATAATCATGCCTGTTGTTCTGTATGGTTGCGAAATATGGTCGCTTACTTTGAGAGAAGAGCGTAGACTGAAAGTCTTTGAGAACAAGATCCTGAGCCGAATATTCGGACCCAAGAGGAACGGGAATGGGGAATGGCGGAAGCTTCATAACGAGGAACTATACAATTTATACGGTTTACCAAACATTGTTAGGGTCATCAAGTCTAGGAGGCTCAGATACAGGTCATGTAGCTAGAATGGAAGAAAGTAGAAACGCTTTCAAAGTCTTGATAGGAAGACCAATCGGAAAACGACCATTAGAAAGACCTAGGCGCAGATGGAAGGACAATATTAAGATGGATCTCGCAGAAATGAGAATACAAAGTAGAAAGTGGATTCAGTTGGCTAAGGACAGAAGTCATGGAGGTTTTTATGAACGCGGCATTGAACCTCTGTGTTCCATAGGCCATAGAGTTAGTTAGTTAGTTTTTTTTAAATACCTAGGTACAGTGGACTTGCTCTCTTAATGGGCCATCTTTCAAGAAATATAGCCTTTCATTTTCGTTATCACCCGCGCTCGGTGCCCCATACCAATAGCTACTAAACATGCAAGAAACATAAAATAACTACTGTACTTTTTTCAGTATTGTATTTTGAGTATTGCATTTTTTTTCAGTTTTCTGTTTTCTTCTCAATCCATATACATCATAAATAAATTGCTTTTAACTTCATAAAAGAAATTAATATTTCAGAGGTAGATGTAACAATTTGTGTTAAAAGGACGTGTGTTTCTAGAAACGTGTTATAAATATAAGGCATTTTTTTCTTTTTTTTTTTTTTTTTTCATAAACCAACCTCGTCTCGTAAGAAAACAGTTTTTGTGGTTTCCGGATACTTTTTTATTGCACATATGCCCTTTTAACAGAAAGCGATTCAAATATGCGTGGTTTGTGTGATAGTCTAATCTCTAGTGTGCTTTAGGTCTATTCAATATACACCTTTCCGTACGGGAACTTTTTAACATCTTTATAAATCCCCACCAAACTTCAACCACAAAGAAAAAAAATTCGCACTCTCATATGGGATTGATGTATCTGTACGACTCATGTAACCCGCAAAATTGTAGCGAGCCGTCCCAGGCCGAAGAAATCAAATGCAACATAAAAATATATAATTATTAATGATTGTAGGTGGTATCCGCAGAACCCGCACAATCGTGCGGGTACGTCGCGAAAGGGATACAGTGCTTAGTTCAACTGAGAATCAGTGGATCAGGTTGTAATTAAAACTTATTTTTGTCAAGTTAAAATTTATTATTGAATTATAATGTAAAAATTAAAAAAGAAAAAAAAAAACAATTTAGGGGCTATGAAATGACGGTTTTCGTTTTAATTGATGCTTTCGTTACCCGACCAGCGCTCCGTTCGTAATAATCAGTTAATATGGAGTATGCGGTACAGTCCGCAGAAAAAAAAACTGCAACATGCGCATGTAAGTTTATTGTGAAATGACGAAGTCTTTTTGCTCCAAAATAAGTGTGCCGGGGAGGAAGCCGATGTTTCTCCTGGCGTGATTCGTGCCACTTAGACGTTACGTTTATTGCCTGCTCTGTTAGGCGTAGTTTCACAATAAACTTACATGCTTATGTTGCAGGCTTTTTTTTTTTTTTTTTGCTACGGAGGGTGTACAAGATATTTTGCTAATTTAAAGATCTCTGTTTCTACTCGTGAGTAATTAGCAAAAGAATGTAAAGAACGGTAAGATAATTAGGGATACGCACGAGACGAGTCGAGACAGGATTTTCCTGACAAAATTCGAGTCGAAACAGGATTTTCCTGACAAAATTCGAGTCGAGACACGGCTCTTCCAATAGAAAAATATATATTTTTCGAGTCGAGACATCACTTTTACAGCACATTTTCGAGTCGAGACAGCCATAAATCTTGTCTCGCGCGCATCCCTAATGATAATTGTGTAAAGAATACGTCGAGAATACGTCGATATATTTCTTAAGAACGTACAGAAATAAAAGAAAACAGAAATTAGTTTCTGTGGCTCAAAGTGACACTGCAGAAGAGAAAAACTGACTTACTACCACTGCACTTTCATTGGAATGCGTATCCTAAGGGTGGAAAAAGAATTCAAATACTTTCTACAAAATCCAATGTTTCCCGCGCGAAGAACGGACATTTTGGCTGATTTAAGCTAAAAGAGACGAATGATTAGGTCTCCTGAAAGTGAATATTTATGAAATAATTGGTGGAGTGAGAATGTGGGAGGAAATGGGAGAACACTGAGAAAAGTCAAACGCGATGTTGTCCATTATACTCACTTCGCCTGGAATCGATCCAGGTACTCACCGCACTAGTCAAGTGCTAACCGACTATTAATGAACTACCGTGCCCTCTTTTTATATATATATAACGTTGACACAAATACTCCTAAAAGTGATGCACATCTACTTGTAAATAAATAAATAAATGAAATAAATTACCGACAATTAAATAAACTAGATTTACTTACAAATCATTAATCTGGTTTACTGTTTATTTATCGAATGTTGTAAATTTAGACTAATGACGACAAAATTAAAATACTGTTGTGCTTCACAATATTTCGATACAATTCTGCTAAAAAAGAAATCGTACTAGCTATAACCAATTTTTAAAATTATATTAATAATTTGAACAATAATGAATACCTATACTTACATCGAAAAATCGAATGTCATGAGAATATCCCGTGGAAACGTGCCCTTATGCGTCAGAGTAGGGCAAAGAGAACTTGGAAGAAGTCGAGAATTTCAAGTATCTGGGAAACATTTTGACAAGAGATCAGGTCAAAAATTGCACCAAAGAGATCAGGTCAAAAACTGACGCACCCAAATAAAGCATTCAACAAGAAAAGCTCACTCTTAACTAACGGGATTAATATTGAATTAAGGAAGAAGTCGGTCAAATGTTATACTATATCTGAAGCATTGGACTGTATGGCTCAGAAACTTGAACATTACTGAAGTTAGAGAAGAAATATTTAGAGAACATCGAAATGTGGCGTTGGAGGAAGATGGAGAAGATAAAATGAACAGAGAGATTAGCAAAATGAAGATGTTTTGAAGCGGATAGGAGAGAAGAGGACGTTTCTAGCCACCATCCTTCATAAAAAGTCCAATTGGATTGGACACATCTTGCGAAGAAATTGTCTTCTTCATACTGTCATAGAAGAAAAGATGGAAGGAAAGCGAGGAATAGGAAGAAGAAGAACACAAGTGATCAATTATTTTAATAATAGAAGAAAATATTGGGAGTTAAAAGAAAAAAGCTGAAGAACGAGAAACTTGGAAGAAAGATTTCCAGGCCGAAACTAAATAATAATAATAATAATAATAATAATAATAATAATAATAATAATAATAATAATAATAATAATAATAATAATAATAATAATAATAATAATAATAATATCTGAAACAATGGGTTTGAGACCGCTGCATTTTACGGACTCATACACAAGATAAATCCTTATAATATTGGCATTTCCCCACCTCACTCTCTAATTCTCAAGACAGCTTGATTATACAACCACATCACCAGTCCTGGGTATTATTTCATATTAATGGTAGCGATATCATGACAGCATTTTTGGTAATTAAAAAAATCCCTCAGATTCATTCATAGATCATACGTTATTTTTCGACTTGAAATAGTTTTAATTGCTTTTATGTACTTACCACTAAATTCTGCTGCGTTTTTCGCTCTCGAGAGTTTTAAGTTCGAAATCCTAGTATCATAGTTTCGTTTTTCGATAAATGTTTCTCTATGATGTACACTGGGAGTTATTAATATCGAGGTTAGTTATTTTTTTAAATTATAACTTATATTATCGATTAGTAGGTTGTATGTAACACTGATATTATTTTTTTTAAAATAGTTGTGGTACAAGTTCTCTTAGAACATGTATAGTTCACATGAATACGTATTCAGTCACTCCCCCCATACACTCTATGTCCCTTTCTCGCACACATGCACACACACGGAAATTGTCTACTCCTACTACCGGAGTTAACTTGTCTGTTCACCCAACTATCCTAAACTAACCAATTCGTTACGTCGTCGTCTCTCCGAAACCTTTTCATCTGGACGTTTTAAATTACGCGTGGCAGACAATTAGCACTCAGCATCTCCCCTCGCGCCCCGCTACAATTTGGGATAAGCGTGATCTTCATCTGTTCCTTTTTTCTCCTCTGTCCCCCTTCCTTCTTCACACAGCCTCCTAAATGGATCCTACAGAGGGCGGGAACACAGCCTGGGAATGCACCAAAGATCGCACCCATAACAACGGGAAGTGGTCCAGATTGGGCGGAGCTTATGTATCTGCTGAGCCAATCGAATAGAAGAACCCAATATTCTTTCCTTACAAGGGATCTGTTTAATTTCTATAATTTTCATTAGAAATGACATGATTTCGAAAAATTACTTAATTGAGGTTAATTTTAATTCTTGTTAAACAATTTTATACATTCTTAGTATCTAAGCAGATACTGCAATGGGAACATATATTTTGTGTTCTCCAATCATTGACAAACACAGATTTCTAAACTTGGACATATCAAATATATAGACTTGTACGAAATAAATTCTGCGATATATCCTTGGTCTTTGCTTACATGCATGTACAGAAGACATTTTTGATTCTATTGACAACTTACCAATGGTTAGCAAAAATCAATAAACCAAACGTTGAAAATGGCTCATAAGAAACATGAAGTTACCCGTTGAAAATGCATAATAATTGAAAATTTATCACTTTTAGTGAGTTATAGATTTGGAAATATCCTGTTAGTACGAGAATAGTAATAGATCTATGATATATTTGTTTAGCAATGTAACATCTTCAGTAGACAAGTTGGTAAAGTGACTGATGG
Source organism: Thermobia domestica (assembly GCF_964235325.1). Taxonomy (NCBI): domain Eukaryota; kingdom Metazoa; phylum Arthropoda; class Insecta; order Zygentoma; family Lepismatidae; genus Thermobia; species Thermobia domestica. Next base: position 41,098,811 of record NC_137471.1, read on the forward strand.
CGATATTACACTGCCGAAACTGTTACTTAGCAATGTAATATCGCCTTCATTAGACACATTGATAACGTGGCTCAGTGATATTACATTGCCGAAACGGTTAGGCCTACTTAGGAATGTAATATCGCCTTCATTAGACACATTGATAACGTGACTGATGGCGATATTACACTGCCGAAACTGTTACTTAGCAATGTAATATTGCCTTCATTAGACACATTGATAACGTAGCTCAGTGATATTACATTGCCGAAACGGTTAGGCCTACTTAGGAATGTAATATCGCCTTCATTAGACACATTGATAACGTGACTGATGGCGATATTACACTGCCGAAACTGTTACTTAGCAATGTAATATCTCCTTCATTAGACAAGCTGATAAAGTGGCTGATGGCAATGTTACACTGCTGAAACTGTTACACACAAGTCTTATCAATACATATTCAATGCTTTGGCCAATTTTATGTTATTAACTCTTCACCATACGTACCTAGATATATGAGAACTAAATAAATGAAATTTTCCTAAAGGTTCGAACTTTGCGTATCCATTAAAAAATAATTGACTATAAGAATTTTCAGAATTACTTGGTCCTATTTCTAAAAATAAGTAGAAATGTATCTTTAAAAAATGTGATGTTATGCCATCTTAATGACTGAATATCTTAATCAACATATGTGATGTCTGCATGTCGAGATATTTCGACGTTAACTTGACGAAATACCCTTCTTCCAAAAACAATGCCGAGGAAGGGAAAGGGGGATAGTAGTCATTCCATCAAAAATTTATTCATTACAGTAGAGCGTCGATTATTCGAACGTCGGTCAACCGAACGACTGCTTAACCGAACTGTGTACTCGCTCGCACCTGTTACTCTCCCACCCTACCGTCCATCATCCCCCTCACTCCCAAACCAAGTTTCCCACAGTAGTCGCCGCACTGAGCCACCGCTGGCGGAACATTGCTTCTAATGGGGCCTTCATAAGGCGCTGCTGACCGGCCAAGCCGCCAGTCGCTGTGTTTCAACAATCAGCACACTTCTGTCGGTTTGGCACTGGCTGTAGAAGTACAGTCCAGTACAGTACAGTGCAGTGCAGTACAGTACAGTACAGTTCGATTATCCGAACAAACCAGTTTTCCGAACACCCATGTCCCCCAATTACTTCGGATAATCGACGCTCTACTGTACTTCAAAAATATATACATCTACCTACAACGGTTACGTGTACTTATCATATATTTATGTCTTTTATCTTATTTAATATACTGGGCAAAAATACTATTTTATCTGGTACTAGCTACAAATTAGAAGAAGAAGAAATTTTATTAAATATGTCATGAATGATCTTGATTTGTAAACGTTTTATTTTTCGGTCACTAGATGTAGATATAAATGTTTTGTTTGTTGCTATATAACAGTTTTCGTTACCAGATGGTTCAACAAGATATAATGCAACAGGATGCCATATAGAACTGTATTGAATTGTTGTGAAGCAATTAATAATTATTTTGAAATATAGTGCATTTAAGTGATTGAAAATAGTGTGTAATCATTGAATACTCATCGTAGTAAGTAGCAACAATATTTTGTGTGAGCTATACTACGAGAGATGTTAAATAAATCGAACTGAGGTGTGGTGTCGTTATATACCTTTAATTTTAGTCTGTCTCCAATTCAAGATATTTGTTCAATTACTAATTATAACAAATCATTGGCAAATAATACTATATGTAGCAATAGCACTTAAATGATTGCATTATAGTATGCCATAAGTTGAGTTATTTCGTTAAACAATATTGGTGAACTAGAAAATATCATATTAGAAAGTGATTTAATAATTTGTTATGACATTATTGAATAAATTTCGAGATGTATTACCAATTAATTAATTGAAATAAGACTACACAAGGACATTTTATGATTATTACATAACTTTACGCTCAGAATTTTAAAGACATTATTGATACATTAATTATGATCCATTACTTAAAAAAAATATATCATAGGCCTAATAAAAAAAAATTAATGGCCATGCCATTTTGATGGAATTCGAGTTATTTCATGAACTAGTTGATGAATCAATCTAAAACTAAAATATTTCAGTTCCTAATGTTATTTTGTTGAATGAATTTTAACATGAATTACCAATCAGCTATAATTGAAAAGTCGCACTACACTAGCTCTTTACTGTTACTTTACTCTCAGTGTTTTAAGATTTTAAAAAAAATCGAACATTTTATGTCGATTTTCTTCATATGTTTCAAGAAACTTTGTATACTATATTGATAAATGAAATAGAAAAAGTCTATTGTAACAACCTTTGATGATACTATGATTGTATATCATTTCATTGCCTACAGTGCAAAATACATGTATTTTGGATACATTACCCGCAATAGAAAATTAATAAGATGTTAGAATACTTGAGGAAGGGCTGTGAACAATATGGAATAAAAAGTAAATGTTAGAAAGACAAAAGTCATAGTGATTGGAACGAAGAGGTCTTTGTCGGAGAAGTAAAAGAGAAGAAAATAGAACAGATGACTAGTTTTCAATACCTGGGTAGTATTATTAGTAATGATATGAAATGTGAACGTGAAATAAAAACAAGAATAGGAATGGAGAAAGAAGTCCTTAGGAGGAAGAAGACACAATTCTGTAGGACCTTGAATAAAGAGTTGAGAAAAAAGACTCATAAAATGGTTCATGTGGATTATGTACTATATGGGACAGAAACATTCACAATTACGCAAAAAAATAAATAAATAAAATAAAATTAAAAACGACTGGAAGTTTTTGAAATGTGGGTGTGGAGAAGAATGGAGAGAATTAGCTGGGTCGAACGGGAAAAAAAACGAATGAGAGGGTGTTAGGAATGGTAGGAGAGAAAAGAACAATTTTAGATAATGTTAAGAAGAGGAAGAGAAACTGGTTGGGACATTGGCTAAGAAGGAACTGTGTCATGAAGGACGTTCTAGAGGTATGATAGCAGGAAAGAGAGGGAGGGGGAGAAAGAGACTGCAATTAATGAACAATATCAAAACAGAAACATCGTACGTGAAGACAAAGAAGTCAGCTGAAAACCATAGAGCATAAAAGCTTCTCAGTTGCAGCTAGTAACCTGCCAATAATAGCAGGATACCTATGATGATGACGATGCCCCGCAATAGTCACAAAATGTGAAATGTGTTACAACTTGAATATTTTAAAGTAATTTTGCGGGATTGTTCATTCATTCAACATTTATTATTATTATTATTATTATTATTATTATTATTATTATTATTATTATTATTATTATTATTATTATTATACACTTTCTACAGATAACTAATAACAAAGTAAGAAAGAACAAGATGCAAAGGAGAGGAAGTGAAATTTTGCTGCTCTCTCTTCCTCGTCGCCATTCCCTGAATTCACTTCGTTTCCGTGTTTTCCATCCTCCTGGCACCGAAAGCTGTGTTTCTGTGTTGGCGCAGATTCGACACCAGTTGGTCCATATCAGGAGTCACATCATCTTCCTTTCTGCACCCTCCTGCCACCGTTGCCACATCGTTCTACCTGTAGGAATGTGTACAAGCAAACACATTCAACGACGAATAATGAAAACTTATACATTGTTTATTATCCATTCAGGAGCTTAAATTAAATCAGAAAGTTACTATTTTGAAATAACTTGTCAAGTTTATGACATTCCTAAAATTATTCTGCGAGAAAATAGCACTAGAAAAAAAATGTACATCCTGGGCCAAAAAGTCTCATTTGGATACTAGTCCATCTCGCTGGTCTAATGGCTAAAGCGAGTGTCTTTAGTGCATGTGGTCTCTGGTTCGATTCCCGGTTTGAGAGCATTAAAAGCATTACGATAGTTTGGATTCCATCTTAAACCCTAGGTCCACCTTTAATGTAGCCTCGGTGCTGTAAAGGAACGCTAAATCTCAATAAACAAATACGACCACCCAATCGGAAGCTAAATTTTAGTGAATTTTAGCGAATTTTTCGCAACTTAAATTCACTTATAAGCAGCTCTAGATAAGAGAAATGTTTGTCCCGCTCATATATGAGGGTCATCCAGAAATTAAAGACGGTTTAGTTATACAGAATGAAAAACACAATATTTATTTGAAAAACAAAAACAATTCTGTTACCTAACTGAAACTACCTTTATTTCTCTACCTAGGTACATTCATGTCCAAAATTATTCGCATGTCTATAAATGTGTTGTTATAGGAATATAATTTGATAACGACTTCGCCCGGTATTTCTTATAATGTTAGTATCTGTATAATCGGCCAAGACATGTATGGGGCAAATTTCATGTTTAAAGAGCAGTAAATAAAAACAATAAAACGAAAATAAATCTTTCTTGTCCATTTAGTAAAATTTTGTTTTATTCATTCTAATTTTCGTATTTATAATTCTTTTTCTATGAAATTTTCCACAAGTATACATTTCCTGATTATACACATAGTATCAGTATTAAAAGTACTCTGCAAAATCATTATCAAGCTATATTCTTACAAGAAGATAGTTATAGATATGCGACAATCATTTTGGACATGATGAGTGTACATAATCACCTTCATTTAAACATTCGGGGTATCTGTTCATGAACTTCAGAATTCCCTACTCTTCTGCCGCTAACTCATTAAGCGAGATAGTCGCTGCGTTCTCCAACTTTTGTTTTGAGTGGCTTTCCGTAGGTTTCTTAGAGTCTCATAATAACAATTTGCATTGGTCGTAGTGCCTTTTGGCATAACATGTACCAAAGGAACACTTTCACGATCCCAAAAGACAATTGTCATTACTTTTCGTGTTGAGAGAGAGTCTGAATTTCCTCGGCTTTTTGGGTGATGAGAGATGATGCCACTCAAGTGATTGGCGCTGCTCTCTGGGTTGATGTGAGATACCCAGGTCTCATCATTAATCATAATCCGATCAAAGAAAGGGTCTCCATTTGTTTCGTCTTTATTTTGAATGGAGTGACTATTTGGCTTAATGAACCGTTGGAAGAAGTGTATGACATGGGAATTCTGAAATTTGTGAAAAAATACGAGAAATATTTAAATCAAGGTGGTGGTTATGTAGAGAAGTGAAGGAAATATCAGGTATATAACAGATATTTCTTAAAATAAATATTGTGCTTTTCCTTTTGTAGGCCTATAACTAAATGATCTTAATGAAAATCAATATTGAAAAATTGAAAGTCATGAGAATATCCCGTGGAAACGCGCCCTTAGGAGTCAGGGTAGAACCAGTGGCGGATCCAGGGGGTGATCGCCCCCCCCAGAAGAGGAAAGTTTTTTTTTTTTAATTTTATATATAAATTAAACCCATCCCAAAGTTTGGAGCTCTTAAAAGTAGCTGTAAGTAGCAGTATTACAACCCATCGCACCCTCCCCCCCAGAAGTCCGTCCTGGATCCGCCCCTGGGTAGAACAAAGAGGCGTTGAAGAGGTCGATAATTGCAAGTATCTGAGGAGTATTTTGACGAGAGACGCTTACTACACCAAAGAGATCAGGTTGAGAATTGCTATAGCGAAAGAAGTGTTCAACAAGAAAAGATCACTCTTAACTAGTAGGCTTAATATTGGACTAAGGAAGAAACTGGTCAAGTGCTATATCTGGAGTATTGAACTGTATGGTTAAGAGATTTTGACATTACGGAAGTTAGATAAGAAATATTTAGAGAGCTTCGAAATGTGGTGTTGGAGGAAGAGGGAGAAGATAAAATGGACAGAGAGAGTAACAAATGAAGAGTGAAAAGAACGCTTCTAGCAAGCATTCTTTTAGTCGGTATCCCTCGTAGGAAGACCAGTTGGATTATACACTTATTGCGAAGAAATTGTCTTCTTCATACAGCCATAGAAGGAAAGATGGAAGTAAAGCGAGGAGTAGGAAGAAGAACACACCTAACAGATGACTTGAAAAACAGAAGGAACTATTGCGAGTTAAAAGAGGAAGCTGAAGATCGAGAAACGTAGAAGAAACATTTACAGGCCCAAACTTAAAATTGAAAGAAGAAAAAAATGCATTAGTCCCAGAACCTGCCAAAAGGAAGAATACTTATTTATTATTATTATTATTATTATTATTATTATTATTATTATTATTATTATTATTATTATTTAGATCTTATAAACGTTCTTTGTTTTCTGGATGACTCTCGTACTTTGTTTGGTAATTGGAAAGAGTTGGTAAATCAGTTTCAACGCTTGCTCAAGAAATATAAAGAAAATGAAATTGCTAATATAACGTCTCACGTTGTACCCTTCAAGCCAGGGGGGGAGCGATCGCTCCCCCCCAGAAGAGGAAACTTTCTTATTTTATATATATAAATAAAATCCATCCCAAGGTTTGGAGCCCTTAAAAGTAGCAGTATGACAACCCACTGCCCCCCCCCCAGAAGTCGGTCCTGGATCCGCCCCTGCTTCAAGCTAAAGGAGACAGATGATTAGTGAAAGTCAATGAATATTAAAGATTTTCTGGAATGAAAGTGTGAGGGAAACGAGGAAGCCTATTAAAAAACACGGGATCAATAGCATTACTAGAGATTTTGCAAAGTGGGGGGGAAGATGGTTCAGTGAGATAAAAAGTCCCATTTTTTTGTTAGTATATTAGGACACAATTTAACCAAAAGCATGTGTTACTGAAATTCATGGGGCAATTAATTGCCCCGTTGCCATCCCTAAATGACGCCCGAGCTACGGATCCACCATCTTTGGCGATAGGGATAAAATAAAAAATAGCTGAACTTGTGCGAATGTAGTTAAAGATTTTGAAAGCAAATGTTTTCAGAATGATCATTCTCAAAATGTTGGGATTTGTAATCAGACACACGCACACACGATAGTGAATCAATCTGTGCGCCAAAAATAACAAAACCTTAACATTTAGTATAGATAAGCTATTACATTCTAACGGGGTTTCAAATTTTGCCTATTCATGATTCGCCTCAAAGCGATAATGTCAGTCAAAATGATGACACAGAGTTACTGCCTGGAAATTTGAAGCTTAAAATATATAAAACGATAATAATGCCTGTTGTGCTGTATGGTCGCGAAACATAGTCGCTTACTCTGTGGGAAGAATGCAGACTGAACGTATTTAGAGTGAAATCCTGACACGAATATTGGGACCCAAAAGGAACGGGAATGGGGAATGACGGAAACTTCATAACCGAGAACTGCATAATTTATACCGTTTACCAAACGTTGTTAGGATAATCAAATCTAGGAAGCTCAGTGGGTAGGTAGTGTATCCAGAATGGAAGAAAGTAGGAACGGTTTCAAAGTTCTAACTGGAAGTCCAATCGAAAAACGTCCGTTATGGGGCGTTTACACTTAGTCGATTTGCGTTCGATTCAGTTGAATTGACGTCACTTTCAACTTAATCGACCGTGTAAACGGGACTTCAACTTAATCGCTTGTTGATCGAAGGCGACTAATCGACTGGCAACTGAATTAAAAGACGTTCTATTTTCTGTGGTTGAAATAATTGAACACATCCATCAATCTGATTCGGCCTAGTTGCTTCGATTTAGTGGCAAATGCAGCGAGTCGATTTAGTCGTGCGACTAAATCGACTAAGTGTAAACGCCCCATTAGGAAGATCTAGGCGCAAATAGGACGACAACATTAAGATGGATCTCGCAGAAATAGGAATACAAAGTAGAAACTGGATTCAGTTGGCTAAGGATAGAACTTTTGTGAAGGCGGCATTGAAACTTCGAGTTCCATAGGCCGTAGAGTTAGTTATTAAACGAAAGTTGATTAAAAAAAAAAAAAAAAAAAACTTATTTTAACTGGCATATGTTGGTAATCCTGAATCTCATTAATGAGATTTTAGTGGATGGTACTTTCGAAATTATGGTAGCTTTGTAGCTTTCTCCACTTCTTTATTGTGTTCTTTCTTCGAAGAAAGAAACAACGTACCATCATATGCCATCTCCAATTCGAAAAGTCATTAGCAAGAAGGAGTAGCAATGAATGTGCAAAAGGTGACAATCGATTTTGAAAATGTCAGCTCAGCTGTTAATTGTGTTTCATTATTATTATTTATATTATTATTATTATTATTATTATTATTATTATTATTATTATTATTATTATTATTATTATTATTATTATTATTATTTCTAAACACAAAAATGCAAGGAGGCAACTTTCACTATTGTGAGGGCATTTGCAGAAAGGTTCAGTGAATAGTAGTAGTTCAACAACTTTGTATATCGAAAAAATGGAATACCAGAAAGTGAATAAGGGAATTACATGATTGGGAATTAAATTTCTGGGCTTTCGGCATCTGTGACCACATTAGCTCGTCACACATATGAGGGACAATGCTCCTCGGCAGGCACGTAGCCAAGGGGGGTCCGGGGGGTCCAGATTTCCCGTCGAGGCCAGAAATAAAAAATTAAGGAAGAATGAAACAAAGTGAAATGAGAAAAAGAAGGATCAGCGTTAAAAATTAAAAAAAATAAAAACTACAGGAAGCTTTTGATTACTCTTTCTTATGAGAAGATTTGTATTATTTGCAATACATGGTGGCAAGGTGAGCAAAATATCCTAGAAGAGCCAGGGAATTTGAAATTTCTAGAAAAGTTACTTAATTCTCAGAGTTTCTGCTACTAATCAGGAAGATTTCAAGCTTCCGAAAGCATAGTGCCGTTGTGTAACAACGTGGACATATTTATAATATTTTTCGTCATCGCATCCTTGCAGTATCAAACAAATTATTTCAAAAACAAATTTCTACTGCTCCTTTAACCTGTCATTTGGAACCGATAGTAATTGACGAAATAATAAAAACAAAAATTTATGTGGAAAGAAAGTTCTGTTAGCATTTGATTCAACAGAGAAAGAAACGCAGATAAATTAAAATATTTTACAAGACATTATTGAGCATGTCCTTTTTATAATAGTGAATACGTACTTTTTATAATAATTGAGGTCATAATGAAAGGAAAATTGTTATATTTGAATAAACAGAGGAAGGACGTAAATATTGTAAAATCTTGTTCAATATTTTTTTTTTTTAATTATTTTACTCGAGATTTCTTCATAGCTTGTTATTAAAATACTTACCAACATATCCTCATTTTATTGTCCTAACAAACCAATAGATACATGTTGATAGTAAAGTTGTTTAGACTGATCGAGCTCCTGGACCTTCAGAATTTCTTGTCCCTCCCACCCTTTACGAAATCCGGGCTAAACGAACCAATATATGTTCCAGTAAAATAGTTTTGAATGGTCGAGCCCCTGGTGTGATGACCACAGTACTTCATGACACGGACCCCCCCCCCCTTCACGAAATCCTGGCTACGTGCCTGCCCTCGGTGATCACACTGCACGGGAAAGTGGAGAGGAAGGAAGGAAGCGGCTTAGGATCATTATTTTAGGTATTATCCCGGTATTTATATACCTGGTGTGAATTAAGAAAACCCAGGAAAAATCTTACTCAGGGTGGCTGGCCTGGAAAAGCTGTTATACCTTTTCGAATTGCTTCCATATGCCGAATTTAGAAAATTATCCAGCACCGTCGTGATTCGAACTAAAAAGACATGCGTACTAACTACTCAACTGAGTGATTTCAGGAGTGGCCCAGAGGGAATTCTCTCACCCTGGTTTCTGGAAATCCCCTCTGGAAACATATATGTCTTATCGTGCTCAATGTGGATTCGTAGCATTCTCGTAATATTACTTTTCTCCTCCAGTGTATTGAAATGCCTCCTCCCTGAAGAAAATCTGAAATTATCGCTGACTCGACTACACTTAAACTTCGTAACGAAGGGCTGTCTGCTTCGATATTTGTAGTTGGACCTTGCCACTTATAACTTTGAATTGACGACGGTTAGCAACTTGACTGAGGTTCATAATAATTTTCTGTATAGTCTCGTTAAGGGAGAGATCAGAGGTTCAAAACTTGTTTGGAGTACTCCTTCAATTTTGAAGGACTTTCTTCTAAAATGAGTTGAGTTGATTTTGAGTTTAACGTTTCTTTCATCACCGAACCTATATGAGACGGGAGTTACTGATTAACATGAAATCCTAACCACATGAGCTCCCGCCGGGAATCGGACCCAGGTCTCCCATGCGAAAGGTGCGCACGCTAACCGCTTAACCACCAAGGAGCTCTTTCTACTGAAATGAAAATGAAATGAAATCTTTGAGTTTTACGTCCGACGTTATGCTTGCTAAGCTTAAGGAGACTGTGATGATGAGAAATGAATGAAATGGTGGAATGAAGGAAGTAGGAGGGAACGTGAGAAACCTAATAAACACAAACACAGTGTTTTTTCCACCACAAAGCCATTTGGCGCGAGGTGGGATCGAACGAGGGACCCCATGCATCAGAAGTGAACGTTCTATCACTGAGCTACCGTACCCAATAGGACCTTTTACTGTCGAAGATGGCTAATACTTCTAGCCAAAAGCGATTCCTTATCAAGATATCAGTTTAAATGGCTGTTTAACATAACGTAAACAGATGCAGCTTTTTATTTCATTCTCATACAGAAATGTATGGGCTTTCCGAGCGATGGAATTACTTTGAATGTTGCTGTACTATACAAGGTGGTCCAAAAGTAGGTATACAGTCCCGTACTGATCAACTCATTGTTTTTAATATAACTTGTTATTGTTATCCATCAGGTAGACTTAGTTTCTTTATTATTTGTTCCTAATGTATTTTTACTTATATCTTAAGCTCGGAACAGCCGAAGCAAATAAACCTATGAGCTAGAATGTTATACTTGATCAATGCAGGGGTGTATACCTACTTTTGGGCCACCCTGTAGAATACTTCTGAGTTTAATCCACTCGTATATTGTCTATATTATTGTATAAGCTATCTGAAACCAGAGCGAACTAACTACATTCTTGTGCTGTAGGAAATTACCATTTATGGAAACAGTGACAATTTGACACGAACTCCTGCCTCTGGGAGATTGACTTCATGCGACCATTGCGTCAGTTTCTACCTTACGTTAGTATGTTGTGACATAAGGTTCTGCGTGCTAATACGCGTAATTCAAAAGCTTTCATACCTAAACTCAAAACTCGGTGACAAAACAATGACAATTTCCAAGACAATGACATTCATATCCGTCGGAAATGCCGTTGTTTGTTTTTTCTCCTTTTTTTTTTTTTTTTTCATTCTACTATGGATAAGAGAACTATCTTCGCTGCCTTTCCTATCCGTTTATTGGAAATGTTCTTTTATGTATGGAAATGTAGTGATAAAACCATCATGTGCTCACATGGACACATAGTTTCGAAATACCATATAATCACGTTTTTCAATGAATGTTACTTTATTCTGTACTTAATGACATTTCAACGTGTGCTAGTACACTTAAAAGAATAAAAAAACTTATCTGCATATTTTTTTCCTGATTGAGAAAGTGACTTGGGGGTTCGAACCTGGCATCTTTGGTTTACTGTTTCCGAAGATTTCCGAAGTTGGACTTAGAAAAGTTTCAGTTCAAAACAGCCACAATCAGTGTGGCCATCCTGTTTCTAATAGGGTGCACATAAATAGATAGATAGATAGATTTTTACGTCCCGTTCAGCAGCAAGGCTATATGAGACGTGAACCAACTGATTAACGTGGAATCCGAACCACATGAGCTCCCACCGGGAATCGAATCCGGGTCTCCTGCGCCAAAGGCGCGTTCACTAACCGCTTAGCCACGGAGGAGCTCTGCACATAAATAGAGTTTATATACACAAAAATAAAACTTATGTGGCGTAAGTAAAAAAAGGTAGGCTACATGTGTAAATCCTGTAGTTTAACTGAAAAAGTATATTTTATACGTACTTCCCGTGTAAGTGTTTGGAATAAACGTACTTTCCGTAGCGTACGAACGAAAGAACTGTATAGGCTGTTGGGTTCTCACATACAGATAGACAAATGTAACATATACACTCTGTAAAGAAAAAATAGCGACACCTCAATTCTCAAGCTAACTTACACAGAAAACCATAGTTGCAGCCCGTTAGAAGAGGAACAGAAGGAAATGAAGAGTGGGATAGTTCATTTGCGTTATCTGTGACACCTGTGGTGTACATCACTTGCCAATTGTTTGTGTATCAGTAATATTTTCGATAGATGCCACTGAGTGCATCTCGTGAATTATTGTAGTGAGAATTCTGCATTGCATTTGTGATGTGTAGGCTGAGGTAAATAGCATTTTATGATTGTTCTTTGTTTTCTCACTGTTTGGACAGTGTCAAGTGGCAAAATTGTTGTTGTGCAGCGTTATTTTGTGTGTGATATTATTGCTACATGTGGACTGTAAACAAATAAGATGGGTAAGAAATGTGACTTGTTGCCATGTAAACAAGACATAATTCTTGCTTTGCGCAGCTAAGGAAAATCTCTAAAGGAATAGATGGAATACTGAAAATCCATCATTCTACGGCAGGAAGAGTAATTCACAAGTGGAAACAGCATAACAATCGTCCCTTCGTCAACAGTGTGAAAGAAAAAACAAAGCATCACCCAGAGCAGATTGCTAAATGAAATCAATAGCACCGCAGATTTAAGGAGTGATTTCCCCAAAAATTGCTTCTGTAGTTTGACATGATTTTGGAACTGCAGTTACTCGTACAATTGTATTGTCTTGACTGTATGAAGAGGATATTACAAAGAAGAAACCGCGTAGAAAGACCAAACTGACAAAACACAAAGGACTTCAACATGTAGTTTTGTGAGTCGATATGCAACTTTGACTTATGACAACTGCCAGCACGTCGTTTTCTTCGTTGAAAAGAAGTTTAGAATAGTGGGAAACGATGGTGGTGTGAAGTTGTGGATACGAACAAGCAAGGAACTTGAAAAGGATTTTGTTTAAGAGATGCAAATATTCAGTTACTGAGTGATGGTACGGGCATGGTTCACCGTTAAAGACGCCAGAACGACGGATAATTATATGTAAAGGATCGTTTGATGCACGAAAATATCTTCAAATTCTGGTACGTAAAGTTCTTACAACAGCTAAAGATGATCTTTCTGAAGAAAATTTGGACTACTTCCTTTTCCAGGACGATAATGCTTCATGTCACCGAGCGAAAATCGTTAATACGTAGTTCAAGAATATGACTATTTAGATACTCATGTGGCCTACAAACTCACCCGACATGAATCCAGTTGAAAATTTGTGGATCAATATGAGTAGAAGATTCAATAGACAACTATCTCAAATAGACTGGAATTCAAGTAACAGATAATCCGGGTGTTACCGAGCAAGTGTCGCTATTTTTTCTTTACAGAGTGTAGCTGGCGTATGTAACATACATATACGTAGTCTATGTAATATATGGAAGACTGTTAGACGTACGACATCCTGCAACGGCATGATGTAACATCTAAGGGCAGTGCGTGTGTAGCATATGGATAACGAATGCCCCGCAGTGATTTCTGTAGTAAAGATAAGGATTCCGTATATTTGTACAATATACCGCTGTCCGGATAACCGATTTTTCTCAGTGAACCTGTACATTTTCAGGAAAATAAACATTGACCTATTTTTAAAGTTAACACTATATTTAACGGTATAATATTGTTCAAACGTAATAATGTTTATATTATTATTATTATTATTATTATTATTATTATTATTATTATTATTATTATTATTATTATTATTATTATTATTATTATTATTATTCTTTGAGAGAGGAATTCTGAACCTCAAATATTCGTTTCGCAATACATGTCTTCAATATAATTTCTTCAAAGTTGGTAAGTGTCCAGAATTCCGAACGGAAAGAAGAAAAAAAGTCTCGGAGGAGTGGATGAGTGTGTCTGTGGTTAGTGTAGGACAAGACAGGGACAGCGGTTGCCCATGGTATACGGTTACATTGTGCAATCTGACCTTAGACTGCAGTTGACCGCTGACAGTTTTGTAACTTTCGGGTTAAAGGTTAGTAGGATTAGCAGAGAGAAATATTTTACTCAAAAACATGATTTTTTAGATGACAGCAAAGGAAAGAACGGTGGGAGAAATTTAGAAACAGGAGGTCACTCCCTTCCATTCAAGATGGTTAAAGAAACAAAGGGCGTGGGCCTTATAAATTATCTTGTCCTTTCTTTTCATTTTGACATTTCGGAAGAAAAAGAAAATAATAAAAAAAACTCTGTATTTACCATTCCCTTTGCTCCACATCCAATAATAAACATAACAAAATATATTACGTAAACAAATCTGATCTTTTTTGGATTCTTTTCACCCTCAACAGTATTTATATTTTTCGTAGATTCGGTGGGAAAATTTTTCACTTACTAACTTATTTTATACGTTTTGAAAAGTGCTTCGGTGATGCTAAATTGTTAGCGTTTTGACTCTGCGAACGAGACTCACGTTCGTTCTTTTACTGCTGGAAACGTAGGATACATGCGCCATTTGTCGTCATACAGGGTTTCCCGAAATTAGGTATACACCCCTGCGCTGATCAAGTATAACATTCTAGTTTATGGGTTTATTTGCTTCGGCTCTTCCCAACTTAAGATGTAAGTAAAACACATTAAGAACAAATAATAAAGAAACTCAGTCTACCTGATGGATAACAATAAGAAATTATATAAAAAGCAATGAGCTGATAATTACCGTACTGTATACCAATTTTTGGGCCACACTGTACATCACCATGCTCGTTCGTTTTTTATGTCGATATTTATTCATGTACTACCACCTATTGCCCGCTTCGCTGGGTTAAAATAAAAAATTTAAATGCACAACTTTTTATCTTATGAGTTAGGTACGTGTGAAATATGCTATTTTTGTTTATAGTGACATGGATTTAAACGACATCAGAAGTATTACTGTTGAACTCAGCGACTTTTCGATCGTATTCAAATATCTCCTCCCTCCCCCCACCTTCAAAGTGATATGATAAAACCCATCCCAGGTCGGAGACCTCAACTCTGTTGAAAATTTGATCGGAATCAGTCAGGTGGTTCAAGAGATTAAGAGTCACAAATATACTGACTTTCAATTTTATAATGTAGACTAGCAGCGTTCACCCCGCTTCGCTGCGGTCACCCCGGAACGCAATAAACTTTGTTACTTAGATAATTTTTACTTTTTCGCTTTCAAATTGCAGTAAATGTTAAAATTATAGCGCCTGTCATTTATGTTAACCCGCCGAGTCACATGGTCATGCGGGTTGCATATAAATACGTTTATTTTTACCTATGATGAACTAATAACAAAGGATTTGTACGTATGGACACTTGAATGGTCAATTATCTCAAGACACTGGTAATTAAAAATTAAAGTGATATGATAAAAACCATCTAGGGTCCAAATCCTAATAACCCCCCAAAAATGAAAGAAATTGGTTCAGCCGTATTAGCGTGATGAGTTCACAAAGGATTTGTGCGTTCTCTTTTATATATATAGATTTAATAATCACCAGATACAGCTCGGAGGACATTTTTACTGGATATCTAACAAGAATAACAATGGAAAGGGTTTAGGAAGATATTGACTAGAGCCTGTTTACTATGCACCATCTCAGTATTTGCCTGGTAGGACTGGGGAAAACTCCAGTCAGTATGGTCGGCAGCAGAAATCGAACCCAAGAACCTCCCGAATGCGAAGCCAACGCTCTATCACTTGAGCTACTTCGCTCGGTGATTGAACGCTCGGTGAACCACAGACACGCTTGGTGATATGACAAAGATGAAGTAAGTCGTATGCCGAATACACTTGTGTCCAGGGGCGGATCCAGGGTGGGGCGATCGGGGCGATTGCCTCCCCCCCAGAAGATGATTTTTTCTTATTTTATACATAAATAAAACTCATCCCAGAGTTTGGAGCTCTTAAAAGTAGCTCTAAGTAGCAGTACTACAACCCACCGCCCCCCCAGAAGTCCGTCCTGGATCCGCCCCTGCTTGTGTCTAGTGTGCGTGTCTTTGGTATACGATTCACTCCATCTTTCCTAAATCATAAGGATAAAGTAATGATGTTATTATAATAGTGATTTACTGATGTTGAAGAAAAAAGACATGAATTACTATTTATTTTTCATATAAGAAATTTACAATATTATTGGCAAACCACTTAATGTACGTAAATAACTACACGGGAAGAACTGAATGACACGAACAACTATGCTTTCGAGAAGTTTCTTAAGTGTCCAAACCAGTCTGTCGATTGTCATTCTCATGACAAAGAATAATACGCCGAAAGGTTCTGTGCGACATTTTGCGGAGAATTGCAAGTGTAACTTGAGTGAAAGCTTGTTTCACAGCTTCTGTCAATTCGACAGTGGTATCGTAACGGTTTTGTGCAACGGTGCCCTTTATGAACCCCTCCCCCCATACCGCATTATCACAGGTGGTGAGGTCTGGGCTTCGTGGTGGCCAGGCAAGTAGTGTGGGCAGATCCGGACTACCACGACCAATCGAACATCCAGGAATCGTTCACACAATCTGAAACAATGGAAAACCTTACATTAGCATTTATAAAGGGGTAACAAGGAAAACTTACATTAGCATTTATCAAGGGGTAACGGAACTTTGTAGCCACCCTGTACACAGCTCAGTGCGCAAAGGATTCCAGCCCACTTTTGGACATATTTTGGACATATTTTAAAGCTGATGCTCATCTGAGTGATTAAATGAAGCATGCTCAGATATTGTTATGATATTGTAAGTGACCCTTTTTAATATATAAAAAAAAAACAATGTTCACTTTTACACAGAGCCGCAACTAGATGGGGGCCAGGGGGGCCTAGCCCCCTAAACTTTTCATGGCCCCTCCAGACCTCAATACAAAATGCTATTATTAATACAAAAATCACAATTTAGATATTTGTAAGAGAATTTTTAATGACTTGCCCCCCCCCCTATCTTATTCATGGCCCGCCCCAAACTTCTGTGTCTGGTTGCGGGCCTGCTTTAACATGTAATTATTTAAACGGAGTGTATAAATTAAGTCTCTTTTTCCCATAAGTTTGGTAAGTGAACTTGAGTTCTTTGTGCTCTGAACATCTGATGTGCTGATCGATAGATCTGACTGGACTGAAAGGGAACACCGTGACTCAGTGGTAGAGTGCTTACTTCTAGTGCGCGGAATCCCGAGTGCGATTCCCGGTCAAGTAAGCTTGTGATGGACAATATTGTGTCCGTGGATTTTGTCGGAATACTCCCGTTTCCTTTCACATTTTCATTCCATCACCATTCATTTGCTTTAATAATCGTCTCCCTTAACCTAAAGGGCATAATCATGGGACTTTAAACTGAAAGATTTCATTGCATTTCATTTCATTGCGTTTCATTTCATTGCATTTCATTACATTGCATTTCATTTCATTGCGTTTCATTTCATTTCATTTCATTGCATTTCATTTCATTGCATTTCATTTCTCAGCAAAAAGGTGAGACTAATGCTGAAGTACAGTGGCTTGCAAGATGTCTGTGCATAGCTGGAATTCATAGCAAGATGGAATTCTCACCACCCTCCATATGAGTGTTATTCACTACAATAACAATACAAAATAAAATTAATATTTATCGATGCATACTTTGATAGCGTGATGAGGATCAAGACGTGCTAGCAAACATATCAAAACTTTCCTTCATGCTGATATCATAAAGAAGCCGCTTTGAATGCCTGATGCAATACGTAATATTAATTTCCTACTTGGAACAAAACATTTACTTGTTAGCTTTTTTTTAATAATTGCGCGAAGCTATTCAGGAGTATCGCAGAAGCTACCACAGATCAAATGCTCTTATAAAGAAAACAAAAAAGCACACTGATGCGTAATAATGTGGAGCTGATGGACATTCAGAAATATGTCGGTTCTTTTTGATATCTTGATCAAACACAAGCGTCTTTTAAATCTTATGTTTGTAGTGAAACAAAATATTTAACTCCATACTGGTTTCTGCTGAATATAGACCTATATGGACACTGATTCTTGAAACAGCTGTTGATACATACAATAATAAATAAACACATTTCAGTCTTTGTCTCTTTAAAACGAGACACGAGTCTTAAATCAGCAATTTTAAGCTTTTTCAACTCCCGTCGTACAAGAAAGTAATATTAACATGTATTTAGCGTATTTGTCTATCTATAAATAGACATCATAATTATCATTATAATATTAGAAATTCAACCATTAAGAAATTTCAGTCGCAATACTTTAGTAATTGTCGCAAATTGAGAAGTTTTCAACAGGCTCAGTGTCTTTTATGCCTACATTTTTTTGCGGCCATGGGTATGGCTATTAATTCGGCTTTATTTTCTTATCTGCAATAACACCACAAGATGTGCGTGATACTTGTGGCCGAATGGAATTTTTAGATTCAGTTCAATTCGATTCGACTCATTCATATTGGTGTTTAGCAATGTAAGGAAAGAAGAGAAAGAGGGAGAGAGAGAGAGAGGGAGAAAAAAGAGAGAGATGGTATACAGGGTGTTTCAAAATAACATCGACAACGTTTGGGAGGTGATTCCTGACACCAAGATGAAACGAAAAGTATAGACCTAGACCATTCTGGGTGCACAAATGCTTCCTTTCGGAGTTATAGGCTGCCCCAAAGCTATGGAACCTACGATAGTTGGGTCAAGACTTCACTTAGGGACTAATATGTGAGCTATCCAAAAATCCATGTTTCAGAATCCTAGGGTACTCACGTAACAATTTTTATAGAGGGAGTTTGGCTACGGGCATATAATGTGAAGTACTCACTATAAAAATTGTTGTGGAAGTACCGCAGGATTCTGAAACATGGATATTTGGATAGAGCACATACTAATTCCTAAGTGAAGTCTTGACCGGACTACGGTAGATCCCATAGTTTTGGAGCTATGGACCTTTAAAGTTCATTTTTTTCATGTTTTTTGTCACCCTATAACTCCGAAACGATGCATTTGTGCACCCAAGTTGGTCTATACTTTTTATCTTATCTTGGTGTCAGGAATCACCTCCCAAACTTTGTCGGTGTTGTTTCGAAACACCCTATATATTGTTTGTGCATATGTTTAAGAGATGTCTTACAGAATTTCTATAATCAAACAGAAAATGTGTCTCTTTTACTTCTAAATAGAGGAAAATATAATGATAATACATAGAAACGACCAATAAACAAACTTTATGATATTTATATAACATCGTATAACATATTACTACTGGACCTCAAACGGGACATTACAATCTCAAAGGCTAGAATGAAAAAAAAAGTTACACAAGAACTCCCATTAAAAAAGTTTCCATTTTTTATAGCATTTCAAAAAAAGGGGTACCCATCTTATGTTACACTATGCATTGTATATGTTTCTTACATAAAACACATTTCTTTGGGGGTTTTCTTTAGTATCTTTTTTCGCTGTTTCACAATCATAAAAAAGGTATATTCGTCGCAGTGTTTGGCATAAAAAAGTGAATATGCACCGATAAAAATATAATATGACAGCTGTAGACCATATGCACACAGGCACTGCTGCTGTTGTTATCAGTTCTAAATAGAAGCAGAACGAGGGAATATAAAACTTATGACATGTATACAAAGGTAAATAAGGTTTTAATGACAGATTCATGAGTAAAGAAAGTTTGTAATTTAACCTACTAAGAATGGATGTTCAATGACAAGTTGTTTTATATATTTTTGGACCTAAATATAGTACAGTCATGTTCAAAAATAGTGGTCTTGCACCCCAGACTCTGTTTC
The DNA here is from genome assembly GCF_964235325.1 of Thermobia domestica. Taxonomy (NCBI): domain Eukaryota; kingdom Metazoa; phylum Arthropoda; class Insecta; order Zygentoma; family Lepismatidae; genus Thermobia; species Thermobia domestica. The sequence goes on from NC_137471.1 coordinate 41,118,502, forward strand.
AGAAGTCGCATAACTTTAACCCGAGTCGCAAGCAAATATGGCTATTTTGCAATCGGGCTTCACTCTGACTTAGTTCCATTATCTTCATAGACACTAGTGGCCATTACTTTCAAGCAGGCTCACGCTAATTTAGGTGACAGATGTATAAACTTTCTACCCTAATTGATCTCAAGCTCAGTAATTGTGTGGGAGCTCGTCTGAGTTCGAACCCTTTAGATGGATAGCGATCCAGAGGGCAAGTTCAAACAAGCACAAGCCCCAATGTGATCAATGAGCGTGAGCAGAAAAGAGTGCAAGTCAATTTAAGCATAGTAACCCCGAGCTCTTAGTGAACTCGAGCCGAATGATGTTAGTGAGCATGAGCGTCACTGAAGATAGCGAACCTGAGATAACATCAGCTTTACTGGGAATATAGCGAGCGTGAACATGAAATGGCGTGAGCTTTTTGGAAATATTATGAGCGTGAGCGAGAGATAGCGTGAACTTTATTGGGAATATTGTAAACGTGAGTCTGAGAAAGCATGAGCTTTATTGGGAATGTACTGAGCGTTAGCTTGAGATAGCGTGAGCTTTATTGAGAATGTACTGAGCGTTAGCCTGAGATAGCGTGATCTTTATTGAGAATATAATGAGCGTGAGCCTGAGATAACGTTAACTTTATTGGGAATATAGTGAGAGTGATCCTGGGCGCGAATTAACCCAAATTAGAAAATGACAATTTTTGGCTGAGGCTTGCACTTACTTAAGCTTTGGCTTGCTCACTATTCTCGTTCACACACGGTCTCACTATCCAGTTACAGCACTCGTGCTCTTAATTTTTGAACTCGAGGCTGATAGAACCTTATTAATCGCGAGGTTATACATTTATATGAGTACGATTGCCGTACACACTTTCGGGGCGAGAGATCCAGGTTCGATTCCCGCCAGACATCTTACATAGTCTGGTTACTGAATGGGAGCTAAACTCTGAATCAATCAACCATTCATATCTTAGATTCATCCTCGTCAAGATAATATGTTGCAGCTCTGTTGCCATCTTTTTTCTTCTGCTCATTGCATAACTTGCAGTTCGAAACAAGGATTGTAGCTAAATTTTCTGTTTGTTGACATTAGTCCTTAAAAGGACCCCCCTCCAAAAAATGTACATACAGCTCCCATTTACTTAAATTTCAGACAGTGTTAACCCTGTAGCAGTGGCGACTTAACTTATGCTTAAAGAATACATGAACCAAATAAATGCTGTTGTGTAGTTCCATCTACGTATCTCTTATCATTTGCATGTACCGTAGGCCTACATCTTAAACGCTTAATTTCTGATGATTTTACACGCATCTTAAGCATGGAAACATATAATAATTCCAGAAAAAATATTTTATACACAAGTCGTTACTAGATAATGTTTTTTTTTTTACTAGATAATGTTACTAGATACTAATAGAAATTTCTTGTCTAGTCTCGTCTCAAATATGAGACGAAGTGTACGTTTTTAAATTCGAGACGAGACAACAACTTTCTCAATTTTCATGAGTAACAATAGTTCACCCAAATCTTCAAACTATTTTACTGTGATGTAATCACTGGACGTCTCTGGCATGCAAAATTTTGGGGGAGACATCAAAGAAAGTAATTAAAATGGTACTATCTAGCCCAACCTGTTTATTATCTTCGATTCCATTTGTTACCTTTCTGCTTACCTTCACGGACCCCTTAAGGTATATCAAGAACTCTGTTATAATCGTTTCACAACCTGAATATTACATTCCAAATAAATATAATTAGACTATTATTTATATGTTATTCTGTCGTTAGTAAATTAGAATAAAATATTGAATATTTTGTACTTCAAAACATTGGGGGGACGCATCCCCTCGTCCCCCTCGCCGGAGACGCCCGTGAATGTAATCCATAGTGAAAACCTATAAATTGATAAAGAAATCGCACGAACACAACGAAGGGCATTTATCTATCAAAGTTTAAAGATACACAAGTCATTACTCAATATACCGGTAGTTCAACAATAAATGTGGTTTTAAATTTTGTTATATCACACTCTTCGTGGATCTCCCGTGATGTGGAAAAGGATTTTAGTAACCTCTAGATGATGAAATTAACAAGAAAATGGTGGCATACATTTTGTACATAAATTTCTCAAAACGAGACCAGAAATAATGTTTTTCTCGTATCGTCTCGTGGGTAACACTAGTAGATTACTTTTGGGAGGGGGCATGATGAATGAAGACGAGAGCGCTCATTTTTGTGGAGAGGGGACTCTGGTATATCAAGTAAGTTTTTTTGGTGGACGATACCATACAGTGAGTTTCTTTGAAGTTCTTCAGCTTCCTCTCACTTTCTCATCCCGTGAAATACTTCGTAATCAGTCACTTTCACTAATAATCCTTCTTCTTTAGCCTATCAGCCTAAAGAGCATAATTCTGGGACCTCCACTAATACCGTATTCTCGCGTGTATAAGCCGCACTTTTTTTCACGAAAAAGCAAACGAAAATGTAGGGTGCGGCTTATACACGCGAATGATTTAAAATGGCTTAAAGATAATTACGGTAGTAATTTTTTTTGCGTTTGTTGTACGGTATTTACCGTACATCACAAGAAACACGTATGGAAAACAAATCCACAAGGCTACAATCAAACGAAACAACAATTCAATACAGGAACAAACACGTTAACTCAAATACCGCTATTGTTGATTTGAATCAACAATTACCGGTTAACGAACAAAAGCTATTTTTTAAACGAAAGTAAAGTTAAATTTTAAGGGTGCGGCTTATACATGAGTGCGGCTTATACACGCGAGAATACGGTAATCCTTCTCCTTTAGCCTAAAGAGCATAATTGTGGAACTTTAAACGAGAAATTTCATTGCATTTCGTTCATTAGGCTGCTAATTACTATTTACTTTATGTATCTAAGACATCATACACATCAAAAGAGAGGAAGAGAAAGGAAGTAATCAATTTACCTTCAAAATCGTTCAACGTGGCAAGAACATTGTATTATCTCAGATAGACCCGATCCCATTCAACTTCCCTCAAGATCCAACCACATTGATGCATATATTAATCAAAGCACCTTGTATTAAAATATAAATGTTATCAAAGTAGTTGTTATTTTGACAAAGGACGTGTTCCATATGCTCTCTATATTTTAATATTGCAATTTGTACATGTTTCTAATTGCATCAAATGTTAAAATGTGTTAAAATTAAAGATAAAAATATTCGTCCGCCATTTTGTTGAAGCTCAAAATCGATGGCTACTCTGCTGCATGGGGGGAGGAAGATGACGCTATAATCGATAAGCGTAAGGGAGCTTTGCTCTTCATTTTTTTAAAAGTAATTTTTGCTTATTCTAATTTTATTACTTTAGACAAATTTATGTTTAATATAATCTTAAATATGTGTTTTACAATTTAAATATGCCTGTTGCCGCTTCTCCTCCATTATTATTTATTACATAGAAAGACGTAAAGAACAAACTTACTTATAACAGGCTAATCGTCCATCTTCGAAGGGCCATTTTGTATTACAGTTTTAACTGATAACAATTTATGGTGACATAGCCGACTTGGCTGCATGAGCTGTGGCTTATAATAAAAATTATTCATCGCAAAAGGATTTAAGTTATGCCAAGTTTACTCTGCTGCATCTATTTGAAATTTCTTCTTCTTCTTCTTTTTCTTCTCCAGTTAGTATGAGAAATACAACACTTATAGCCAGCAAAAATAAATAGTCCTCATTTCTAGCACTGAAAGAGACCCCTTTTTCCAAGAAACAGACAATTAAAAGCGAACGTTGAAACAATCAGCAAGTGTTACAATATAGAATTTTCTGAAAAATAATGGTTAGGATTTTTTGACTGTTGGATAAATTATTTACATTTCCTTCGTTTCTCCCTCTTCCTTTGGGCATTGTGTATGTTTTGACAGCCAATGTTTTCGGGTACAAGAATTAGGAGACCAAGAAATTCTCACGGTTGTAAATCTTCCTCTGGAAGGAGACTGAGTGATACGTTCACACTTGCACAGCGGGAGAAATGTCGAAACGGGTGAACTTTTTTTTCTTGATATGCTCGGGACAGAAAGTAAACAATGTGCTGTTAACCTTTCGTGACCAGAAGAAGTAGCTAGTAGTCTTTTTAAATGGAGATTATTGACTGCAGACACATTGGAGAAAACCTTTGTTCAGAACTGGATCAAATCTAGTTAGTTGGCTCAATTCACGTATTCTAATACAACCTCGTGCTTTTGATGAACATGGCCTCCGATCGGGTTCGAGTCTAATTAATAGTGTTGCCACGAGACGAGACAAGACGAGACTTAGGTTTTTTTGTCTCGTGTCGCGTCTCGAAAGATGTACTCATCTTATGTCTCGTCTCGAATAGTTCTGCCTCGTCTCGAGGCAATACTAGAGCGACTGAGCCCTACAACAAAGAGCTGTTATACCAAGTGATTGACCAAGTTTGGTTTGGTTAACGGAGCACATACAACACGACTACAATCTTCCAACAACGACTGCTTAGTTTCGACTGAACCAGTATTGTATTACTATAGATATACCACATTGACTTGACACCTAGTCCTCCGTTCCGAGCGCTGTTGTCAGCTGAAGGAATTCCATTCCATTTCGCTAAAGCTTTCTCGCTTAGCACCATCTGAGTCCTTATTGGCTCAACGTGTGGGTGTGTCGAGGGCGTGAGCGTTAGTTCGCATTTTTGCCACGGTTCAAGACATTTTGGCAGCACTATACGACAGGAATATTTGTCAATACAGTCAGTACAGTTGAAAAGCAAGCCTTCCCCACTTATTCTGAAATTCGTTTTTTAGAACCTCAGGTGCCACTTCAACAAATAAGGAGGCGTATGTGACTTTCCGATTTAAAAAATGGTTTAGGTTCGAATAACATCATAAAACAACAAAAAAATAAATTTTATTGTCAAACCAGTATCCTTTCAAAGTTCACTTGTTAGTACCGAAAAACGCTGACACGTTTCTGTCTTTGTTCGGAACGAGAAAGACCATGAAACAATGGTTAGTTACTGTTACCGCTACTGCCATTAAGAGAACTTGTACTTTTATCATAAGATTTTTATACGTAGATATTCTCACTAGCCCTTGGTATGAAATTTTCTGAAACACCAATCTCGATAAATATTTTAACATTGTACTTGAATCTAGAGCGGGGCCGCGGTGGCTCAGTGGTTCATCTCTGATGCTTGGGGTCCCGCGTTCAAACCCTGCTCCCGCCAAGTGAACTTCGTGGTGGACAAACACGGTGTGCATGGATTTTCTCGGGGTTCTCCTGTTTCCTCCCACTTTCTTCATTCCACCATTTCATTCATCTCTCATCATCACCGTCTCCTTTAGCCTAACCAGCATAACCGTGGGACGTAAAACTCAAAAATTTCATTTCATTTTTGAATCTAGAGCACTATCACAAAATAATTAAACTTGAATCGAAATGAAAGCTGTTTGTAAGAATCATTTTTTAAAAAAATAACTTCAGGTATTCCCTGTTCTTTGTAGGATAGTCCTAATTTGAAATAATAAACGCTGGGATACATTTCGAAGGCAAATAGTTTTTTTCTAGTTAATACATTTTTGAACAAATTTAAAAACTGTTTGCATTTTCGAGACATGAGACGAGACGAGACATTTCACAAGATATCTCATCTCGTCTCGTATCTCGCCTGAAAGTTTCAGTCTCGTCTTATGGCAACACTACTAATTAAGATATATGACGTAAATTTTCAGCACTATAAAAGCTAATAGACCCCATAAAACAAGGTATTTGAATTGAAAGGTATTGATCATCGGTGTAGGAAACCAGAAATCTCAGTACTGGGAGGTAATTACTGAAATCCGTGTAATACATTTAAGTTTGCTTCCATCTGGGCGCTCTGTGTATCACAAATGCAAGATATAATAGAAAGCGACACATGTGATAGAGCATCATAGAAAAAGAAGGTTCCATATCGATAGCCTATATATAAAATTCTACCTCAGGGACGGACCTAAGCCGATTGCTTACAATTGGGCCCCGCGCCTAAGGGGACCAGTGTTAGAATGCAGTTTACGTACTCCTGGTAAAGTACGATATCTTTGGCAATTTCCGTGACTTAACATCTGGAGGTTTATTATTATTATTATTATTATTATTATTATTATTATTATTATTATTATTATTATTATTATTATTATTATTATTATTATTATTATTTCGGTTGAAACTGATCAAAACTTACTTGGGAAAATCAATTCAGCAAAATTGTTTGAACACTTTGACAATTTTGTTCATCGAACTTGAAAATAGCCGAACTTTTTAAACTTAGACAAAATTCTGAAAGACTTTGCAGATAAAAAAGAAAATTAACAGGAATTACTTTCTCATAATAAAAGGAATAATAAATTGACTCATTTTTAGAAGTTAAACAATTTAATCTCTAAGTATGCACTTAAATTTTCGTTTTCTTTTTCTCTGAACAAAAATAAGTTTATTCTACTCGTATACAGTACAGAAAAACGAAAGTGACTATAAATAAAATAAAATATAAATAAAATAAAATAAAATATAAATAAATAAATATAATCTGTATAAATAAAAACGAAAGTGGCTATGTTTGTGACTTAAAAAAAAAGTCTTGAACCACTCGACGGATTTCGATCAAATTTTCAACATAAATGAGGTTCGGGCCTGGAATGCTTTTTGTTATTTCACTTTGACGGTGCAACTTTAAGAAAGGGGAGGGCGGAAATATATAATATAAAAATGAAGGAAAATGACCAATATTAGTGTCGAATCCATAGTTTTCAATGTCGCTGAGATGAACAGTGACACTTCCGATGCCGTTTAAATCCAAATTCAGCCCCGTAACTTGGGGAAAGATATATATATATATATATATATATATATATATATATATATATATATATATATATATACAGGGGCAGATCCAGGATATGATCAAGGGAGAGGCTAAACCAAATTTTGTCGTTTTATCCAGTGTAAAGGAGGATTGAAGTCCATTTTATCCAGTGTATACCTGAGCATCAAGCGGGGGGCTATAGCCCCTATAGCCCCCCCCTTGGATCCGCCACTGTATATATAATGACCGATATCAGAGAGCGCTTCAATAACAATAAAAAGTCACTGACTAACGGAACGTATTACTAATTTTTCTTATTTTAACCTATCGAAGCGAGTAATTGACACAAGTATTCTAAAAAAAAAAAAAAATAAATCATTTCACAGTTAATAAAACAAATAGTAGTCTATTCTGATATTGAATGTATTTTTACAGAAGTAATGTGCTGTACAAATACTGTTAGTTATACCCTTACATATAGGACGGCTAGATTCATTTGTTTCGAATCCCAAAGCTGCAGATCCATGTCTCATATAGTCTCGGTGCTGAAAATTGATGCTAAACTTTAAACCAATCAAATCTATCTATGTAATTATCTTATAAAAATGAATCTATTTTATTATTACGGAAAAAAACGGCTGTACTGTTTTAAATGGATTTTAGATGATAGTATCTATATCGAAATGTGTTTTTATAATTTCAGTCTTAATAAAATGGTTATCTTACGGTAGGAGAGGGTGTTCAATTTATTCAAATAGAAATGAAATGAAATCTTTAAGTTTTACGGCCCACGATTATGCCGGCTAGGCTAAAGGAGACGCTGATAATGAGAAATGAATGAAATAGTGGAATGAAGAAAGTGGGAGGAAACGGGAGAACACCAAGGAAACCGACGTACGTGGTGGTTTGTCCACTACAAAGTTCACTTGGATTGAGCTGGGATGGAACTAGGGACCCCATTTACCAAAGGTGAACGCTCTACCATTAAGACACCGAGGCCCTTTAATCAAATAGAAAATTGTGTTCCAGTGATGTCGAAAATTCCACTTTTAAATGGAAGAGAATGGGCAATTTTCATATTTTTTCTCCACAGTCAGATAGACGTCGTCTACCTCATCATCATGGGAAAATGGCTGTGCAAGTTTGAATATAGAACTGTCATTGATCTGTATTTTTATTACGTCACTTTCATAAAAGTGCACATCCTAAACGAGGGGAAGGGAAATTATTATACGTGCCAAAAATTTAGAGAAGGAAATTCATATGTTATAGAGATACGAAACTAACATGTTATGGAGATGGTACTCCTTACTGAAAACACATAAACATGTGGCCCCAGCGTTTTCGGGAAAAGGGCGACGTTGGCTGTCTCCTCATCAGGAGAAAATTGCTGAACCTCTTAAAATGATATTTATGAACATAGCACTTGACTTGTGCCGAATTGTTATCATGGCACTTTCACTAAAATGTGAAAAATAGAGTACCGGTATTTATTTATTTATGACTTCTTTTACGTGCAGCCTTCTCCGAGCACTTAACTACGTGCATACATAAAAAAAAGCACCAATACATAGAAAATATTAACAATTACAAAAGAAAAGTATTGAACCACATAAAAAAAGAATATACTACTTAAGTAAAAAAAATAGTTCATCATCCTATCAAGTAAAGGAGAAAAAAACTTGGTACTAAAAAAAAATCCCAATTTAGAAAAAGTGGTCACGTGTCTTACCATTTTCTGAAACCTTGCCTCTAACATGGAAAGGAGGCAATTTTCATAAGACATTAATATCTCAATTTCTGCGTGAGTGGCGATTCCCACTAAACACTGGTAGCAAGTTTTAGACCACGTGATGTATATAAAATGTAGTAAACTCTTCCAGCTGCTGATATTTATCGGGTGTTATCTAGTTCGATCCAAGCTGGTACCAAGTGGAATTTGTGACAAACACCCTTTGTGTAGGTTTTCCTGGGGTTCTCCAGTTTCCTCCCATTTTCATCATTGCACCATTTCATTCGTTATCATTATTACCATCAAACTTGGTTTCTATGCGCAATCGTAAAACTCAACCTAACAGAGAAAACATATTGGATCAGTGGCTTATTTAGGATTTTGTTTCGGGAAGAGGGGCCTATGCACAATATGTGAATAAGCACTTATATATTTTTCTTCTGGGTACCGACAAATTTTAATACACTTGTGCATATACCAAATGTATTTCGGGAGGGGGGCTTGAGCCCGATTGCCACCCCCTAAATACGCCAATGTATTGGATGTTCTAAAAATGGACGAATTTATGGCCGTTTACTGCTAATTTTGACAAAAGTATGTCGAAAAGATTTTTAAAAAATAGAAGTTATGCACTTGATAAAAATATAAAGGTATTCTATATCAAACATAAATATGCCCAAGTGTTTTACTTCATGGAAATGAACATAAGAAAGATCCTCATTGTTTTATTTGTTTATTTATTTTCCAGTCAGAGGGTGTGAGAAAGCAAATACAGTCCATTCAATTGGGAATTCACATAGTGCACCCAAGAACTAAAGAGAGCAGCAAAAGGATCGGGGAAAAATGGATTTCCTCTACCAAAAGCTGTTGACGGCAAGAAATGAGCTCCCCGGCGAAATTAAAATACCGCTAATTTTACAGTAATTATGTGATATCTTCAAATAGATAAAAGATAATTGAGATGTGGAACAAGAGCGCCCTAGACAATATTATTTTGCGTGAGGTATCGTTATCACAAGTCACCTAGTGGCTTTCCGTTTTCAGCTGTTTAGAAACGCGAAAATAAATGCCGATTTTCAAAATAGCTCGAAATCGAAAGCAGATAAGTGAGTCGTGATAACGGTTTCTCATGTAAAATGATATTGTCTAGGGTGCTCTTGTTCCACATTTCGATTATCTTTTATCTATTTGAAGATATCACATAATTACTGTAAAATTAGCGGTACTTTAATTTCACCGGGATGAAGCCTCTTAACCCACTTTACACGGCACATGCTAATGTTCTTACTAAATGATTCGCTGCTAGTTTTATGTCACTGGACGGCAGCATCACGTTCCCCATATGAACTTCACGTAAGACACAAGACACCTGGCTATGAGGCAGTGCAACCATTTGGCCATCCCGGAAGCGGACGATGCATCTCTTTACGTTCATACAGCTTCAGAAGTCAGTTTTTTCCCCCTTGACCCCTTCACTCACAACTTCCTGTAGTAGATTTACCCTGTCTTGAGCGTTGTCGTCTTTTTAACTATTTTCCACTGTTCGTTTTTGCTTTTTCTGCGTCAGCAACCGTCCTTCGTAAACATTTCAGACATTCAAAGACATTAACCTCTCCTTCTTGGGATTTTTGTGGCAGTCAACCGTATCCTGCGTTGGCAATTGGATCCGAGCAGAAGAGGAGAAAAGGATTTTGGAAGAACAATCTTTTGGGTTAAGCGAAACTAAATTATTGCTGGCATTAATCACACCAGTTCTTTAACCTTCGACCTGAGAATGTCGAAAACGAAAACCTTTGGAGAAATCTTTTGCGATTTATATTTTCTTGTAGAATTCCCTCCTCCGTCTCCTGGTCTGTACAGACACGAGCTTTTCAGCCACATTTACGTTTCACATACCATTATACCAAACAACCTACATAATTTGTACGGAACACATTGTACAGTGTGACTGCTTCGTGTGTAAAAAAGTGTGTGTGTGTGGGGGGGGGTATTATAAGAAGAAATAAAGAAAAAAAATCTTCAGACAGGGTTGGAAATTATAGACGTATTTCCTTTATTGACGGAAGAGCAAAAAATGAAATGACATCTTTAAGTTTTACGTCCCACGTTTATGCCGGCTAGGCTAAAGGAGACGGTGATAATTAGAAATGCAGGAAATGGTAGAATGAAGAAAGTCGGAGGAAACGGGAGAACCCCCAGAAAACCTACGCACACGGTTTTTGTCCACCACAAAGTTCACTTGACGCGTGCTGGGATCGAACCAAGAACCCCATGCACCAGAGTTGAACGCTCTACCACGGAGCCACCGCGGATCCCTTTGAAGAAAGAATAATGACAAACTGCACTGGCTCAGTGGTAGACTGCTCACTTTATTGAACAAACTCAGCATAACTTTGCCATTTTATACAGGGAAATAAAAGCATCTTGTGACCTTTTGTGTGTTGGGACCCCAGTTCGTTACCAGCTCGCGTCAAATATGCATTGGGGTGGACAAACATCGTGTGCGTGTATTTTCTCGGAGTTATCTTATTTCCTTCCACTTTCTTAATTCCATATTTTGTTCATTAGCTACTATCATCATCTCCTTTAGCCTGGGAGAACAATCATGGGACATTGAACTTAAAAAAGAAGAGGAATAGAAAGAAAGAAAGAGTAATGGGTAATATATTAACGAAAATTAAGCTGAAAAATAATACTGCAAGAGATATTCTTTTAATAATAAGACCAAAATCACCTCAACAAAAGCGCTAAAAAATAGAAAATAATAAAAGCGCCAAAAATCGGAAAATAATAAAAACACTAAAAACCAGAAAATAATAAAAGCGGCAAAAACTAGAAAATAATAAAAGGCCGAAAAGTAGAAAATAATAATAGCGCCAAAAGCAGAAAATAATAAAAATCGTCAAAAGGCAAGAAACAATAAAAGGCAAAAAAGTAGAAAATAATAGCTTCAAAAAGCAGAAAATAATAAAAAGAGCCAAAAAGGAAAAAAAATAATAAAAGCGACAAAAACGGAAAATAATGAAAGCGACAAAAGGCAGAAAATAATTAAAGCGCTAAAACGCAGAAAATAATAAGCATTTAAAAGCTGAAAATTAATTCATTATCACTGTTTATGAAAAGAAACGAAGTCTCTGCCAAGTCAAACAAATAAATCGCACGTAAAATTAATATTCAAACTAAATTTATTACAGACATTAATTTGGAAATGTGACTAGAGGCGTATGCGTACATTCTTGCTCCGAGATATTCTTCTTAAGCCGAAGGAAAAATAATTATTCACAAAATTTTTTCGTAAACCCATTTTTGTTCACGATACGAGGAATTCGTGAACATTAGGTTCATTGTATTTTGATTTCCCATTTTTTGTATTCATATTGCGATGTGAGAAAACGTTAGAACTGTTTAAAATGAATTTTGTGAAAAATGTTAGTACTTAGCACGGGCCGGGCTTTTAGTATATCACACTCAATAAACATCGTATTCGGGAGGATACAATGACTATGTTGTGCCATCCCTGCTGGTCTAGTGGCTAGCGCTTGCGCCTTTGGTGGTTACGAGGTCCCGGGTTCGATTGCCGGTGGGAGATTCTTTGGAATTTTAACTGTCCTCGATGTTTCTGTATTCTTGTCCCTGTCTAGTCTATTAGTACTGACCAAGTAGTTGGAAGAGGAAGGAAAAGTCAGGAAGTTTATAAAAGGTGGTAGAGCGCTCTGGTGCATGGGATATCTTGTTCGATTTCCGATCAAGTGGACTTGTGGTGGACAACATCGTGTCCGTGTTACCGTTTTCCCCCACATTCTCATTCCACCTTTTCTTCCATCATCATTCCCTTGCCTTTATCATCCGTCTCCCTTTACCTAATGGGCATAATCGTTAGGATGTTAAACTTAAAGATTTCATTTGGACAAACACCGTGCTCGTGGGTTTTCTCGGGGTTCTCCCACTTTCTTCATTCCACCATTTCATTCATTTCTCACCGTCATCCTCATCATCACCGTCTCCTTTAGCCTAACCAGCATAGCAGTGAGACGTAAAACTAAAGATTTCAATTAAAAAAAAAAAAAAATCATTTTCATGTATATTGTAGGAGAAGGTCAAAATTTTCAGAAAGAATAACGTCTCAATCGCTTGAAATAAATGTTTGAACGTAATTAGGACATATTTCGAACTGGGTATTTATAGGTTGATTTTGATTCAAATAAAAGTACTGAAGGGGGAAAAGAGGGTTCAAATATAGTCTCTTTTAAGTCTCTTCCATAAACCTTTTCTTCCTTGCAAAGAAAAGGCATTTAAGGTAGTTAACAAATAAAGGTAACAAAGATGGGGTCTCCTATACCAGCACAACAATGAGTATAAAATAATTTATCATGGAGTCAAGCAACGGACACTCTATATAAAAGTAGAAAAGGTGGGCTATTTATTGCACCGCACCCTATACAATTTTTCATTGATATTTTTTCAAATATTATTATTATTATTATTATTATTATTATTATTATTATTATTATTATTATTATTATTATTATTATTATTATTAATATAATAATAATAATAATAATAATAATAATAATAATAATAATAATAATAATAATAATAAACATCAATCGACAACAAAACATGGGAAATGACTTGGAAGAAAGTCGCTCAATCTCTATCCTAAAATTTATCTATGTTTATCTATTTATTTATATGTGTATTACAATTTTAATCAGCGTTGAAACTAGCCTAGTTGTCTCGCGGGGTAAGAACTCGCCTTGGCGCCCCCCCCCCCTCCCTACTGACCAACCAAACCAAAACTTTCTCCGACTACACCTGATATTGGCATCATACAGTAATTCTCCTATTCCATTTTTTTCTTCAAGTGATAAAGCTTGATTTGAAATTTGCAGTACATAATTTAATTTTTGAGAACAAGATAAAACAGCAAACTATTTAGTATTTGATTGCCAAATAATCTAAGAGTAGCATGCTTGACATATTCTTATAGTCTTGTCACATTAACTACATATCACAATGTTTTTTGAATTATATTGAGATGTGCATACGTGTAGAAGGAATCAAATGTCTGTTGCTTCAGAATGTTTAATTATGATAAACATTCAAGCTGTTATCTCGAGTTTTATGCTCGGACACTTTACAGATCTCTTCAATCGATGTAAGTTAAGTGAAAACACAAAAAGATGGAGCTAAAATTTAACTTTTCGGGCTCTTTTGGCTTTTTTCTTTTCTTTTCTTTTCTTTTTTTCTTTCTTTTCTTTTTTCTTTCTTTCTTTCTTTCGTTTCTTTTTTTTTTTTTTACAATGTCCTTCAAAAGATAGCTTTGAAGCTAACTTATGCTCTATGGATATGATCCTAAGATTGGTGAGTCCTTGTTCTGTAAAGTTTCTGAGATCATTTTTTAAAATGATCTTTAATTTACTAAAAGTCCATTCCTTGTCTTATAGGGAAAATAAAAATTGGCCCAGTTTTTCACCTCTTCCCCAAAATGCGGCGCTAGGAGCACAAGTTTCGTTTGCCTCCTTTAGTTATCTAACTGAGTTTAATGGCTAAGTATTTTATGCACCAACAAGGGCGCCGATCCTAGGGGGTAGCCGTGGGGGCCCGGGCCCTCCAAAACTCATGTGGGTCCCCGTATTGTATTTATGAATATATAATATTTTGCATAATTTGAATGCAATTTGCATTCCGCATCTGAACGGGTCCCCTCAAATTTACAGAGAATTCGGCGCCCTTGTGCACAAATAGTAAGGAGAAGGTGATGATGAGACGGATGGTAATTGTGGAACGACGAAAGTGGGAGGAAATGATATAAACTGGAGACAATCGAAGCATATATTGTGTTTATCCATCACATATTCTGAAAACTGTTAGCCCAACATTTATCTATTGGAACTGTTAAAAAGAAAACATAAAAAGATAGTAATTTTTGTTGTTTGAATCTGTGCCTTGTTTCTTAGAAAAGCGGAAGCTTGTAGGTGGGTAGCGATCTACAAGTCGATGCGATGACAACATATTGCAGTAGTTCCAAATTATAATCTCCAAACAAACGAGGTTTGAATATTGAATCTAATTTTGTAACGTGCAATTGCTGCATTAAAATCCTGTTTAATTACAAATACATGTCATTCTTGAGTAACGACAATATCCTGGAATACTATACAATCTTGCTTAAGAGTCTTCATCCCGGCGAAATTAAAATACCGCTAATTTTACAGTAATTATGTGATATCTCCAAACAGATAAAAGATAATCGAAATGTGGAACAAGAGCGCCCAATACAATATTATTTTACACAAGAAACCGTTATCACGACTCACTTATCTGCTTTCGATTTCGAACCATTTTGAAAATCGGCATTTATTTTCGCGTTTCTAAACAGCTGAAAACGGAAAGCCGCCAGGTGACTTGTGATAATGGTACCTCACGCAAAATAATATTGTCTAGGGCGGTCTTGTTCCACATTTCAATTATCTTTTATCTATTTGAAGATACCACATAATTACTGTAAAATTAGCGGTATTTTAATTTCGCCGGGATGAAGACTCTTAAGACATGTATAATGTTGGTTGCAGAGCGCTAAGAGAATAAAGGTGTTATGTAACAAATTGAATATGTCGGGAAAATTTACTTTCACACCATTGTCCGTTAACATATCGCTTTCATCGTTTCTAAATATCTGCGCCCAGCCGAGGACTCGCTAAATAATGTATTACATAGCATGATTAAGATATAACACATGCATAAACCGCCAGAATGCAGCATTTCTAAAAATGTAACATAACACCTTTATCCTCTAAGCGCTTCAATTCTTTATAACGAGCAGCGCGTCCCTTTAATCCCTGATAGTAAACAGTCATACTAATAGAAGTCACTACTAGCGCTATCAATTTCCTTCTTCACGCTAGTAGATGTCACTACTTGCGCTAGCAATTTCCTGTGTGACGCTAGTAGATGTCGCTACTTGCATTATCAATTTCCTGCTTGACGCTAGTAGATGTCGTTACTTGCATTATCAATTTCCTGCTTGACACTAGTAGATGTCGCTACTTGCGCTATCAATTTCCTGCTTTACGCTAGTAGATGTCACTACTTGCATTATCAATTTCCTGCTTGACGCCAGTAGATGTCGCTACTTGTACTATCAATTTCCTGCTTTTCCACTAGTAGGTGTCACTACTTGTGCTATCACTTACCTGCTTGACGCTAATAGATTTCGCTATGTGCGGGATTCTTATATATAACAAAGACCTTGAATAAATACATAAGAAATATGGTGTGATTAGTGGGTCACTTCAAAAATTAATAATTAAATTTGTTTAATGTTAACATTTAGAGCTTTTAATTATAGCGTACAGCAGGGCGAAGGTTTGGACACAAAAACTAGTTGAACGAAAATCGATAGAAATTAAAGTAAAAAAGTTTCCAACCCTGCTTTCGTTTTCTGTCAACATTGGAAAGAGGGAAAAAGAACCTTCCCGTTTCGCGGTGTCATCTTTCGTCAAATCGATTAAGCGATTAGTCCTGTCTACACCCTATAATAGCTCACTCGTTTTAAAACCAATTTCTGCAACGACACCATATACCTATAACGACTTCCGATACATGAACTGAACGGATTGGCCACAATGTGACCATAGACAAGACCTAGACAAGGTGGTTTTGATGTCTATTGGAGAAGACCACACAAGGAGTAGAAATTAAACATTAGGCTATCTCCTCCTTCCCCTTCCCCACAAACACCTTTAGGGTGAGGGCAAATGTTGATGAACGTGGTTCTGGATTCGATTTCCGGTGCAAGAACAGTATTTTGAGTGGCCCTACAGTTTCGTGAGGTGATAGGAAAGTCTCTGGAAATAAGAGATAATGAACTCTGCTTATGAAAGCCAGATCACACCTCATCATTGTTACTTACGAAATCGGATATGCTTTGATTGGCAACAAAGTAGGTTCTCAGTAAATCAGATTTAAATTATGTTCAATATTACGCATGACCGAAGTTGCAAAGAAACAGTTTTATGCACAAATGCGGAAAAATGTATACCGTATATACTAGGGTTGACCAAAATTTTCCGGAATCCGGATTCCGGAATTTTCCGATTTTATTTTCTGAATTCCGGAAGGTAAAAATTCCAGAATTGATCATCTCTAGTATATTCAAACGCCTGCGCGGTTCTTCCCAAGGGTAGAGGGGAGGCAAAGACCGATACATAAGCGAAGTCGCAAGTACACACACCTTGCTGCACACATTACTTCATGTGCAGTACATTGCATAAATTTATTAACTACCTAGGTACAGGAAATGTATTAAATATATATAGTGTTTCAGAAATCAAATCCAATATGTTCTAATATGCATTTCGGAAAGCCGAACACCTTTCCAAAGACCAGGAAAGAGCAATTGTCCTCTCGCTTGCAGTAGTATTGGCTTTTTTTTTTTGTTTTGTTTTGTTTTTTGACTGATTAGTTAACAAAAATTTTACGTGGCCTCTGCATCAGGACCCAAGGTGTCTGGCTCAGAGTCAATGACCAAGAAGTATAGGATCATCCCGTCTAAATTTTGGCAGGGGTACCGTAGCTCACTCCCCAAAATTTGAGAGAGGTACACAGGGCTACCTCCCTTAAAATTAGGAAATTGTCAAAACTGAAAATTTGACCGAAGTATGTACGTGGATAAGAGTCGAAATATAAGAGTCTTGTTCTTTTTCATGAGTAAAATAATTACCCCAAAAATATTCAAATTAGGGAGGTCTTTGACCTATTTTAACTTCTTTGATGAGGCTTTATCTGTCATGTCGTTATATGGTTGATTACAGGGATTCATTCTCTTTCATAGAAATTGGTACATGGACATACCCCTCTTACATTTCGAGAGAGGTACATTGGCTCACCCCAGAATTGTCAAAAATAAAATTTAATAAACGTTCTCTAAGACACGAATATAAACTGTAAATTTGTTAGTCCTGTTTCCTTCCAAGGGTAAAAAAGTTGCCAAAAATGTACGTACTTGCCATGTGTTCCTCACGTGATTGGTTTTTGTCCCAATTTATCTTCTTTCATGGAGCTTTATTGCATTATATAAATATATTCTTATAGGTAAATACATTGACCAATTACCTTTTATAAGGCATGGGTACTTTGATGCACCTCTCTTAAACTTTGGATGGGATATGTATTGATCCACCTTAAATTTGGGAATTGTTAAAAGTAAAAGTTGGTGTTATCTGGGACTCAAATAGATACCTATGTAAATTAGATTGATTCATTTCGTATCCTTCTATGGCTAAAAAGTTGTCAAAAATATACTTAAGTAACGAAGGGAATTTTATATTTTGGCATGAGAAAATTTGATTTAGCATCATAAGACGGGATTTTGAATCTAGTGCCCCAAGGTCTACTAAAATGAGGCATTATTGCAACATATGATCACAGCAAGCCCGTAGCCAGCCCAAAAATTTGGGGAAGGGGGCGGTAGAAGTTAGGGAGGCTCGACCCAATCATATTATACTTCATCACCATATTATAGTTCATTTGCAAGCCTACCGTGAAATTTTATGGGGGCCAGCCAAAGTTTAGGGGGGTCCCGGCCCCCTTGCCTCTCGTGGTTACGGGCCTGGATCACAGTGAATGAGTATATTGATTTCTTCTGTTGAATAGGGCATGGGTACCATGATACACTCCATTAAAATTTTGGGAGGACTCACCCTTTAATTTTGAAAATTATTAAAACCTAAAATTTGGTAAATGGTCTCTAGAACTAGGGTATATACTTCTGTAAACTTCGATGATCCACGTTCTTATCTTCTATGGATAAACAATTGAAGGTTGGCAGGTTTGTGATCCAATTTATCCTATGATGTGGTTTTACTGTAACATATCATCATGTGGTCTCATTTTGTTTAATTGAATATGAATTCCTTGATTCATTCTTCTTAAATTGTTGGAGGGGTACGTTGGCCCATCTCTTAAATTTTCATGTTCTCTATGATTCGGATATATACTTGGGTACATACTTCTTTAAATTTGTATGGTTCAGGTTGATCCTTTGCATGGATAAAAAAAAAAGTGCCAAAAATTTAAATTTGTGAGAGTTTTGACCTTATCTAAAGTGAGACTTTATTACATAATATGATAATATGAATGAGTACGGGACGGTATTTACTTTTAAAGACAGTGTGGTTCCTTGATGCACCCTATCTCAAAATTTGTCAGTGCTTCAATGAAAAATTCTTAAATTTGGAAATTGTCAAAAATAAAAGATGGGAAATGTTTCCACGATTTGTATAAATTTGGGTACTATAACTTGTGAACAAAACGTTATATATTTTTGTAACCTGATTAATGTGTCCTGACGTCACATAACATATTTTGTCCTCAAAGTAAACCTTCTGAAGTCAGGACTTGAAACCTGATAGGCAATCATTAAAACCCATTGATATACAATAACAACAATTTTAAACGTTGACGCTGAGATATTCCAGGCTTAATTCTAACTCATAGTCTAAGATCATGTATTGGTTGGAAAGATATCTCTGATGAAATCTGATTGGTTGATTTCTATTCACACTTTGAACCTTCATAATCTAACAAGGAACGGATATGAATGTGTCATCCGGACATCCGAATCAAACCTAGTTCATTCGATAAACATAACAAAGATATGTTCATGCACAAAAAAATTAGGTGCCATGGACAACGGAGTAAGTCACTGGGGCCCATTGACCCTGTTAGTATAAAGAAAATCGTGGACTCGCAGCGAAATAGCTATATATTAACAGGGTTAATGGGCCCCAGGAACTTACTCTGTTGTCCATGCACTTAATTTTTTTGTGCATAAATATATCTTTGTTATGTTTATCGAATGAACTAGATTTGATTCGGATGTCCGGATGACGTGTTCATGACCGTTCCTTGTAAGATCATAGATGTAGTCAGGTAGTTGAAAACCATTTATTTTGTTAATCAAACAGTTGAAAACAGGATAAAGTTTGACGGTTAAAAATGAAACAGTGTTGCCACAGTCCTAGCCCTGGAGTGGACTGAAAAATAGTACCAAATTGAAATAAAAAGGGCTGAATTCATTTCTTTATACCAATTGTAATACATGGCTCTAAAAGAGTAAAGTTCTAGAACACTCTTCCAAGAGTCTAAATCAAGAACGTGCTCTTTTTAAAAATTATTTTAATAAAAACATCCAAATAGGAGGATCCCGAATAACCATGGAAGTATATGAAGCTTTTCTCATACGTAGGAAGTACCGTATAACAGAGGCCGCAAATTAAAAGGGAAAACAGTTATCATCTTCGGTACGTATTGTAAGGAAACCAAACGCACCTCTATTTCAAAATGACTAATAAACCTAAAGGGTATTATGGGTATATATGAAAAAATACATAAAACGAGGAACAAATCAATCACCTTATAACAAGATGGATTGGCTCGAAATTTTAAACCAACCCTCGTGTTTCCCCAGCGTCAATTCTTAGAAATGATACGCAACCAGCTAACAGTTGGAGGAGAACGATGCTTAAGAATTTGTCACCCAAAGGGTGCCTCACTTTTCCAGACAGTCTTGCTTCCTCCCGTCAGCCCATATTTGGAGGAAAAATTTTGCTACTCTCGTGCTGTCCGCCCACGCAGTGAACTCTCATGACGATGACAGATCTTTACGTGACAATGTGAAATCTATCAATAATCGTCAGTTCCATAACGTATTGGAACAATCAGTGTTTTTAATGTGATTTCTATTAACTTATGAACCATTCATTATATATTATTAACAATATAATAACGCAAAAACTTAATGTTCTCTACGAACTATATTTTAGTTTGTCAGTGTATTCTTGCGCCGCTAACTGGCAACTATGCGACGCAGGAAAAGGACTGCGGGAGAGGACATTCATTCTCTTTCAAGATGTAAAGGTGCTAGTGTTTCTATTTTGAGAACGGACAAGATTGTTCTCTAACCACTCTCAAAAGAGAGAGTATAATTCTTTCAAAATGTGAAAATAAAAATGTTTCATGATGTCAAGCTAGTGCAACGTACTAAATTTACATGTTCAAATATTAATCTGCATCAAGAGACATTGGAACAGTGCTACCTGTATAAATGATGTTTCAATAGCAAGGAAAAAACATGCGTATGTGTTAATAAGAGTTATTCTTACGCATTTCCCTCGCCAATATAGCGATTTTATAGAAGAACCCTGTTGTATGTCAAAGAATGGGACATTCAACTCATCGCTTTCCAGCAATGGAAGTCGACCATTTAATAGTGCACTAGTGAATTTTATCCCGTGTAGTTGCCGAAATCGTCGTGCGCGCTTACGTATCGGTTCGTATATCGCAGTGATTGGGCCATCTTTTTGTTTAAGTGAAATCTTGTGTTTGTGTTCTCATATATTTGTAAATGTTTTATATTCATTGAAGTTTAAAGTTAAATATAAGTGTTTCGCAAATATCTCTTTTTTAATATGCAGTGAAAATAATATTTAATAATTTCAAAGTGTGTGACCTATATTGTCTCTTTCTCAGCAAATGGAGAATATTACCTTTTAATAGTGTACATGACTTAAAGTAGAACAAAACAGGTAAGGTACTTCTAAGCAGTGGAGAACAAACATTACTTTCGTCTCCCACTACTCATCTGGTGTTAATCACGCATGGCTGTCCTACCTTGCACTCTTTTACAGGTATTGACCAGTGTATCTTGGAGCTGACGTAACAGCGACGGTGGGTATACGGCTTATGCCTCTGATACATTTAACGCCCGAATCCTAGGACCGTGGGAGTGAGACTATTTGTTTACTTGCCAGTTCCTTATTGGATCTATTAGTCTTTTACAAATGAATGATGTTCTTAAGAAGACTCCAAAAGAGATCCAAGGTTCGAATCCCAATATTATTATATCTGGCTTTCGTCACGGGAACCAACTCCTCTTATAAAACAGGAACAAACGGTAGTCGAACCCAACTCCTCTTATAAATGGCGCCCGAACAGGGACAGAGGTTTTAGTGGGAAGAAAGCGAATTTTTGAACTCCACTGTTTCGTATTCAATGCCAGTTTTGTAATTTGCATGTTGTATTTTTAAGCATAATATACTATAATGTCAACGCTTAATGAAATGGAAACACTGCTTGAAGCGGTAAAAAAGGTGTCCGCAGATTTAGCTGCAACTAACCAAATATTAAAATCAAATGAAAAAGAGTTGACCGAACAATTTACGAATTTGAGAGCAGATGTGGTCGAATTACGCGAAAAGGTTGAAAGTAATTCTCAGGAGCTGTTAAATCAGCCAAACACTGCTGTACAAACGCAGGTAGGTCCTAGTGTATGCATACAAGAATGCGAAACAATTACTGAAAAGGCAAATTGTGAACTTAGCAATTAATGTTCTACGAAAGAAATACATCCTTGCATTCTTTTACATGTAGTGTTGCTTACATTTTTATATTGTTGTGTTCATTTTAGAATATATAATTCATAAATCCACGTACAAAATGCTAGCGCTGAATTTAATAAATGTAAGAGCACAAATAGAGTTAGAGTACGCTAACGTAATAAATGAATATAAATATAGTACTGTTCCATTTTGCCTAGAAGAGTTTCAAAATGTTTTAGGTCTCAATGTAGAAACTCATAGTTTCAATAGAGTAGCGAAAATCGCAATTTGTGAACATGTGTTTAATTTTAATTGTGAATATAGGAGAGATATAGAAAAGGAGATCAATCTCCGTGTACGTGGTATTAGGAAATCAATTCAGTACGAGAAACTGAAAGAGAAGTGTGCTCGCGGCAAGTATATAAATTTTAACTATGTAGCTAAAAAGTTGAAACTTCAATGTGATGACGTTAATGTCAAGAATAAGGTTATTGAAATAATAGTTCAACGGCTACAGAAAAAGTATTCTGATGTTAGTTCTCTTAGTGATCATGATAGTACGTTCAATGAAAAGGAGAAAGAATTATTTTCAAGTAATGTTGAAAATTCTCCTCAAACTAGTTCCAATGGTATTAAATCTATCCTCAAAAAACGTAGTAAGGATGTTAGTTTACATACTATGTCAGGTAATGTGGGTCAAACCGAAAAGGAAAATAAAATTCCTAAAAGAGTTAAATTTGCAGATGAATTTAACGTGTACCCGTTAGCACATGTTCGCCATAGTTGTCCTTCTGAGGTTAGAACTAAAAGTTGTAAGAGGAAATTGGAAAATGTTGCCGATGATATTGATTTATATCCAAATCCTGTCAAAAAAGGCAGGTTATCTGAAGTCGAAGAGTCGAATTTTGTTCAAATTAATGAAAGTGAAAATGTTAGGTGGAATGAATTGTTTCAGTTGTTGGATAATAACACTGTACAATTACAAAGCATTACAACTAAGCTGGAAAGTATTTCTATTTTACAGAGTAATAATGTCTTTGTTCAGGGAAATGAAGTGAGTAATGAAAATGTCAGTGTAAATGTAAACACCGTGCAGGTTGACTTCATGGAGGCTACCTCCAATAGTAGTACGAGTGTGGTTAACGTAACCACCACTAGGGAAATAAAAAGTGATACTGTTGTAGTATTTTTAGACGAGATTAAAGTCTGCACTTGTCCCTTATGTGAAAGGAAGTGGGTGGATCAGCTGTTTCCCCCCTCCGGCTCAATGCTACTTGTTCATAAAAAATGTTTGTCTACAAGTCATGTATTTTTTGTGGTGTATACACGGCATGTTACTAGGTATCCCAGAGTAAGATTCATTAAGCAACCAATTCAGATTGGCGAGTTGCGTTATTTTTCCAGTGGTAATATATCTTTAGTGTTGCTAGAAGGTACAGTATGTACTAGGGATGGCCAATTCCGGAATTTTTACTTTCCGGAATCCGGAAAGTAAAATCGGAAAATTCCGGAATTCGGAAAAATTCCGGAATTCGGAAAAATTCCGGAATTTAGAAAAAATCCGGAATTCGGAAAAATTCCGGAATTTAGAAAAATTCCGGATTTCGGAACAATTCCGGATTTCGGAAAAAATCCGGAATTCGGAAAAATTCCGGAATTCAGAAAAAATCCGGATTTCGGAAAAATTCCGGAATTCGGAAAAATTATTTTTTCTTTTTGTAATCCTAAGAATTTTGTTCAAACGCAAACGAACAAATTTCCTTTTTGTAACCCTAAGAATGTATATCTATGATGCAAATTAAGCTGAAACTTACATCCTAAAGTATACACTACTCAATCTTCCCATGGTTAATGAGATGTAGTCCAAAAGTATGACGTACTTCTAATATTTAATTTTTGTTTTACTGTGATATTGTCCAGAGGTAATACATATATCACACTGAGATAAACAACTTGACATAATGAAGATGTTATCATACGTAGTTTTCCAGAAAATCGTGAGAAACTAATTTTTGTGAAGTTAAAGTATGCGTCGCTTGTTGCCAGTGGGATGCAATTGATAACTTTTATGCTGGAATAGTCTTATTATTATTATTATTATTATTATTATTATTATTATTATTATTATTATTATTATTATTATTATTATTAATATTATTATTATTATTATTATTATTATTAATCGTTTATGTACTGTAAAAGAAAAATGTGAACCGTTAAGTAGTAGCTAGATTTTATCTGTTGTTTTTTGATATCTTCTAACAGTAGTAACAAACTGCTTGTAAATACGCAATGATTATCAAGGACAATGGCATATTAATGTAAGGACTACTCTGCAGACTAGCAATAAACAATAACAGATAAACAATAGTTGCAAAAAAAAAAAAAAAAAAGTAACTAACTTGGGCACGTCAGAATGTTCGCGAGAATATAGAGACGCATTGAGACTAGCAAAGAGCGTGCTATTATCATTACTCAAAGGGCCGTACGATGGAGGCATTAATGTTAATGGCACTAATGAGCACTTACTTGCTCTAACGGTTAACCTCATTTTTGAGATGATTCTTAGAAGTGGACGTGTTGGCATGCAGTTAGAAGACCTATATCCATTGTTTAAAAAGCACACGTTATCTGTGAAGTACTAACGATTTGCGTCACTATCGAACACTAACGTAGCACTAGCGACGTTTAAAGTCGAAATGGAGTCTGACATAAGTGGCTTGTCAACTTCACGGACATTATATTTTCCTTGAATGAGAGAATTTTGCGCCCAGGAAATTTGCGCCCTACCACAAAAATAGGAAAAAATGCGCTCGCAATATATTTGCACTGGGATGTTTGCGCCCTACCCCAAAAAGAGGGGAAAATGCGCCGGCTATATATTTGCACTGGGATGTTAGCGCCCTACAAATCAACTTATTTTTGTATTGTGTAAAGTAACTTCCACTCACACTTGAACTAGGCTTGCCTATCATCGTCTCAGTGAGTTACTCCATCCGTTATAATATTCCGAACAAATGAAAAAAATACAATTTTAGTTCACTAAAGGGCAATCCATACAAATACAATTTTTCATTATACTAAAAAATTTACAAAAAAGTATAAATGACTGATATATAATTATTAATATAATCAAAGAGTATAATTTAATCTACAAAAGGCTGTTTGGCTCTACCCAGATATCTCTGTTCACAATCCTTGCGAGTTGTTTGGCTTTTCAGGACACAAAATATAGAAAAGAAAATGTAAAGTGAATGTAAAATCAGTTCAGTAATATTATCAAGAAAACTATGTACAGTGTGTTTACTTGCTGGAATTCAAACACACAATTGCGTTCAGTCGTTCTTTCAGAAAAAAATTTTCCGGGGGGCACACTTAGTATTCCGGAGGGGGGTCACTGCTGGTACTATTCTATTTATTATTATATTATAGACGTATTATTTTGGTCTCCTCCGAGGGGGCACTCTGAGAGCTCTGGGGAGGCCAGTGTTCCCCCAAAATCATCTCTGGAAGAAGCAGTGATTGCGTTGATCCGTTGTGTTCTTTTGGCTTATATTGAAGTTTATTCTCCCCTTATATAGCCACAATGAAAATAAATCACAAATGGCATGGTTGTGGGGGGAGGATTGTTTATGCTGTAATGTCAGCCCCTCCGAGCAAATGCGTAAGCTCCAATAGGTTCTTTTATTTCGCAGGGCTCAACTTCCCGGTGGAGGTACATCGCAGGCGCAATTTTCCCTGTTCTTGAGGTAGGGCGCAAATTTCCCAGACGCAAAATTCTCGACACCGTTCGAATGACCTCGGAAAACTATATCTTTTTCAATACTTTTTTATATTCTTTTACTCGAGATTTCTTCATAGCTTCTTATTAAAATACTTACTAATATATCCTCATTTTATTGTCCTAACCAATCAATATGGGTATGTTGTCAGTAAAATATTTAGATTGATCGAGCCTCTGGTGTGTAACCACAGTATTTCATATCATCCCCCCATTAGAAATCTTGGCTAAACGAACCAATATATGTTGCCAATAAAATAGTTTAGAATGATTGAGCCCCTGGTAAATAACCACAGTATTTCGTGACAGACCCGCCCCCCTTCCTATTACCATATTCTAGCTACATGCCTGACTCAGCTAATTCTCTACATTCTTTACCAAGCACACATTTTCTAAAGCGGAAAATGCTCTCTAAATACCTAAGCTCATTATTTTCAGCAGATGCACAAATTGGGTAACATTCTATCTACATGAATGTTATATATATGTCGATTACTGGAAATCGCTTCTCGCTATCTATTACCATATTTACTATATAATGATTAACGTTAAAACCGGAAATGGTTGATTTGTACCGCTTCCGGTTTGAATATTACATTTATCAGGGAACTCGATTCTTAACTATTGACTCTGTACATCATGGCCAAAATTGATTGGTAATCCATCAGATAGTTCTTGAGACTGTTTGCTTCACTGACGGACAGAATGAATATATGGCTATAGAGTTTTGATAAACTAAATTCGTTAATGAGTGATGATGGAACAAATATAAGAAAGGGAACCAAGAGTACCACCGGGAAAATTTTCGAACACAAAATTAGCCATCGAAAACCCACATGTCCTGGGTTAGAATACCATAGATGAAAACTCTACCACTGAGTCATCAATCACCCGCTTATTAGTTTTATTAATTATTATATTAATATAAATTAATGAATGCCTGCTTATGTTAATTATTGAACAATTACATTGTACACTTCGTAAAGTCAAAAATTATAAATTTGTATTTACTGTACATACAGTGAGCGCAGAAAGTGTTCGTACACCTATGCTATTGAAACGAGAATGCCTGCGAAAAAGAAACAGAAAATTTAAGAAGTGTAATAACACACACAATATGAATAATGAAAACTAAGCTTTATGAATATATCAATAAAGAACCACAAAGACAAGTTTAATGGTCAGAAAGTAAATAAATTCCGTAGAAAGTGTATAGAGTAGACGCAAAAAGTGATCGTACACCTGACGTACGAATACGAAACAAAGATACCACAACTGGGGTTCACTAGTATTCACCTGAGTATACACCTCTGTATAGCATGACGAGTAACAGAATGAGTTTAGTTGTGAATAGAAGTGAAAAAACTGCACGGTGGGCTGTCAAAGTGGGAAGCAACCGAACAGAAACAAATGAGGAGACAAGAAAAGTAATTATTAAATTGCATAAGAAGGGTAAGTCTTTGAGAAAGATAGCAAACCTTGCAGACAGGCCTCGTTCAACAGTACAAACAATAATTGCGATGTATAATGTTTCTATCACTGTGCCAAAAAAAAAAAAAAAAAAAAAAAACCTGGAAGACCAAGAGTGTTGAGTGAACAAGATAAACGTTACATTATTAGGGAAAGAAAAAAGGTTCCAAAAAATAGTGCTGTGCAATTGGCAACGGATCTGGAAACACGCGGTGTTAAAGTATCAGCCAGTACAGTGCGGAATATTTGCAAGGTATCATGGTCGGATAGCCAGGAAAATGTTCTGGGTGAACAAGACAAATCGTATAAAGAGACTAAAGGTTGAAAAAGAGTATAAAGATAAGGGATCAGGCTTCTTTCTGGAATAGGGTCATATTTTCGGACGACAGTAAATTTAACTTTATCGAGTCCAATGGGAGGCGTATTGTATGGCGCAAGGTGAATACAGAGATGAATCCTCAAAATCTCGTCCCTAAAGTAAGACACGGAGGAGGGTCCGTGCTCGTCTGGGGTTGTATGAGTGCCTCAGGAGTGGGTCGTCTCCACCTTATCGATGGAGTGATGATCCACAAAGTGTATATTAACATATTAAAGGAAAATCTCCATACTAGTGCGCAGAAGATGGTTCTTGAAAACAATTTATTGTTCAGCAAGACAACGACTCCAAACATACAGCGGAAAATACTCGATTGCGGCTACTCTATAATACCTTGAAACAGCTTCGCACACCTCCCCAATCCCCAGATATGAACCCCATAGAACATCTATGGTCTGTTCTGGAGACAACAATCAGAAGGCACAGTTTCTCTACTCAGGGCCGGCGCTAGCAATTTTGCCGCCTTGGGCGGTGCTTTCACATGCCGCCCCTTTAATCCGCAAACCTTATTTTGACAGATAACGTTCAAGTGTCATTTAAAAACATGTATAAAATGGAAAAGTAAACAACAACAACAACAAAAAAAAAAAAAGAACTACCTTTCTGGAATGTTCACGTAATATTTAAACGACTCTATACTGACACAATATTCAGTATGCTCGATTTCGCTGTATATCTGTAATATAGAGCAGCGCATACAGAAAATAAAATTTTAAAAATATACTTTAATCATGACTAAGAATTTTAATTTTTAGGCTTATTTTATATCAAAAGGCGTGTTCAACAGAGTATGGAGCAAGAAGATAATACAGTAAATCAGATATTATGTTAAATGTAAGTGATTAGCTTAAGCCTTGTACTAAAACACAATAGACATACATAAATTTAACATACCTTAATTGAAAGAAACTTTTCTTGCTTTGATATGAGCAAATTCCTTTATCACATCACGTAGTCCAATGTTTTAGCCAATTTGTGTTCTATTGATATCGTCGCTAGACCACTCAAGCGTGTTTCAGACATAGAAGAGTGTAGATAGTTTCTAATAAACTTAAGTTTCCAAAAACTTCTTTCTCCACTTGCCACTGTTACAGGCAAGATTAACAAAATTCTACGTGCAATACTAACATTGGGAGCAAAGTCATGTTCCTAATTTTTTTTTTTTTTTTTTTTGAACTTTCACAGGCTTAATTATAGTGGATAACACTTTCAGTTTGTCTTTCAAATCACTGGAGTTAATATCTTTCAATTCTTCGTGTGTTAAAATGATGGTAAGTTTAGTACACTTTTCAGACAAAAAAATCAGGTGGTAGGCTATATCTTTACGATTACTTATATCGCAAAGAAAATTGAAATACTCGCTGTGATGTTTAAGTTGCTCAAATCTTTCTCTTAAAAGCTAACACAATCACTTCTAGAACTTTGTAATAAAAATCGATCTTGTATCTTGTTTATGGATGTTTTCAGTAGCTTCATCCTCTGCCTCGTACTGAAACTGTCTCTTCTTTCGACTTCGAGCTTGCACTGTATTACGTATCAGTGGATCACCCGTATCTAATGCTGATGCCAAGTCCATCGTATCAACTAAGTAAGATTTAAACTTTGCATAATTTCTGCTCCTCTCAAAGTACCCAGATATATTTTCAAGAAATCCTACTGCATCCAACACATGAGAATCAATGCTTTAAAGTCATATCAGACAACGAGTGAGTAAAGGAAAGAAAAGTAACTCAGCTGGTTTGCTATACACAGAGCATCGTGGACGACCATTCTATCGGTTCTATTGTCATTACTTATTTGAAGTAAGGCATCATAAACTTCCTATATTTGATAACTGAGTCAGAGCATCAATTCGGCTCTCCCACCTTGTGGTGGATTATGATTTTAAAGTGAGACTACTAATATGTTCCTTTAGTATGGCCTAACGTTGAACTGACGCAGAAAAAAAAGTCATAAACTTTTTTTTAGCTATACAAAAAATGAGACATTTCTCAAGAAATAATACGCTGTACGATTTACTATATTCGGAATGAACAATTTGTAAATTGGTCAAAAACTCGCTATTAGAACCTAAATGTCTCTAGATGCTACCAGGGGCGGATCCAGGGGGGGCGATCGGGCGATCGCCTCCCCCCCCAGAAAAGGAAACTTTTTTATTTTATATATAAATAAAATATATAGTTTATTTTTTTGACGCTCTTAAAAGTAGCTTCAAGTAGCAGTATTACAACCCACCGCCCCCCCCCCAGAAGTCCGTCCTGGATCCGCCCCTGGATGCTACAGGCTAGAACGGCCTGTCTCAAGTGGGAGTGTACCTTTTGCATACTTGGAGCGGAGCGTTAGAACATTATTGAATAGAAAAAAATATAAAAAGACACCGTGATAATCTTATGCACTCTAGCTCAAAATCCTATCTACACTGCTGCAAGGGAAATATTGAACGAGATACCTGTGGCTAGTAGTTTGATAATTGAAAACGAGGAGGAATGCTCTGAATTTCCTGAGAGAGTATTTTCTTGAATGTGAGTAAAGTAAGTTCAATTACATTCTCAGGTTAACACAATCTTATTTTTCCATGTGAGCCTATTACGAAGCATTATATTTTGATAGTATTCTTTTCTTTTTCAAATTTTGCCGCCCATTAGACTTGCCGCTCTGGGCGGTGGCACGGCTCGACCCTCTCTCGCGCCGGCCCTGTCTCTACTAAAGAAGGCCTAAGAAAAGCTATTCAAGAAGAATGGGACATAATCAGTCCCGAAGCTACAGAACTACGAACTACTACAGGTGAAATCAATGCCACGGAGACTACAGACAATCATTAACGCACAGGGTAATCCCACAAAATATCAAATAACGTAATATACTTTATAAGCACTAATTCAAGCATAAGTGTACGGTGACATTTTGCGTTTACAAAAAAGGAATTCTCTCTTTTCTTCTGAACAAAACAGTGATTGTGTTTGTTTGGCCATTCTCTTGTATATAGAAATAAAATGTATGAATGTGTAGTCTTAATTCTGGTTATATATATATTTTCCACCTCCCGTTCTCATGCTAGCTGTTTTCAATATAAAGTATGCACGGTGTACGAACACTTTCTGCGCTCACTGTAGGTATGTTGACAATAAGCGAATGTTATTAGAATATTTGTTGAGATTTCTTTTCCTCCACTGCCTTTCGCCTGGTTAAAAAGTAGTTTGCAGTGCTTTGGAGCAGCTGCAGGTGGGAACGCGATAATGTTTGACATACCGGCGACTTTTTTGTGTGTGAAAATAAGACCTTCCTTATAAAACAGTAAATAACTGCAGTAGCAATTGTCTACGTAAGTGATAAAGACATATCCAACTACAAGAAACTAATACAGTATATATATTCATTATTGTGTTTCTCTTTTAACAGCTACTAGCTAGGGATGGCCAATTCCAGAGTGATTCAGGAAAGTGATTGTGTTAGCTTTTAAGAGAAAGATTTGAGCAACTTAAACATCACAGCGAGTATTTCAATTTTCTTTGCGATATAAGTAATCGTAAAGATATAGCCTACCACCTGATTTTTTTGTCTGAAAAGTGTACTAAACTTACCATCATTTTAACACACGAAGAATTGAAAGATATTAACTCCAGTGATTTGAAAGACAAACTGAAAGTGTTATCCACTATAATTAAGCCTGTGAAAGTTCAAAAAAAAAAAAAAAAATTAGGAACATGACTTTGCTCCCAATGTTAGTATTGCACGTAGAATTTTGTTAATCTTGCCTGTAACAGTGGCAAGTGGAGAAAGAAGTTTTTGGAAACTTAAGTTTATTAGAAACTATCTACACTCTTCTATGTCTGAAACACGCTTGAGTGGTCTAGCGACGATATCAATAGAACACAAATTGGCTAAAACATTGGACTACGTGATGTGATAAAGGAATTTGCTCATATCAAAGCAAGAAAAGTTTCTTTCAATTAAGGTATGTTAAATTTATGTATGTCTATTGTGTTTTAGTACAAGGCTTAAGCTAATCACTTACATTTAACATAATATCTGATTTACTGTATTATCTTCTTGCTCCATACTCTGTTGAACACGCCTTTTGATATAAAATAAGCCTAAAAATTAAAATTCTTAGTCATGATTAAAGTATATTTTTAAAATTTTATTTTCTGTATGCGCTGCTCTATATTACAGATATACAGCGAAATCGAGCATACTGAATATTGTGTCAGTATAGAGTCGTTTAAATATTACGTGAACATTCCAGAAAGGTAGTTCTTTTTTTTTTTTTGTTGTTGTTGTTGTTTACTTTTCCATTTTATACATGTTTTTAAATGACACTTGAACGTTATCTGTCAAAATAAGGTTTGCGGATTAAAGGGGCGGCATGTGAAAGCACCGCCCAAGGCGGCAAAATTGCTAGCGCCGGCCCTGAGTAGAGAAACTGTGCCTTCTGATTGTTGTCTCCAGAACAGACCATAGATGTTCTATGGGGTTCATATCTGGGGATTGGGGAGGTGTGCGAAGCTGTTTCAAGGTATTATAGAGTAGCCGCAATCGAGTATTTTCCGCTGTATGTTTGGAGTCGTTGTCTTGCTGAACAATAAATTGTTTTCAAGAACCATCTTCTGCGCACTAGTATGGAGATTTTCCTTTAATATGTTAATATACACTTTGTGGATCATCACTCCATCGATAAGGTGGAGACGACCCACTCCTGAGGCACTCATACAACCCCAGACGAGCACGGACCCTCCTCCGTGTCTTACTTTAGGGACGAGATTTTGAGGATTCATCTCTGTATTCACCTTGCGCCATACAATACGCCTCCCATTGGACTCGATAAAGTTAAATTTACTGTCGTCCGAAAATATGACCCTATTCCAGAAAGAAGCCTGATCCCTTATCTTTATACTCTTTTTCAACCTTTAGTCTCTTTATACGATTTGTCTTGTTCACCCAGAACATTTTCCTGGCTATCCGACCATGATACCTTGCAAATATTCCGCACTGTACTGGCTGATACTTTAACACCGCGTGTTTCCAGATCCGTTGCCAATTGCACAGCACTATTTTTTGGAACCTTTTTTCTTTCCCTAATAATGTAACGTTTATCTTGTTCACTCAACACTCTTGGTCTTCCAGGTTTTTTTTTTTTTTTTTTTTTTTTTGGCACAGTGATAGAAACATTATACATCGCAATTATTGTTTGTACTGTTGAACGAGGCCTGTCTGCAAGGTTTGCTATCTTTCTCAAAGACTTACCCTTCTTATGCAATTTAATAATTACTTTTCTTGTCTCCTCATTTGTTTCTGTTCGGTTGCTTCCCACTTTGACAGCCCACCGTGCAGTTTTTTCACTTCTATTCACAACTAAACTCATTCTGTTACTCGTCATGCTATACAGAGGTGTATACTCAGGTGAATACTAGTGAACCCCAGTTGTGGTATCTTTGTTTCGTATTCGTACGTCAGGTGTACGATCACTTTTTGCGTCTACTCTATACACTTTCTACGGAATTTATTTACTTTCTGACCATTAAACTTGTCTTTGTGGTTCTTTATTGATATATTCATAAAGCTTAGTTTTCATTATTCATATTGTGTGTGTTATTACACTTCTTAAATTTTCTGTTTCTTTTTCGCAGGCATTCTCGTTTCAATAGCATAGGTGTACGAACACTTTCTGCGCTCACTGTATGTACAGTAAATACAAATTTATAATTTTTGACTTTACGAAGTGTACAATGTAATTGTTCAATAATTAACATAAGCAGGCATTCATTAATTTATATTAATATAATAATTAATAAAACTAATAAGCGGGTGATTGATGACTCAGTGGTAGAGTTTTCATCTATGGTATTCTAACCCAGGACATGTGGGTTTTCGATGGCTAATTTTGTGTTCGAAAATTTTCCCGGTGGTACTCTTGGTTCCCTTTCTTATATTTGTTCCATCATCACTCATTAACGAATTTAGTTTATCAAAACTCTATAGCCATATATTCATTCTGTCCGTCAGTTTAGCTTATGTGACCCCTTCCAGCATAACCTTGTTGTTGCATAATAACACCAAGGCGAAACAAGCAAATTTCTGTCCATATCTAATATAAATACATAGAATAAATTATTTAAACCAAAAAAACTGTTGTTTTTTTTAATAAAAACCATGGCTTTTCCCAACCCTGATATAAAGGGTGTGAGCCAAGAATATGGTAACCAACAAATTTTCAATTGCTGAGTTATGCAGCAGATAGACAGCAACGCATACCGCTTCGTTTAGTCCTTCATGTATAGTCTTATGTGAAAAATCAGCTTTCCGACTTTCAAAATGGACTGTGCAACAGAAAATCTCTAATTTCTTAAAATAGTAAAATTGTGGGTTACCATGTTCTTGCCTCACACCCTTCATATGTTGAATCCCTCTTGTTAAAAATACAGAAAACTTGAGGACTGACTAAACCGTGATGGTGATTATATAAAACTGTAGAATTTCAAGAATATTCAGAACCAAAAACTCTAGATGTGCAGTCTTTAAGTGTATCATATAAATCTAAGTATTTCTCTTATGTTTTATATTAATTTTATTTTGTTCCAAAAAGAGGGTATGGAATATTTTGAAGTAAAAATACTACATAGAATTTTGCTAGTTATTTGTGTATTTTTTAAAAGAAGAATTTACTTTTAGAGTTGACTGGTTTACACCAGCTGTTTTTTTCTTTTTTTGAAATAAACAACTGGTTTAAACCAAAATAATAATAATAATAATAATAATAATAATAATAATAATAATAATAATAATAATAATAATAATAATAATAATAATAATAATAATAATAATAAAAAGAACGAAAAATGCGAATCGTGTGAACTTCATGGTGACGTTTCCACCCATCAAACAATGCATTAGTTTTATTTCCTTTTCACCTTTTGATTAAGGTGTCCCATGTTCAATTCTCGGTTGAACCACAACCTTCTTTCATGCGTAAACAAGGTAGCGGTTCGGATGTAACTTTAAGCGAAAGTTTTCTCCTTGATAACCTCGGTATTACGTAGGAATGTTAAGCCTGAACATACAAAACGAAACCAAATTGTATATTTCTGCATGCCTGAATGCCTGTTGTTTTATAAAGAAGCCAAGGTTGCTTAAATATATTGATAGAAGTTGGCATAATTTATCGATTGCCTACGTAGCTTCCAACGTTAGCTTGGATTGGACTTTCAATGAAATGTACGTACTAAATTTGTAATTTAATAACTCAGTTTTAGCGTACTGATTATGATACGTTGAACTTTAAAGTTTACACGCAAAGCAATAACAGGATTTTTCCGTTATTGTTTTACATTTAGAGTAATGACGGGATTTTCCCGATGGCTAGGGCGGAAGTTTCTCAGTTTAAGAAATTTACTGACCGGACTTCTTTAAACTTATGTGACCTCTTCCAGCATAACCCCGTTGTTGCATAATAACACCAAGGCGAAACAAACTTATTTCTGTCAATATGTAATATAAATACATAAAGCAAAATATTTAAACCCAAAAAAAAACCTGGTTTAAGCCAAAAATACCTAGTTTAAACTTCCCCCAAAAAACGAGTTTTTGGCATTTTTAAAAACAACCATGGTTCTTCCCAACCCTGCTTACTTTTTTATATAGGAGGTTAAAAAATCTTATTTTATGCATTAGTTAATCCTTTGGAATTCATAATGTAAATATGTTGAGAAGTAAAATTGTTTGAAATATATTTTCGAAATTCGTGGTTTATTTTCGAGGTTTTATATTATTATCGGCATCAACCACTAATTAAATGACTTTTTGTGTTATAGAGAAGCGAAACAAAATTTGATTTATCAATTTAAAGCAGAATTTTGAAAAAAGCCCAAAATTTCCCAAGCAAAAAAGCGAAGCAGAAAAAACCGAGTTTTTTTTCAAAAAAGCCGGGTTTTTTCCGAGCCCTTGCATCTCTAATTCGGAGTGACTTAGTATAGGCATAATTAGTATTCGGAGTGACTTAGTATAGGCATACTTAGTATTCGGAGTGACTTAGTATAGGCATAATTAGTATTCGGAGTGACTTAGTATAGGCATAATTAGTATTCGGAGTGACTTAGTATAGGTATAATTAGTATTCGGAGTGACTTAGTATAGGCATAATTAGTATTCGGAGTGACTTAGTATAGGCATAATTAGTATTCGGAGTGACTTAGTATAGGCATAATTAGTATTCGGAGTGACTTAGTATAGGCCTAACTAGTATTCGGAGTGACTTAGTATAGGCATAATTAGTATTCGGAGTGACTTAGTATAGGCATACTTAGTATTCGGCGTGACTTAGTATAGGCATGCTTAGTATTCGGAGTGACTTAGTATAGTCATGCTTAGTATTCGGAGTGACTTAGTATAGTCATGCTTAGTATTCGGAGTGACTTAGTATAGGCATAATTAGTATTCGGAGTGACTTAGTATAGGCATAATTAGTATTTGGAGTGACTTAGTATAGGTACACTTAGTATTTGGAGTGACTTAGTATAGGCATAATTAGTATTCGGAGTGACTTAGTATAGGCATACTTAGTATTCGGAGTGACTTAGTATAGGCATAATTAGTATTCGGAGTGACTTAGTATAGGCATAATTAGTATTCGGAGTGACTTAGTATAGGCCTAACTAGTATTCGGAGTGACTTAGTATAGGCATAATTAGTATTCGGAGTGACTTAGTATAGGCATACTTAGTATTCGGCGTGACTTAGTATAGGCATACTTAGTATTCGGCGTGACTTAGTATAGGCACACTTAGTATTCGGAGTGACTTAGTATAGGCATACTTAGTAATCGGAGTGACTTAGTATAGGCATACTTAGTATCCGTAGTGACTTAGTATGGGCATAATTAGTATTCGGAGTGACTTAGTATAGGCATACTTAGTATTCGGAGTGACTTAGTATAGGCACACTTAGTATTCGGAGTGACTTAGTATAGGCATACTTAGTATTCGGAGTGACTTAGTATAGGCACACTTAGTAATCGGAGTGACTTAGTATAGGCATACTTAGTATCCGGAGTGACTTAGTATAGGCATAATTAGTATTCGTAGTGACTTAGTATAGGCATACTTAGTATTCGGAGTGACTTAGTATAGGCATACTTAGTATTCGGAGTGACTTAGTATAGGCACACTTAGTATTCGGAGTGACTTAGTATAGGCATAATTAGTATTCGGAGTGACTTAGTATAGGCATGCTTAGTATTCGGAGTGACTTAATATAGGCATAATTAGTATTCGGCGTGACTTAGTATAGGCATACTTAATATTCGGCGTGACTTAGTATAGGCATACTTAGTATTCGGCGTGACTTAGTATAGGCATACTTAGTATTCGGCGTGACTTAGTATAGGCATACTTAGTATTCGGAGTGACTTAGTATAGGCATAATTAGTATTCGGAGTGACTTAGTATAGGCATAATTAGTATTCGGAGTGACTTAGTATAGGCATAATTAGTATTCGGAGTGACTTAGTATAGGCATAATAAGTATTCGGAGTGACTTAGTATAGGCATACCTAGTAATCGGAGTGACTTAGTATAGGCATACCTAGTATTCGGAGTGACTTAATATAGGCATAATTAGTATTCAGATTGACTTAGTATAGGCATGCTTAGTATTCGGAGTGACTTAGTATAGGCATAATTAGTATTCGGAGTGACTTAGTATGGGCATGCTTAGTATTCGGAGTGACTTAGTATAGACATACTTATTATTCGGAGTGACTTAGTATAGGCATACTTAGTATTCGGAGTGACTTAGTATAGGCATGCTTAGTATTCGGAGTGACTTAGTATAGGCATAATTAGTATACGGAGTGACTTAGTATAGGCATAATTCGTATTCGGAGTGACTTAGTATAGGCATAATTAGTATTCGGAGTGACTTAGTATAGGCATACTTAGTATTCGGCGTGACTTAGTATAGGCATACTTAGTATCCGGAGTGACTTAGTATAGGCATACTTAGTATCCGGAGTGACTTAGTATAGGCATAATTAGTATTCGGAGTGACTTAGTATAGGCATACTTAGTATTCGGAGTGACTTAGTATAGGCATGCTTAGTATTCGGAGTGACTTAGTATAGGCATGCTTAGTATTCGGAGTGACTTAGTATAGGCATACTTAGTATTCGGAGTGACTTAGTATAGGCATACTTAGTATTCGGAGTGACTTAGTATAGGCATGCTTAGTATTCGGAGTGACTTAGTATAGGCATAATTAGTATTCGGAGTGACTTAGTATAAGCATAATTCGTATTCGGAGTGACTTAGTATAGGCATAATTAGTATTCGGAGTGACTTAGTATAGGCATACTTAGTATTCGGCGTGACTTAGTATAGGCATAATTTGTATTCGGAGTGACTTAGTATAGGCATAATTAGTAATCGGAGTGACTTAGTATAGGCATACTTAGTATCCGGAGTGACTTAGTATAGGCATACTTAGTATTCGGAGTGACTTAGTATAGGTATAATTAGTATTCGGAGTGACTTAGTATAGGCATACTTAGTATCCGGAGTGACTTAGTATAGGCATAATTAGTATTTGGAGTGACTTAGTATAGGCATACTTAGTATTCGGAGTGACTTAGTATAGGCATAATTCGTATTCGGAGTGACTTAGTATAGGCATACTTAATATTCGGAGTGACTTAGTATAGGCATAATTCGTATTCGGAGTGACTTAGTATAGGCATACTTAATATTCGGAGTGACTTAGTATAGGCATAATTAGTATTCGGCGTGACTTAGTATAGGCATAATTAGTATTCGGAGTGACTTAGTATGGGCATGCTTAGTATTCGGAGTGACTTAGTATAGACATACTTATTATTCGGAGTGACTTAGTATAGGCCTAACTAGTATTCGGAGTGACTTAGTATAGGCCTAACTAGTATTCGGAGTGACTTAGTATAGGCATAATTCGTATTCGGCGTGACTTAGTATAGGCATACTTAGTATTCGGAGTGACTTAGTATAGGCATACTTAGTATTCGGCGTGACTTAGTATAGGCATACTTAGTATCCGGAGTGACTTAGTATAGGCATACTTAGTATTCGGAGTGACTTAGTATAGGCATAATTAGTATTCGGAGTGACTTAGTATAGGCATAATTAGTATTCGGAGTGACTTAGTATAGGCATACTTAGTATTCGGCGTGACTTAGTATAGGCATACTTAGTATCCGGAGTGACTTAGTATAGGCATAATTCGTATTCGGAGTGACTTAGTATAGGCATAATTAGTATTCGGAGTGACTTAGTATAGGCATACTTAGTATTCGGAGTGACTTAGTATAGGCATAATTAGTATTCGGAGTGACTTAGTATAGGCATACTTAGTATTCGGAGTGACTTAGTATAGGCATAATTAGTATTCGGAGTGACTTAGTATAGGCATAATTAGTATTCGGAGTGACTTAGTATAGGCATACTTAGTATTGGGAGTGACTTAGTATAAGCATAATTAGTATTCGGAGTGACTTAGTATAGGCATACTTAGTATTCGGAGTGACTTAATATAGGCATAATTAGTATTCGGAGTGACTTAGTATAGGCATACTTAGTATTCGGAGTGACTTAGTATAGGCATAATTAGTATTCGGAGTGACTTAGTATAGGCATAATTAGTATTCGGAGTGACTTAGTATAGGCATACTTAGAATGTTATTCTGGCAACATTGTAGTTTCTATGGATGGCAACACTGAAAATTCTT
Organism: Thermobia domestica; assembly: GCF_964235325.1. Lineage (NCBI taxonomy): Eukaryota > Metazoa > Arthropoda > Insecta > Zygentoma > Lepismatidae > Thermobia > Thermobia domestica. The sequence continues at coordinate 41,157,868 of NC_137471.1, forward strand.
CATGTTCATATTTTCTGTTGTAAAGTAAGGCTCTTAATCTATAATTTTTTCGATGCCCGGAAATATTCATTAAATAGGAAACTGATGAATATTGAAATGAAAGACATACCATTTAGTGTACTGTGTGGGTAGTAGATGGCAGGAATGTTTGAAGTTCCAAAATGCTTGCCCCAGATAGTGCCATTGTTCGGTTCCCGCCATTTTCCATTCAGCTGGTTTCTAGGTGGCAGAGTGGTGGGAAAAGGGTATATTGACAAGTTTGAATACTGCTGGTGCTCTATTCTAAATTACAAAGTTGGGTTGTGCGAATGCAAAGCAATGTTTGTGTCAATACAGGTTACATACAGTAATTTGGTCATATATTTTTAATTTCTACATCATGGGAAAATAAAAGGACTCATCTCCAAGAAAGCAAGGTATGATTTTGGGACCTGTATTATACATATTTTTGCCTAGCGTGTCGCGTCGAGTCTCGGTAAAAGATGTTTGTTTGCTGTGTTTTCTCTATATTTGCGTAAAGAAATTTTGATTACAGAATACTAAATATGTTTGGTAAACAATAAAACCACTAAATTTTGAAATACGAAATGCGACAGAATCAAATCCAGATTCAAACTGTGGTCCTGTTTCTTCTGAAGGTTCAGCCAATTTCACAGCTTCTTTACTAGTAGAAAAATCCCTCCGAAGTATTGATGATAGGATACACTGAATCGAGCTTATTTTTATGTATTGCTGACATTTTTATTGTTTTTCGTTTATAGAATGATATTTTATAATCTTTATTTACCAATTAGCCTGCTCGAGTTTAGTCGAAAATGGAAAGAAATGTACCTAAGAAATGGAAAAACATCGTGAATCATACAATATATGTGTAATTTTTCTTTCGCACTGGTGTACATTCCACGGCCCTCTAAAGGCAACTATTTATTATTATTATTATTATTATTATTATTATTATTATTATTATTATTATTATTATTATTATTATTTATGCAGTTTCCAGAATGTAAGAGGGGCAGTCCTTTATACCCATGTACGTATTTAAAGTTTAGAAGTGTCGACCAAGGCCCTTGGCCCATGAATCTTGGTTGGAGGAAGCGCGGGCCCTGAGCTGTGGACCCAGAAGCACAAAAATTTCCTCAAGTAACCCAATCACTACTCGTAATGAAGCCAACTCAGAAAGATAAATAGTAATTAAATATAGAAACTAAATATCTATATTGTTTAAAACAAACTTCATTAGAAACTTCCAACTTTAATGAATACAATAACAATACAGTCTTATTAAGAAATTTGAAACACATGAACTTTGATTTTTGTAAGGATTAAGTCTACTTATAAATTCTGGATTTTTAAAACGTTTTCCAGACTCACGATATTCTAAAGTACTGTCAAATATAGCTTTACTTGGTGTGACTTCAATTACTACATAATAATAGGTAATTATTTCTTTAGTTTGATCGTCGATCTGGTATCGCACACGTGCATTTTTTATTGCTTTCAGTTTCAGAGTTGCACACTTTTTATAAGGTTTTAAGATGTTTTCGTTTATGTGGTTCAAAAGAACTTTAGAAGCAGAAATTACTTGTTGATTGTACACTGAAATTTCGTGTGTCCCATTACTCGAACATAAACACCAATGGGGAGCTATACCAGATTTGTTACAAGTTCTTTCACTCGGAATTGGTAGAAATAAACTTACACCACGTTGTTCATTCAATGCAGTTTTGGATCGAATATTTAAAACTTCCTTTTCAAGATTATGAAGATTTATTATATCTTTTAAAGTTTCATGGAGATCGAAAGGTGTTATTAGTTTATGGGAATTCTTTCGCACATTAGTCACAGCTGTAGTGTAAACACTTTCAAACCATTTCGGAAATACGAAGAACAGCATAGGTAAGCGTTCTTCTTGATAACCGAGGTGAGTTCGTCGCATTTCACCATATCGCATGCCATGATCACTCATAAATACCAAGATAGTATTGTTTAAAGCACCAGTATGGAACAAATCACTTAAAAGGGTCGCATAATCTTCATCACCGAGTTGGGCAAAATTAACATTGTCATGGGTTAAGCTTACAAGCCAGAAAAATGCAAAGTACAATTTTGAGTTGAATGACACTGTTAACTTTCTGATATAATTTAAAATTTGATTAATCTTTTTTCGCGGCCCTGCGCACACATTAACTGCACCTCGCTTTTTGTGACCGATTTCGCTTTCCATACGTAAGATATATGGCCGCAAATAGTAGTCAGTAGGTTGCTTCCAGAAGCCAGCTTTTAAATAATTGAATGGTGCGATCCAGGTTGCATCATCTCCATAAACCGTTCTAAATCCATGTTGACTATATTTTTTCCATAACCAAGGACAATCATCCAGCTTTGTCTGTTTAGACGGCCAACATTTTGACTTTAACTCACCGTGTGTCAGTCCTGTGAAAAGTGGCACTAAATTTACAAAAGTATTGTCTGCAACTTTATTATATCCGAACATCTCAATTGCGTTTAATTCTTTTGTTAGAATAGAAAGAGTTTTAGGCATTTGTCTGTGAAAATTAAGTCTTGACGTGCTGTCCATTCCTATAATCAATACACTAACATTTCTTGTGGTATGACCATATTTCTTGTTAGCTTCTTCACATCGTTTCTCCACATGAGGTTTCAACGGAAGAAATGCATGGTAGTCTGTGTAGCTGTTGAATTTGTTGATGCTGCAAGAAACGCTGACAAATTCTTTGTCCATCTTCACAGAATTCTTGAACGGAATACATATTTTGTTGAACCTGTAACAAAAATAAGTACTATAAAATAAAATAAAAACTACAAAATTTTACAAGAATATAAATTTTTTTCTTTATTTTAACCGCTAGCTAAATTTTGCGGAAATTACAAATTTTCTATAGCCATAGGCAGGGACGACGCAGGGTCTTTGGGGTGTGGATCCTTGAAATCCATTTTTTTGCAAATTTAGTCTAGTTTTAGGGATGATTTTGCAAATTTCAATATAATTTATCTTCATATTGAATTTGAAGCCCTCAAAGGCCTTTGGATTTCTCCCGAAATAAATTCCTACGTATGTTTCTTGTCGTAAATTAAAGCAAGTCCATAAATCGGTTATCAAAATTGCATTTTTAATGTAGAGGTGAAATATAAACCAAAAGTGTCACAGATACCAGGAGTGTTCAATAAACACTGTCAATAAAGTTGTCGTTTCAAAACTACACACATTTTGCCGGTTGCACTCGAATCACGCTCAATATAGTTGCCATGCAAAACAGTACGCTTCATCCAAAGCCGCTGCCATTCTGTAAACATTTCTTCGAATTCATTTTTGTATGCACCACCAGAACACTAACACAGGGGGGAGCCAAGGATAATTTTTAGATGGCCTGACTTTAGTTCACCTAACATTCATTCATACGTACGAAGGAACACACTGAAAGTTTCAGGATAGGGTGAGGATGGTTGCAGAGGAGCTCAGCCCCCTGACCACCCCTAGATACAGGCATATATTAGTTTCAAAATACCCTCTGGAGCCTTCAGAGCTGTTGTAATGTTGGGAAAGGAACGTTTTCTGAGATCCTCTTCTACTTGTGGGTAGAAAAAGAAGCGATTAGGAGCCAGATCTGGCCGATATGAATGATACGGGACCGTCTCGCTGTTTTTCTTGGAATAACATATCACAATTTTGTTCGCTACATGAACACGTGCATTGCCATGATGCAGTACCCAATATCCCATGAGGTTTCTTCTCTTCTTGAGGATGTGATCTATTACTAGCTGCTTCAAAACAAAGATATTGCAATATCCCGCATGGTTGTGTTTATAAACACCCGACATGTGCTTCTGTTTACAAGCATCAACCAGGGGCGTCATTTAGGGAGGGCAGGAGGGGCAATTGCCCCCCCTCAAGAGTTTGAGGAATACATATACTTTAATCGATTGTCTACTAATATATTAGTACAAAACCGGATAGTCTTATGCCTGTGGTGCTTTTGCCCCCCTCAAGCGAAGTCTGAAATGACGCTCCTGGCATCAACCATGTGCGTCTTACTACGGAGTACTATAGCTGTAGACGACAGAGCTAACAGCGGCGCCACTGGTCATGTGACGACAGAGGAACAACAGCGCCACCAAATCACCTGGAGTACCTTTATAACCGAGAGGATTTCAACGACAGGTATCAGTCTCGACTGGTTAAGTCCCCATTCTTGTTTTGTAGTGAAGCCTTGGAAGTACACCACCTAAACCCCATAAACCTAGCTTACAGTGGAGTTTCTGGCTTGCAGTAGATCCTTGCGGAAACTTTACCTCTCTTTCTTCTTTCAGTGGAGCTTTATCGGGACTCAAACCCCTCTCTGCTTGCATGTGGAGCATTGGGAGATTCCTTATCACAACATCTGCCTAGTTTGCAGTGGAGCTTTGTCGGGACTCAAACCCCTCTCTGCTTGCATGTGGAGCATTGGGAGATTCCTTATCACAACATCTGTCTAGCTTGCAGTGGAGCTTTGTCGGGACTCAAACCCCTCTCTGCTTCCATGTAGAGCATTGGAAGATTCCTTATTACAACATCTGCCTAGCTTGCAGTGGAGCTTTGTCGGGACTCTAACCTCTCTCTGCTTCCATGTGGAGCATTGGGAGATTCCTCATAAAACATCTGTCTAGCTTGCAGTGGAGCTTTATCGGGACTCTAACCTTTCTCCGCGTTCTTGCAGAGAAGCATTAAGTGTCCTACTCCTCCTTACGTAACTTGCTTAGTGAAAATTTCTTCATATGACCGTCAGGTCGAAGAGACACCTACTTTTATCCAAATATAAGAGAGTTTGTATCTATTTTGTATTATAGTGGAATTTTGTAATAAAATTTGGTAGTGGGTAAAAAGGATTCCGGATTGTAATTGCTCTATCTACGCTCTACCAACACATGTGATCATGACGGAACCGTGTGGCAATACACTATACCGCAATAATCGAGGAAATTTGGTGCGTGTTCATGTTGCGAACAAGTAGCGGGGTTTCTTCTGGCCCTTTTTGAGAGCTTTTATCTGCAACAGAATTATTTCATCATCTTTCCCGCGAAGGATCTACTTTTTGTACAAACCAGCTTAGCTATTGCTAAGCTGAATTTTTAAAATTTTCTCTTTTAATAGACCCTCAGTGAGCACATTATCAGAGTACATGACTAAATGTTTACGACATAAATACCAAAATTTATTTTTTCTTCGGTAATTTAGTAATCTTAATTGTAACAACATTAAGTTAATGCCTAGATAAAAAAGAAACATACAAAATAATACAAAAGATTAATGATTGAACGCACAAAGAGTTGTTCGTTTTAAGCCTTTGGATTTCTATAAAAATATACTATACATGTATATTTTTAATGACCCACCAATTTCATTACAATATGTTGACAAATCAAATGCGTGAAGAGTTGAGAATCGGGAAAAGATACTGTAATTTCTCACACATTGTATACTTGGTGTCCTTCATAAGAACCAATGCGAAGAAAGTAAGGTAAGGAGGGAAATCAATCACTGCAAAGTTCTATCACAAAATTGTTTCAGCTAATTTTTCCATTTTACGTGGATTTCAATATTTCATGGATAGTAGTAATTTTTTCTTTTAAATAAGCCTCTAAAAAATGCTCTGTGCTACTCGAAAGAACACAAAAACAACGCTGAAATGTTTGGGGTGTATCTGGTCCTTTAATTGCAGCTGCTAAAGGAGATCAAGTTCTGGCATCTATGACGTCCTCAATCACATAGATCTTCATATTGTCTTAAACTTCGATTTCCTAATTTCCATGTTCATTTTCAAACGATTATTATATTCAGGGGATAAAAGTGAGGGGGAATGCAGGGAGACGCCGTTACCCCACTTTCAAAGAATATCCATGGCGTCCTTTCACTTCCTAAAAATTACAATGGACAAAGATAGGCAGGGTGGACAGCGTGACGTCATGCGTCCCTCTACTTTCTACTTTCTTTTTTTAGATTCACTTTTACCCCTGATTAAATTGCAAATCATTCTGAGTCACCTGAGTTTAAAAAAGTTGTAAATGGTGCTGATTATTATAATTATTATTGCATTTTGTTGGAACTTTTCGAATGATATTTATCGCAATGGGTAAAACAGAAGAGCCATACGTATTCTTTGTTTTTATTTCCTTATTTCTAGTTCTGAAAACTAATACTTCCATACTAGATAACTAAGATCCAGTGCCTTGCCGTGGAGGGGGAAGGGGAGCAAAGTAAAGGGGCGCCGAAGTAAGGGGACGTAAAATTCGGAAGGAAAAAAGAAAAGAAAAGAGAGGAATATTACTTGGAAAATTTTAGTTTGCACTTAAATCTTCTTGCTTTAGGAAGTGGTCTTATAACATGTTAGGAAAATGCATGTTCACATGTATAAAATGGAAGGAAAAAAGTGCTCAAAATCAAGTAAAAGCAGGGTTTATTTTTGAAAATTTTATTACTCTTCGCGCCAACCATGGTGGCGCTTCGCGATTGGTCTGGCAACCTCACTCATATGTGCGGAGGTGCCATTGTATACTCTCGCCCCGGCTGCTGACTTTCCACGGCACAAGCACTGCTAAGATCCGCTGAGGACGAGTTCTTGTTTTAGACATGTAAGTTTAATAGATCGTGGAAATTAACTATCGTTTTCGCTTAAGGGGGCAGACTATTAAATATTTTTCAAAGGCTAACATTTTTTTTCACATTTTTGTAAATGAAAAGAGATAATGAAATGTAACATACCTCAATAATAGATAATGTTATTCTACATCCCAAAATGTGAATCGGAAGAATTTTCATTGTTGCCATCCATAGAAATTACAGTGTGACCAGAATTTGTATTACTCAAAAATCTAGGTTATGGCAATGACTAGCAAAATGAACTCAACGGCAACTGATGACTTATCATGGTGTCTGTGTTCCTTGTTAAGTACTTTTTAAATAATATTTGTAATTATTTTGTAATAAAGAGTACAAAATAATAATTTTTAAGAAACAGTAGAATTAAAATACAAATATTATTTAAAAAGCAATTAACAAGGAACACAGACAGCATGATAAGTCATCAATTGCCGTTGAGTTCATTTTTCCAGTCGCTGCCATAACCAAGGTTTTGGGTAATTCAAATTCTGGTCACACTGTAATTTCTATGGATGGCAACACTGAAAATTCTTCCGATTCGTATTTTCGGGTGTAGAATAACATTATCTATTACTGAGGTAAGTTACATTTCATTATCTCTTTTCACTCACGAAAAACTGGCAAGAGAAAAATTGTTAACTTTTGAAAAATATTTAATAGTCTGTCCCCTTAAGCAGGCGACCTAATGGGAAGAAAGTGGTCATCTTAACTTTGCTGTATTGGCTCAGTAACTACGTCTTGTTTTGTTAAGAAAGTGATTTGGAATTTTCCTTTGGGTACTCAGAGAAGATTACAATTAATGTATAAGAACGTAGTATGTGGTTCTCAGAAACGGTCCATTTCTCAACTTTCCACACACTTAAAATAGAGCATTAAGAGATATACACACTTGTACAAATTCTCCAGATCTTTCACGGAACGAGAAAGATTTGCTTCTACTCGCCAAAAATCTTTGTAACAGCATTTGATATCCTTTCGATCTAGTAAGTAATACTTTGGCAGCACAGAGAAGTTAACCCAAAGTGTTGTTGAGTTGGATTCTATCAGAGAAGGCACATGGGAGCATATGAGTGGATCCACTTTCTTTATAAATCGCCGAATGCTTGGATCAAAAGGATTGTAATTTCGAATTTGACAACCATATGTGAGGTACTGCGAAGGTATCACACCTGAAATAGAAGATAACAAAGCATTATTTTAGAAGTCAATAATAATAAATCATTGGAGAGATCTCCTTATTATCAAACATATATGAGCAAAATGTGTTTCCTCGTTATGAGTGCATGTTTCACGAAAACATTCGTAAATATAATCTATTTTGATTAAACGCACAACTTAGTTATTTTCGAGGACTACAAGAATCACTTCATATCCATGGTCCTGCGTAACGTAGTCGCTAACACTCTCGTCTTTGGGGTGAGCGGCTCCGGGTTAGATTCCCAGTAGATACACTTGGTGGTAAAGGTATAATAGCTTTTTTCACACAAGTCATCCTGAATGAGGTTTTTCCGGCGTTTTCTCATTCACATCAGGTTCACGGTAATATCCAAAAGTGTTTATGAATATATTAAAAATAAGAGAAGAACCATTTCTATTACGACGAATGAAATTGGTCAAGGACGGGAAGGAAAATTTAGCTTATTTTAAACGATATATCCGCTACAGCGCCGTAACTTAGATTTTTTGTGGGGAGAGGCAAGCATTAATACGCGTATTTGGGTCCCCGGCGCCTGTGGGCCCTTCCGCACGGTAAGGTCTGCGGGGCTTTTAGTTACACCTCTGGGCCCGTTCCATACATGACAAATTAATTAAGGGGACAATATTGACAAATCTCATAGCCATACTTATAAATATTATTTCTAGGGCCCTTAATAGAATAGTAGACATTTTTTTTTTTTTTTTTTTTTTTTTTACCGAAAGGAGCCCACGACTGATTTTTGTTTTATTTACCTTTTGTGTGCTATTTTATTTATGCAATGTAGTGAACCTGTTTGATGCTTCATTTATAATTTCATGTTCGTCTAGTAGCTATACGGAATAAGAAAATTTTGCCTTAAAACGGGACCCCTCGAACGGCGAGGAGCTACTTTTTTGGGGGGGCAGTTGCCCCCTTCCCCCACAAGTTACGACCCTGATCCGCTACGAGTTCGAAAGTAGTAAACACTGAGTAAACCCTAAATATTGCCATCTGTTAGCTGCTAGCATTTATTTATAATCATAAACGATGAGAAAATGACGACATTAAAAGAAAATACAATATAACAACAAAATAGCACAACATAACAATATTTTTACTATTGCTGCACTCGAGCTGCAGTACACAATTCGATAAACGTTCATGTTTCCACTACGAATCTTTTACAGTGAAGAAATCCACCAGCAGATATATATTTACGTTTTGGAAGATATATTAGTAATTCAATTGACCGATGAGATCGGTCACTGCGATTGCAAGTAAAATGCCTACAATGTGACAAGTGGGATCACGTTTAATGTTCAGGTACATGGTTTCCTCTAATTATATGAATCGAGTAAATTTCGATTTTTTAATTCTCCTTTACCGTTGGCAAAAAATATGCATCCTTCAAAAAATGTGCATCAAATCTGTCCTTCCTTCAACCTAAGGGTCGTGTAGATTGAAAAATATATGGTCCACTTGGTAATATGTTTTTACATCATTTGTTGATGGAGAGAGCATTCTATTTTACTACATTTAAGAGTCTTATTTTCTGGCCGCTTTTCACTAATTACGTACAAATTTATAATATGCGTGCAAACCAAAATGTAATTAAAACGATTATTTCCGTGTCTACTGTTACGTCTACTAGGTTCCGATGTGCTTGCGCCAGAGGACATTTTTCGTGATATCTGTGCGTGAAACACGTACCACATTTTGCTAGATAGTTATTACAACTTAATATTGCATCTTATTTCACTATAGATTACGGCAAAGCTGAAGGAAACCTACGCCAGCTCCGTTAACGATGGTGCCGTGTCTGTAAACGTAGATTCCTTTGTAAGTTCGTATTTGTGAAACAATCGTACATTTGTAAAGTTTCTGTTACAAGTATTTAGTAAACAAATGAATATTCTGAAAATATATTTTAAATTGATTTACGTCTGAAATGTTACTGTATAAACATATATACAAGACCACAAATAATTTTTATTCAAATAAATATTTATAAAATACTAACCAGTAGAGAATAGCAAAATATTGATAAAAATTAAATTTTACTAAGAAATACTTAAAAGTAAATTTCTGTTGTTTTTACTAGCCTGAAGGTCTTTAGTGCAAATAATTTCAATGTTTAATACAATTCACTCATCTTCAGTTCAATAGTAAATAAGAATTTTCAGATTCAGTGCAATAGTAGACTTAGCTACCAAGGCTGCTACTCTTTTCTTACAACCCCAACTGTGATTTCGATAAAACAAGACTACCCTGAAGCAGGGTCGTGCCGTGAAAAATAAGCGCCCGGGGCGAGAGTACACGACGGCGCCCCCATACATATATTCCAAGCATTTTTTCTACCTTTTTCTCCCGAATTTTTCGCCCCCTTACTTCGGCGCTCGGGGCCGCCGCCCCCCACGGCACATCCCTGCCCTGAAGATCACAATTATCGTGGATTTGAGTGAATTGTCAAGTCTTGTAGGATAGGTCTGAGACGGAGAACACTGTCAAAGGGTTTGTCCCCGCTACACTTGCAGAACTTCGCGAGCATATTTTGGAACTTTCTCTTGAATATATGGTAAGCAGATGGATCTGCGGCATGGAATATATGGATTCGATTCCCAGTAGGAGCATGTGTGTTTCAGATTCTACGTTAAAGAGTAGGTTTATGGGTTGGTGCTAAAAATGAGTGGTCGAATAAATTATTCATTTGCTTTAGAAAGGTTCGAAATCAAATGCTACTTAAATATTAATGCATCATGAAAATATTACCGTGTTCTTGTTTCAAACTCCATAAATATTATAAACGTACTAGAATTGAAGGTAAATACCTTTCCACCGTTAGTACAGTTTACTCATTGTAGTCCTTTCAACTTAATTCTGTTAATAAGCATGTTTGTTAATGAATATGTAACAGAATAATTCTTATAGAATTGATTAAGAAATTCGAATTGGAGAAATAGGTTTGTAACATTAATGACTTTCAACTTCTTGAATAACTTGGGTTCTTTGTGCTGAGTGTAATTAAGTTCAACAGTTAAGACGTACTAGATATATGATTGAAATAAAAATAAGGAAATATTAAGTTCCAAAGTTGGGTGTCCGTTTCCAGCAAATTTTTTAAAATTCACAGGAAAGATATGGATAATTTGATCGTTTGTGTGCTTGATAATATATAAGAGTCTCGAAAAATCTGTTTATTTGTTATATATAAGTGGTTATAAACATGGGACTATACGCCGAGCGGAGGGAAGTATACTTGGCGCAAGGTAACCGAACAGTTGCATTGTGGGAAAGAAACGAGCATTTATGTTATCAACATGGCGAATGTACAAGGGCAATGAGCTAACAGTTTTAACATTTGTGAAGCAATACGTTGATAACGAGCAAAATCTTTTTAAAGTTTATGAAGAGCACTTATTAATGAACCTAATAACAAAATTGCAGAAAGTGTGGAAAGGAGATAACAGCGAAAAAAACGTGGCGAAAGCGGACGCCCAACTTCGGAATAAATGCCAAAAATAAAATAAAATTTTTCAGTTTAATATTTCACGATTGTGCCCGTTAGGCTAAGGGAGACGGATGATTAACGCAAGTAAACGATGATGGATGAATTGGTAGAATAGGAACGTGGGAGGCAGTGGCGTAGCACGCTTTTGCGCCCCCCCCCCCGCAAAGTATAGAGAAGGGGCCCTAGTTGTAAAGCCGATAGAAGTAAGATTGAAGTTCTACTTCTTTAAATCTTTATTCATAGCAAGACTTCGGGGCCGCCTATACCCCGGTGCCCTTGCACTGCGGGGGTTGCGGGGGCAGTTGCTACGCCACTGGTGGGAAGAAACAGAAGAACAGTGAGAAGATTCAGGAACACAATGTTGTCCATCTCAAACTTGCTTGGGTGGTCTCGCGTGGCGAAGTCTCAGACGCTCTCGCCTTTGGTTGCGAGCGATTTTCCTGGGTTTCCCCTCATTCATACCAGGCAAATGCCAGGATGGTACCTACCATAATGGTCTCAGGGCGCTTCCTTCCTTCCCTCCCTTTGTCGGATAGTGTGCTCGCCGAGGGACGTCATTCCTCATATAAGTGACGGGCTAAATGCCCTTAGATACCGACAGCCCAAGAATCTAATTCCTAATCCTAATAAAACTTAGTTGACCGGGGATCGAACCACGGACCCTATGCACCAAAGGTAAACTCTCTACCACTGAGCTACTATGATTCTTAGATATATAAGTATGTAATGGCAAATTCATAGTTACTTTTCCTGTCATATTTGCGACTTTAATCAGAATTTAATCCTTCCACTGCTAAATCTGTTCTCAGAGCCAAAAAAAAGATATTTATTATTGTTTCCGGATGGTTTGTTAGTCATATTAACATAATATGCAAATATATATATATATATATCCATAAAAGTTTACATTTTGCGTAAGATACCATACGGTGCACAAATGTCTATTATTTCTAAGAAAATACTTCTCATTGCAATTTTTTTTTGGATGCTTAGACCCTTTTCAGTTTTGTATTTGTAAATAATTAAACTTATTTCTGTAGTTTTGGCTTACATTAGTACACTTTATTCAAAAAATGTTTCATAATATCTATGTTTGAACTATTTTCTACCTCAATCCAGAGGGTGAAAGTAAGGGGGAACGCGGGTAGACGTCGTCCACCCACTTCCAAAAATATCTATGGCGTCCCCTCACTTTCTAAAAAATTACAATGAGCAAAGATAAGCACGGGGGATGGCGTAATGTTAAACGTCCCCCTACCTTTACAGATCCACTTTTACCCCTGCCTCAAAGATATAGTATGTATATAACATATGTGATTGCAATACAGAATGTTCACATATTTTGAAGAGAACAAATTTCTTCTCTTGGCATGGCTCTTGAGTGGAAAACTATTTATAGACAACTAGAATTTGCTCACACATTGAAAAGTTGTATCTAGAGTTGTTATATGTGGCAGATACTCCAGAGGCATGCTATTGTAACAGTTATTATTTTGGTGGTTACAGTTTCAACTTGCAATAGTCGTGTGAATGAGGAAGCATTTACTATATACCAATCAAAAGCAACTTGGTGAGAAGATCTCGAATACTTCTACTACGGAGAAGAAATAACAATACATTTCAATACACAGTGCTAAGACACAGTGAAACATTATTCGTATTACATTTTGCCTGACTGTAAAAAAAAAAAAAAAAAAAATGCAAATAAGATTTTACACGAAATTACTGAATTTGTACTACTAGGATAATTTGAAGAAAAATCATCCAAAGAATAAAAACAATATTGATCCTGTTATTTTCAAAAGACACCAAAATCTGCTTTCTCATAAACAAAGGAAAAAAGAAATTTCTAGATTTCTGAAACAAAAAAGTCTGCCCTTACTGGCTACCCTCACAATTGTGATGGCCAAAATTTACAGTGTTCCCACCAATCTGATAATTACCTTGGAAACATAACAAATTGCCCTAATGAATAAATAGATCTTAATTCACAATAAAAGGCATATACGAGACAGACTGTCTCGTATATACTTCAGACAAATACAGTTCAGATGATGAGTAATAGAATTTCAAAACTATGGTTCTCGAGAGCTTTCTTCAACTCCGCAGAACACACTACTCATAAATGTTGTGATTTCCAATATACTTAACAGATACCTATTCAGTACCTGATAACTGGTCATTCAGACACTCTCAAATGTGCTTGTAGCTAATTTGTGTACTAAAATCCTTTGATTGGCATTTTTTGCCACAGTGAAAATAGCGCTCACAATTGTGAGGGTATCCGCTGAAAGGGTTAAAAAATACCTTCCATATATATATACAGGGTGCTAATGAACTATACCGACAAATCGTAAGATGTGATTCCTCACATAAAAATAAAAAAAAAAAAAATTCATATGGACCTATGTCGAAAAGTGCATAGTTCTAAAGCTAGGGCTGTCTAAAACAGCGAAAATGCCAAATTTCAACATACCCTATTTCGAATTCGAGAGACTATGGATGGTAGTCCTTATCAGCGTAAAGGAAGTCACACATACGCAATTCAGAAATGCATATTTCATTAATGTTCGATGGGCATACAGAGTATTCCCTGCAGGGTGAAATTCCCAGACATGCCATCAACCGAATTTTGAGATATGCTCTGACTTTATGATTGGTCCAAAGTAGGCAAACGATAAGCCTTGATAGCAGTGAACACGGAAGCTTTGGCGCGATGTCAGAAGTGATAAGGATCCTCAGTAGCTCGGTCTCTCGTACTTGAAAAAACGCGTACTGCGATGTTTTCTTTCACGCTTATAAGTGAAGAAAACGTGAAATATACAGTGACGAAATACATATCATCACACCTTATTCCGAACACAAAAGAAACATGGAGCTGCCGGTTCCTAGCACTTCCGCTTTCCCTCCGAAGCATTGGATGCCCATTGTTGTCAAGGTTTACCTCCTGCCTACTTTGAACCCTTCTTGCAATCAGGGTATATCTGAAAACTATATTGAAAGCATATCTGAGAATTACACCCTGTAGGGAATACCGTCTACAAATATTGACAATTGATGAAATATGCACTTTTGGATTGTGTATGCCTGGCTTCCTTTACGCTGATAAGAACCACTATCTGCAGTTTCAGGAATTTGAAATAGGGCCTATGGAAATTTAGCTTTTTCGCGATTTTTGACAGGTCTAGCTCTGACACTATGCACTTTTCGCCATAGATCCATATGAATTTTTTTCTCTTATTTTATGTGAAGAATCACCTCTTACAGTTTGTCGGTATAGTTCATTAACACCCTGTATATATATATATATATATATATATATATATATATATATATATATATATATATATATATATATATATATATATATATATATGAAGCTCTACAGTCGTGTGGGGAATTTTGCTGGAAGAGCTAGCAAAGACTGTCGATGTGATTTTCCTCGTGTATAGCTCTGGAGTCGCCAGGTGTAAACGGTTTTTCTCTATATAAGACGTTGGGAAATTGGCCTGGAATTTCCCACTGGAGTGGACATTCAAGACATACTTTCACTTTATCATTCAGTGCAGTTTATGAATTACAGTACAGAGCTCTTGAGAAAGTGGTATGAGAAAATTTTCTCTATATAAAATTTTAGAGAATTTTCTTTATATAAAATTTTAGAAAATTTTCTCTATGTAAAATTTTAGAGAATTTTCTCTATATAAAATTTTAGAGAATTTTCTCTATATAAAATTTTAGAGAATTTTCTCTATATAAAATTTTAGAGAATTGATCCGAAACTTACCACTATATAGAACACACAAGACATGTTTCTACTTTGTCATTATTCACACCTTTGCTTTCTAAAATTTAGGCATTTTTTATTATACAACAAACATTTATGTTTTAAACATGAATCAACAGTACTCGCCTATATTTAAACTTTTTGGTTGAGGTACCTGATATGTTAAATATGTTCTTGTGTTGATGAAATACATGAGTGCCAGAATGCTAACTAAAACCACAATACATGTGCGAGAATATCTTCTGGTCTTCTTCTTTGAATAAGCAGAGGCGCCAACATTCTGAAAGGTGTGTTTCATTGCAAACACTACCTAGAATTAAAATAAACAAAAGTCAATTGTAAGAATTAATTTGGAAACTTAAAAAACTTAAGAATTATAATTTAACAAATTGTTTTGCTTGGTAATATTATGTTCAGTTTTAATATTGCAAGATATTTTTTTTTTGAACTGGAGGCTAAATTGAGAAGTTCAGTGCAAGAGTAAGTTATCTCCTTGACAATTAAAATTTTACAATGTGTGAATTTGCGCTCTCTTATACGTAAATTTAACTATGAACAGTCGGGAAAATATTCTATAGACTAGTAGCAAACTACCAAGGCATACTGAAGTAGTTATCAGGGGGTAAATACAGTACTGCGGTATACGGAGAAACATCACCGCCCAGAATTTCGTCTGGTCAAAACCTTGTCGAAGAAATCTCAATGAGCCAAAACTCACAAGTCGAAATCTCATACGGACAAAACCTCGTCCAAAAAAAAAAAAAACCGTGTCTCTCTTCTCAGCGACACCGAAAACTATGGATTCGACAGTAATGCCAGTCATTTTCGATGATTTTTTTATATATCTTCCCCTGCCTCCTCCTCTTCCAAATTGCGGGGCTGAATGTGGATTTAAACGGCATCGCAAGTGTCATTGCTCATCTCAGCCACCCCGTAAACAATGGATTCGACACTACTATTGGTAATTTTCGATCATATATATATATATATATATATATATATATATATATATATATATATATATATATATATATATATATATATATATATATATATATATATATATATATATATATATATATATATCCACCTTCCCTCTCCCAAGTTGCGGGGCTGAATGTGGACTTAAACTGCATCGGAAGTGTTATTGTTCATTTCAATGACCCCGAAAACTATGGATTCGACACTAATATCGGTCAATTTCGATTATTTTTAAATATCTACCATTCCTTCTCCCCTAAGTTGCACCATCAAAATGAAATGATTAAAAAAAAAAAAAAAAAAAAAAACAGGCCCAAACCTTTTCTATGTTGAAAATTTCATCGAGATCGGTTGGGTGGTTCAAGCGGTGGAAGGTTACTAACACAGTCACTCTCATTTTTTTATATGTATAGATTGGAGTATTTTAAACTGTATTTTTAAAACTATGAATTATTTAACACTAAAACCGTGTTTGGAATCTAAAACTTGAGTGAGATAGTGTTGCCCACTCTAGAAATGTATCATATCGTCATTAATTTGAAAGGAATTTATCGTCTCGTTTTAGAGCAGAATATTCTTCTCGTGGGCAACACTAAGCGAGAGCCTGAATGCAGACAGTTGTCCATGATCTAGCCTAACCCTCAATGAGGTTAGCGAACTTGGGTTAGTGTTAACCTCATTGAGGGCACTGAGCCAGAGTTAGCGTCACTCTCAGTGAGGGGAGTGAGCATAAGCTAGCATGAGCATCAATGAAGACAGTAAGAATGAGCTAATGTGAGCTTTAATGAGAACAGTCAACCTGAGTTAGTGTGAACTTACATAGGGACAGTAAGCCTGAGCTAACGTAAGTCTTAATGAGGAGAGTGAGTATAAGCTAGCATGAGCCTCAATGACGAGAGTGAGCATAAGGAGCCGCAATGAAGACAGTGAGCCTGAGCTAGCGTGAGCCTTTCTGCGGATAGTGAGCCTCAGTTACTATGAACATCAATGAGAAATAAAGCCTAAGCTAAGGTGAACCTGAATAAGGACTAAGCCTGAGCTAGCGTGAGCTTCAATGAAGACAGCGAACCTGAGTTATCCTGAAACCCTCAGTGAAGACAATGAGACTGAACTAGCGTGAATCACAGTGAGGATAGTAAGACTGAGCTAGCGTGAGCCTCAATGAAGACAGTGAACCAGAGTTAGCGTGATCCTCGTTGAGGACACTGAGCCAGAGATAGCGTCAACCTCAATGAGGGGAGTAAGCATAAGCTAGCATGAGCCTCAATGAAGACAGTAAGAATGAGCTAATGTGAGCTTTAATGAGAACAGTCAACCTGAGTTAGTGTGAACTTACATAGGGACAGTAAGCCTGAGCTAACGTAAATCTTAATGAGGAGAGTGAGTATAAGCTAGCATGAGCCTCAATGACGAGAGTGAGCGTAAGGAGCCGCAATGAAGACAGTGAGCCTGAGCTAGCGTGAGCCTTTCTTCGGATAGTGAGCCTCAGTTACTATGAACCTCAATGAGAAATAAAGCCTAAACTAACGTGAAACTGAATAAGGACTAAGCCTGAGCTAGCGTGAGCTTCAATGAAGACAGTGAGCCTGAGTTAGTGTGAACCTCATTGAAGACAATGAATCCTGAGATAGCGTGAGCTGTATTGTGAACAGTGAGTAAGAGTCTCGTGAGGATACTGAACTTGAGCCCGGGGAGAGGGTTAGTGTTGTCAACGGCTCTAGTGGCTCGGCTCACGGCTGAGTCACCACCGAGCCGAGCCGAGAAGTGAGCCGAGGCAATAGCTCACCAAACCAAGCCAGCTCGAGCCCTCGGCTCATTAGGGCCGAGCCGAGCCGATGGCTCACCTCAACCGAGTCGGCTCGAGCCACTGGCTCACCTGAGCTGAACCGAACCGAGCCGATGGCTCATCGCAACTGAGCCGGCTCGAGCCGATGACTATATGTTCAAAATTTTGTGAATTTAGGCGGTGTTGAAAGTCAATGCTAGTGCAAAACACTCGCCTTCTCAAATTTTACTTTTGAGCTACGATAGAAGACAAGAAAGTATTGTGACCGTGAAAAAAAATGACTTCCAGGATTCAACAGATTTACACATTTCCTGGTCTATACGGTATATACTGGAAAAGTAGTTTTTCGATATCTATCCGCCCGCCCGTTCGTCTCGATATAAATGTGCTCCTCGCCTAAAGGCCATACCGTTCAACGTATCCACACCAAATTTTACACATAAGGTTTTCAATAAAATTTTCATGAGGAATTTTCGAATTGTCTTCCTACCCTCAAAATTAAAGGCAGTTTACTTAAGGGTGAACATTAAAAATTGCTACTTGCTTAAAAAATTAAAGGCCCAACGATTTTGTTTAAATTTCATATATCAATATTTACGGTAATTAACAACCCCATACTATGCCGTAAGTCATTTCCCTGGGAAAAGTACAAAATGGCTAGTTTACTCTTGGTGATGAGTTCTTTTAGAACGCGTTTCTCAAAAACGACTCAAGCGATTTTCTTCATATTTCATAAATATATATTTCGTTAGTAACCTGCCAATACGATAACTTATTTGTCCTGAAAATATTCATAAGGGGTAGTTTTGACTTGAGAGTGAGTTTCTTACTATAGTGATTCTCATTAGTCATGTTGTTCATATTTTATTACTAACATTACAATAATTAAACGGCGTGACAAACATCTTGGCATTTGAAGGCGGCGCTCGAAGTTCCCTTTTTAATGCTGCTAGCAAATGAGAGGCCAGCGATATTGCCAAGTTTATTTTGTACACATCCACGTCTATCCTCTGCTACATGATCGCGCTCTAGTTCGTCTGCTTAGCCATAGCCACACCCCTTCGTCTGCTCAGCCAGCCCATAGCATTCGGCAACGTTGCGTCAGAGCTTGCGTTGTATTCGTTTAGCTGAAATGTTTGTCACAGGCTTTAACTCTATCGCCTATGGAACCTGAAGGTCCAATGCCACGTTCAAAAACGCTCTATATTCACTTCTGTCCTTATCCAACTGGATCTAGTTTCTACTTTGTATTCCTATTTTTTGCGAGATCCACCTTAATATTGTCCTCCTATCTGTGCCTAGGTCTTCCTAATGGTCGTTTTCCGATTGGATTTCCAGTTAAAACTTTGCAAACATTCATATTTTATTCCATTCTGCTCAGCTGTGTCTTCTATATGTGATAAACCTAACAATGTTTGGTAAACGTATGGCATAAAAAAACATACAAGGGGTAGTTTTGCCTTGGGGTGATTTTTTCTGGGTGATTTTCTCAAAAGTGACTCACGCAATATTGTTCATATTTCATAAATAAATAATTCATTATTAATATGATAATGTAGTACCTAATTCCTCCTTTAAAAATCTACAAAGTTTAGTTAATCATGGCAGTGAGTTTTTCCAGACAATTTAGTCAACAAGACTCAAGTCAGATGACTTTGTTCATATTTCATACATAAACATTTCATTAATTCGTCTATATGACATAGTAATTTAGTCTTAGGGTGAGCTTTCTGGGCGATTTTCTCAAAAACGAATCGGACTATTTCGTTCATACTTCAGAAATAAATTTTCCGTTAATAAACTGTCAATATTGCCCCAAAAAAAGTCCTGAAAAATTGACAAAGGGTAGTTAGTTTACTCTTGCGCATTTTTTCGGGATATTTTCTAAAACAAAATCTGTCAAAATTTTTCGCATTTCTTAAAAAAATCTTTCGTTAATAACCTGACAACACATGATAAGTCCTTTCTGATGAACAATCAACAAGAGCTACTTTATTCATGGGGTTGAATTACATTTCGAACGTTTTTTCAAAAACGGCTCAGACCATTTTCTTATTTCATAAATAAATTTTTCAGCAATAACTTTTAATGTTGTGTAAATTATTTCTTATGATAATATCCACAAGGGGGTAATTTACTTTCCGGAATATTTTTTTTTTCGGTCGAAGTTTCCTTCGTAAACGCCTTACAATTTTGTTGGTATTTAACTAATAAATATTTTAGTTGTGACTGCGGCATAACGTGATTTAGTTTAAGAAATTGGAGCAAGAAAATTTAGTACGGTGATCCATACCTTTTATTTAAATTTCGTCCACAAAGATGAAGAAATGTTGCATTTGTCACTCATTGTGAAATCATAAGAAATTATGTGTTTTCACTAACAATACTTTAATTTTCATTACCCAAACGCCAAAATGTTCGATTTTTTCATTCATTCATAAATGTCAAAAAAAAAAGTTTTTTATGTTTATTTACGGCAACTGCCAAGGGCGCCCATCAGGGGGGGCAAGGTGGGGCGCTCGCCCCCCTAAGAGGAAATCGTACTTGGGAATATCGAAAGCCCAATAGAATTTTTACATTAGTTATAGCAAAATTTGAAACTATATTTGAAACCTCGCTTATATTTGCTCCCCCTGGAAACCACAACATGGGCGCCCTTGGCAACTGCAACTTTCTACCATATTCTAAATTTGTGAGCTTAAACTTTCGATGAGGCGTGAAACGTTTTAGTACTTACAACAAAACTTAATAACCTAATACTTACCTTTCTATAGCCCTTCCTGTCAGGATTTGACATTACAGATATTTAAGGCTAAATTCGCTTGATAGTTAACATTGTGCAATCTTTCTATATGAATAACTTACAATTTAAATCTTCATTATATCTTCTTATAGTAGGAATAAGTAAAGAAGATACACATTGAAGCAGTTGCCAGCATGTTATAGTAACTAAAACATGATTCGTGAATTATCTTTTAAAGAACTGTATACAAAACATTGAACAAGATAACACTGAGAAGTGATAACATGTACAAAAGACAATTGTAGTATATTTATAAAACATTTTAAGTTACACAGTACGTACGCATATCTATATTATAACTTTCTTTATCCATTTCGTTGTTGTTAAAAATGTTTTGTAATATCATTAGTATGTGGAATAATTAAAAAAAAAAAAACATGGGTTCACTGCATAAATTTTTTCTCCCTGTTGTAATTTGACGTATTGTTCAGATCATCATCTAAATCAGGAGTCTTCAACACACGGCCCGCGAGCCAGAAGTTGTTCGCAGAGCTCTTTGATGTAGCCCACACTCGTTTGGAAAACTAGCTATATAACACGAAAACTTTATTGGATTAAAAAAAAAAAGAAGAAGAAGGCAGCATCTCAGAGTTTTAAATAAGTTACCTTTTCATTACCCTCTCCGGTCGGTATCCTTACACAGACATGAACAATAGCACAATTTTAACCATGAGAACAACAATTCTCTTAGCAAATGTTCAAACAAAGAAACCTTCCATTACGCGTATACCCACCTTCACTAACATGCCTGCTTCTTACGGACATACTCCAGTGGAGGCTCTTCTGCGTCACTCTTCCCTATCGCAGATTAGTGCAATACTAGTTTATATTGAATACTTAGCACAGGTTGATGGATATTTCTTGCAGAATTGCGCCGAACTTCCATTATCTATGAAGATATAACAACGTCATCTGTCTAAAAAAAAAAAAAAAAAAACCTCTAAAGGGCAATTCCACGACGAGGTAAAACTTGATACTATTTTTCGAAACATGTCTAAGTAGAATATTACCTTATGTGAATGATAGAAAAAAAACTTTTAATCATTTGAGCCTGGAAGTAGGATTCTCTCTCTTTTTTAAAAAATAAATTTTACAAGTCCTATATCATAACATAACTCACTTCATGATTCGTTCAGAAGATTCATTCATATCTATCTTGGCAACACTAGGTTTGGGAATGTTATTTTGTTAAGATACCATAGATGTATCTCAAAGAAGCTGGAAGACTTATCACCTAGCTGTAGCAGAAGTTTTTAAGAAATGGTAAGTTTTGTGCGCTTTTTCTGCCTGTTGTTGTGTCCCACCCGTAACGGAAAACATCTAAAAGTTCACTTTGGTCACACATGTATTTTCTGATTAATTGTAATTCCTCGTAAAAGTAAGCAATTTTATATTAGGTTTTCATTGTGAACATTTTAATACAGAAAACAAAATTATTTTAGGATATGTTTAATTATTTTAAACTGTCCCACCCGTAACAACTACGAGGCGTCTAAGCCTGTAACATCTTGAATCATATATTCTAGTAATTTTATGGAGTACAAGGGACTAAATGCTATTAAATACCTTGCAAAGAATCATAAGTGTGTTTGTTTTGCAACTTTTAAAGCAAAATAATTTACCTTTACAATTTTTATTTATTTTATATTTGAGTGTTTGGAAAGATCCTCTTTTTTGGCCGTCTTATATATGTATGCCATTTTATAATTGATTGATATCTAACAACAACAACAACAATGGAGAGGACTTGGGAAGGGATCAGCCAAGGCCTAGGCCAACCATCCCGGCATATGCCTGATAGGACTGAGGGAAACCCTGGAAAACTCCAGTCAGGATGGTCGGCAGCAGGAATCGAACCCACGACCTCCCGAATGCGAAGTCAACGCTCTACCACTTGAGCCACTTCATTTTTAGCTCTAGTTAAGTGGAATTTGGTTTATTTAATCGTAAAACAATCTTAGACCTATTTCTGATGCGATGATTTGTATTTTGTAACATGTTGGCCCTTATACAGCTATCTGGCACTTTATCAAATAACAAATCTGACGATTCAAGGATGTTTACAGGCGCGATCGGCTCGTTGACTAGCGGTCATGTAAGCTTCGTTCTGTGTGCTATTAATAACATACAAATAGTATTTGATTACCTAGAATAGAATTCCGATATATAAATGGTGCAAAGCTCTTTTATGTTCATATATGTTAAATGAACAAACTGAAATCGTTTTTTCTAACAAGTTTCATAGACTATACTTCTTTATTGCAGATGGGTAAAACATCAGTCGAAAGAATTAGGAAGTTCCGTTCTAAGTTAAGAGAACATAGAGAGAAGTACGTACGAAATGAGCGGGAAAGAGATCAGAAACGGCGGGAAGTTGCAAAAGAAAAAGCAAAATCATCTGTTACCATTTTGAAACAGAAGAAACTAAAGGAAGCAGAGAGAAAACGGTTGTACCGGAATGAGAAGGAGGAAAGAGCACAAAGTATGATAAGTGAGTTTCTCCCATTAGGACGATAGACCAGAACATCTCTCAAAAATCCAATACATGTTTCATTAACTAGTGAAATGCCGCATAACGTCTGTGTACATAAATACCACACTAACATGAATTTTCTTATTGAAATTTTTTCATAATGCCTTCCATATTTTCCAACTAATGCATACCGTCTTTTAGAATGTATTGTATGTGATGTGAGAAAAGAGAGTTTCATGTTGTGTAACTGTATTGAGAGCAATGATTTTGATTTGAAAGATACTTTTATGGATTACACAAATGCCAGTCATATTCAAACCGTACATTGGAGAAGATAGATTTTAGAATAAAATGGTCGAGCTACGGTAGTTAAAATGTCCATAGGTGATACAATAAAAGAGCTGGAAGCATTGTTAGGTATATTTAAGTGTCACGTGTACGTGAAACGAGTTCAGGCAAAGGCATTTAATGACATGAAAACAACTTCATTGAATGACGAAGCTGTCTTTCAGATTGACTACGTAGAAAATTATTCCATAGTCGCACAAGAGGAGATTCACATTTCCAGATTTAAGGTCTATAAAGACATTCTCTAATGGATGTGCAGCCCAATATAAAAAACGATTTATTCTAGGTAATATTTGTTACATATCAGAAGATTTTGGAGTCATCGGGGAATCGTATTTTTTTTGTCACTTCGCACGGAAAAGCAGCCGTTGATGGCATTGGAGGAGTTGTAAGGCGAGCAATATGAACCACATTGAAACAACGCAGGATGCTGGTTCAAAACGCTAAATACTTTGTTCAAGGCGCTAAGCTTTCTGTAAAAAACGTGGTTGCGCCTGTGTGTATTTGGACTGTAATCAGATAGTAATTACGTGGCAAAGTATTTAAGAATGCCATTTGAAGAACATTAAATAGTAAATCCTTGTTGCATGCCGTGCTTATCTGTATCTGAGCTATTCAAGGTGAAAGATTAAAAAAAAATAAAAAAATAAATAAATAAAATAAAATAAAAAAATAAAAAGAAATAATCATAGGCAATATTGTACTAAAAGAAATTGTCCTTTTGTTTCAGTAAATTACATTAATTACCTAGGTTTTGTATAGTATAATTCAAATGATATTGAAGGAAATTATAGTAAATTCTCCAGTGTTTAAAACAAAACTATACAGGGTGTTTCAAAACAACACCGACAACGTTGGAAGGTGATTCCTGACACCAAGATAAGATAAAAAGTATAGACCTACCGAGTGCACAAATGCTTCCTTTTGGAGTTATAGGCTGCCTAAAACATGAAAAAATGAACTTTAAAGGTTCATAGCTCCAACACTATGGGACCTATCGTAGTGAGATCAAGACTTCAATTAGAAACTAGTGTGTGCCTTATCCAAATATCTATGTTTCAGAATCCTAAGGTACTCACGCAACGATTTTTATAGAGGGAGTTTTGCTACGGCCAGATAATTTGAAGTACTCACCAACTGCCTCTATAAAATTGTCGCGGAATTGCCTTAGCATTCTGAAACATTGATATTTCTAAATGAAGCCTTAACCGACTACAATAGGTTTCATAGTTTTGGAGCTATGAACCTTTAAAGTTCAATTTTTCATGTTTTCGGCATCCTATAACTCCGAAAGGAAGCATTTGTGCACCCAGGTTAGTCTACACTTTCTGTCTTATCTTTGTGTTAGGAGTCACCTCCTTAACGTCTGTTGTTTTGAAACACCCTGTACATGGTAATAGCGACCTCGACAAAATTGAGTCACAATATTATTTTCAAAATTACTTATAGTTTTTGACTATATTCAAATTCAATGTACATCATTACAAGAAAACTTACTAGTTTTGTTAACACAATTAAATAAGGAAAAACATAATATTAATACCGTAAGTGTAGTGTGGACAGAATTAATACTTTTGCTTCTGGGCTATAGCTATAACAAGTTCAACCTTCCTGTTAATTTAGTGGAATAGTAACATGTGTATTAGGTAGTAGAAAAATGGTTTACCCAGTTCGCTGAGTTAGAAGGAAAATTAGTAATACGTTCCGTTAGTGAGTCAGTTTTTACTATTACTGAAACCGTCTCTGATATCGGCCATTTTCGATCATTTTCACATATCTTCTCCCTCTCCGTTCCTCAAGTTGTGGGGCTGAATTTGGATTTAAACGACATCGGAAGTGTCACTGTTCATCACACCGATCACGAAAACTATTGACTCGACACTAATATTGATCATTTTCGATCATCTTTATATAACCCTCCCCGTGCCCTCCCCTAAATTGCACCGTTAAAGTAAAATTATAAAAAAAAAACATCCCAGGCCCGAAAGTCATCTATGTTGAAAATTTCATGGAGATCGGTCGTGTGGTGCGGATGGTGTCGTCCTACTTGCGACAGTCTTATGTGCGACAGGAACTGTTGACTGTCTTAAGAGCGATCGATTTCATATGTTAACTGGTCTGTGAGTCACTGATTCGTTCATACTAAGATAATGGAAGAAAATAAGGTTCCCTCTTCTTTAACTTGTTTCACGCTAGTGTGATTTAGAATCTAACAAAATGTTCCATGAAAAATTTACGTTCCTAGAGGTCTCATTTCTTCCAGCCGTTTCACAATTACAAGCAACAACAAATGTAAAGGATCTCGAAGGCTGTCTTTTATTATAGAAATAATTTTCTAATTTTATTCATAGTCTTAGAAAGCCTAAAAAGTAGATAGTTAGCGAAACACGTTTAAGTTTTCCAAAATAAAATATATTGCTTTGCTTAGTGAATAATTCGATAGAGCTTTTAAAGAAAGGGGATATTACAATTAGATTTTCAATAATTAATTACACAGGAATATACTTTTGACTTCAGATATCCCTTCTTCTCGTTAAGTTACTTGATATGTTATTTGATATGTTTAATCTAGCTCAAAATTAACATAAGTTTTATTTGCACTCACAGTAGAGGGTATATTTGACGAACAGTATCACTCACACACACATTTTTCATAGCAAGGTTGTTCGGACGCTAATAACGCCAGAGGCAAACATAATTTATGACGGAATCTATCATCTTCCATCATCTCAATATAAATGAATCGGTCGGTCATAGGACAGATAACAGTTCCTGTCGCTAATAGGACTGTCGCTTCTAGGACTAATTCGGTGCGAATTGAGTTTGCAAGTCACTTTAATTTTTTTTTATTTATTTCTATGTATTCCCCCTCCCAGCCCCTAACTTGCACTGTGCATATAATTTATGGGTATTGTTTTGTGGAATTACTACAATATTAATGAGCTAGACTTAGGATTCGTTTGTTCGGATTAATAAGCTACTCCAAATCCAACTCAGCTTAGGATGAAAAGTGTTAATGTGCTTCATTTGAAGGCTAGAGCATATTTTGAACTAAAGCATTTTTTATGCCCCTTTCCAAACGATCTAGTGTCCCCCCTTCGTCGCTCAGAAATCTTGTCATCCTACTTATTACTCGAACAATTAATAATAATAATAATAATAATAATAATAATAATAATAATAATAATAATAATAATAATAATAATAATAATAATAATTTTATTCAACGTATATTCTCTCTCTTAAAATAGAACTTGTTAGTTACCAAGATACTGACTTAAACAACAGATAGATAACTTCACATGCAGAATTTGATCTTTCGAGCTATTTGCTAAGAAAAATAATAGTTACGAGTAAGTGCTACATTATATAAGGGTGTCATTTGGGAAGGGCAGATGACAATTGCCTCCCATGAGTTTGAGAGGTCCACACTTTTTAATCCATTGTATACAAATATTATAATAAAATAATAATAATAATAATAATAATAATAATAATAATAATAATAATAATAACACAGGCCTACAGAAAAAATTTTTTTCTTGGTGCCTAAAATTTTAGAGCTGATTTTAACTATGTGTGGGGCGCTGAATCCAATAATGTAAGCAGTTTTTTTCTATCAGCTCTACTTTGGTAGATACAGGCTACTGTACCAGTAGTGTTATTTACGTTACAATGTATGTGGAAGAAATATTACAATCCAAAATAAATATGTAAATTATAAATGATGTAACCACTATTTCTGCATGTTTCTTGCAATAGTATACAAAATAAGCAAAAGAAATACAAATATTCTCGTAATAACAAGTTTGAATATGATCTTATAAACTCTGCAACTCAAATAAATCCTACTGTGCTCTATAGAGATTTCTATTTGGAAGAACGGCGCTCTTTTCTCATTAGTGCTGCTATCTGTCGGTACTAAACGGAAACTAGTCATATAGTAGTTCCAGGAACGTCCACTAGATTGCATTGGTATTCTACTTGGCTAGTGGATCGTAGTTGTTGTCTTGCAGGTGGAGTGACATGTTGGAACATGTGAGTTTAGTTCTGAAATCATAACTTGTATCGCGTATACTAAGGCTTTATATTTAACATCCGTGTTAGTGGCCTGAACATAAAATGAGTTCAAGTCGAAGAAGTTGTGTTAACCATCCTGATGTGTTTTGCTACATATGTGGTGAGTACACATTTAAAGACAATAGAAAACATATCAGTGACTTTGTAAAAAAGCATATCATGCATATTTTGGTGTACGCCTAGGGGACCAAGATAAAACGTGGGCTCCACATATTGTGTGTAAAATGTGTACTGAACACTTGCGACAGTGGACAACTGGAAAAAGAAAAAGTCTTAAGTTTGGTGTTCCAATGGTTTGGAGGGAACCCACAAACCATGTTGATGACTGTTATTTCTGCCTGGTAAATGTTACGGGTATGAATAGAAATAACCGGAACAAGTGGACATATCCTGATCTGCCTTCAGCAAGACGTCCAGTTGTTCATTCCGATGAAATACCAATCCCAACGTTTCACCACTTGCCAGAGCTTTGTGAGACTGAAAACGAACGTAGTGAACATTCTTGTGACATGGATGATGGAAGTGACAGTGATTATGAGGGAATGTCAACAATTCCTCAACAGTTTAATCAAGATGAGCTAAATGATCTAGTTAGGGACCTTAATCTTTCAAAAGAATCGTCTGAATTACTTGCTTCCAGATTGAAGGAGAAAAACGTACTAGAACAAGGAACTAAAATCACATTCTACCGAACAAGGGAAAAGGAGTTTTTACCATTTTTCACTGAAGACACAAATCTCGTATTCTGTCACGATGTTAGAGGTCTCCTAGAACACATGGGTCTTCCAGAATACAATCCAGATGATTGGCGCCTATTTATTGATAGTTCCAAGCGAAGTTTAAAATGCGTCCTTCTACACAATGGCAATAAATATGGCTCAATTCCAATCGCTCATTCAACACGACTGAAAGAAGAATATGAAGCAATTGCTTTGGTTATGGAAAAAATTAAATATCAGGACCATCAGTGGGTGATTTGTGTGGATTTAAAGATGGTGAACTTTCTTCTTGGACAGCAAAGTGGCTACACAAAATATCCTTGTTTTCTATGTCTGTGGGATAGCAGAGACAAAGCAAACCATTGGTCAAAAAAGAGTGGCCGCAGAGAGACGACATGGTTGTTGGTAAGAAAAATATTATTAACATGCCTATTGTTGAGTGTGACAAAATCATTTTGCCACCTCTACATCTCAAGCTCGGTTTGATGAAGCAGTTTGTAAAGGCGCTAAATAAGGACGGGCCGTGCTTTGCTTACATGGGAAACAAGCTATCTCAGATCAGCACAGAAAAATTAAAAGCTGGAATATTTGATGGTCCCCAAATAAGACAACTCATGAAAGATCCGGCTTTCGTGGAGTCCATGAATGAGACTGAACGTAGAGCTTGGACCTCATTTGTAGAAGTTATCAAGAATTTCCTTGGCAATAATAAAGCTGATAACTATGTTGAGCTAGTGAACCAGATGCTTAATGCATTCCAAAAACTTGGATGTAATATGAGTATCAAAATTCATTACCTGCGCAGCCATTTGGACCGTTTCCCAGACAACGTAGGCAGTCTGAGTGAAGAACAATGTGAAAGATTTCACCAAGATATTAAAACAATGGAGGACCGCTACCAAGGAAGATGGGATGCCCATATGATGGCAGATTACTGCTGGAACCTAAAAAGAGACTGTGCAAAGAAACATTCAAGGATGTCACGAAAACGAAGCTTCCGAAGTGTTGAATAGATCGTTTTGAACAAATTGTTTGATTTTTTATTCATAAAAACTATTATAAAATGTAGTTACAGAGTTATTATGTACTTGATGTTTGTGTTTATATGGTTTTCATTATTTTCAAAGTGTTCCAAATAACAGATTTAAATGTCATAGTTTTCTTTTCACTTACAGTAAAACAGCACCTATGCAATTTTCAACGTTGTAGCAGGTCAGTCTTGCAATTCCTATATCTCAAAAACTAAAGCTGTTAGGGGAAAACTAACGCCATATTTGGATTCAGCGTCCCAATTCTACTTCAAATCAGCTAAGAAACACCCGGCACCAAAACCACTGTAAGCCAGTGTAATAATAATAATAATAATAATAATAATAATAATAATAATAATAATAATAATAATAATAATAATAATAATAATAATAAAACATGACATTCTTATGTCAGTGGAGGATCTAGTTCTCCCTGGCAAAATCTACAATGACGTTACTGCACTATAGGCTCATAGGAGCGCACTCACCTTTGGTAAGCTTCCTAGTGAGATTTTTTTGAGAAAAAATCATTGATTTTCAGTCTAAGAAGACTTTTAATGCCACTTTAGCTGAACCTTCGCTCTCTACGCAGCGTATCATTTACATATGAGCATGAATCTCGTTGTCATTTCTCAGAACTTTTGCACATGTCCCTTCACAGACACAACTGAAGGATGCCTTGATAAAAGTCGGCAAGGGATATTATAAAAGGGAGATTTTTTATTATTTTTTCAATATCTCGCACCGGTTGCAAAATTTGAGCCTTCTTCCGGTTGTAGTCTCTAAGTATTATCACGTGTTTTCTTTCTTCTTGAATGCAATATGTAGTAAGCAAATACATTACACACACAATTAATTATAATGTCAGTGATATATGGTGTTCAATGGGCAAAGTACTCCAAACAATAAAGATTCATCTTAGACTGGAGAAATTGTTATCATTCGTTTTCCATTATCATTTGGCCATGAAACAAACGCCTGAGAGATATATAACCCCTGTATACAGAAATGTGGAATGTAGTGTTGCAATGTATAACTGGTAGGATATCATGCTTTCCGTTTTAAAGTTTCAACACTTCGAGTTCTTTAAATATTCAATTAGAACTGGACAATCTACACAAAATGTGCAATCGATCAGTGATTACGGCATCTTTCTAGATGCTATGGTTCCCGAGAACTTACTGTCGAAAGGATTGGCCGCAAACATAGCATATATATAGATATTCCTGCATCGAAGTATATTAGTTTATTCTAATTAACTATTATTATCACAGTGATAGAAGTGCTGCTTATGCGACCAGAGACGATTGATTCCATATTCAGAGACATAACTCTTCCAATAGAAATAGGCAACTTGGGCAATATTTGTCGTTGAGAGGTCACATTTGGTGAGTGATGTTCAATCCTGGTAGAGTGCAAGTTATATTTTTGTTAAACAAGCACTGTGCAGATGGTTTCTCTTGGGGAATCGGTTTTTCCGTTCCATTATTATTAATTTATTTCATTCAACGTTGTCTTCCATAGCCTCTGAACATAATCCAGGGAAGTTAAATAAATTTTATTATATATTGTTATTAAACGAATTTAATCCAAAAAGCAACCAAGAAATGCAGACAACAAATGCATACAGAAGTGGTTTGCCAAATATGTTAGCATATTGGTATATAGTCATTTATCGAAAGGTACTTGTACACTCAATTTCCTTTTCTAAAATTTATTTTCTCATCTTACATTATATGTTGATACAGAAACCATTGCAAAACTTTAAAAGAACAAAGAATATGTGTCTTTGTTTACCGCAATCCTTCTAAAGAATTGACACGTAGACTTTTCAAAAGCAATTTTAAGTTGTTTTTTTTTTTTTTAATTTATTGCGACTTTAGTGTACATTGGTACTTTTGGAATAATACAAGTACAGTAAATGAACCGAACGACTTGAGAACACTCTGGTCGTCACTAATGATAAAACTTCAAAGCAATGTTTCCCAATCTGTGACTCCAGGAAGCCGCGAGATGTTGAGCGGATCATTTTAGCTTCACTAAAATTAATCTCATTAGGTTCTCACACCAGAGGTACGGTATGTGTAATAGACAATAAGCGCATTTAAATCTTTCTGATTTCGCTGACATGTTTAGAGGTAGCCTACACTGGAAGTATTGAAATTTTAAAAACTAAAGCATCATATCCTAAGAGTTTTACATTCCAACACCACACATTAGTAGGCCCTATATCTCTCCGGCGTTTGTTTCATGGCCGAAAGATAATCAAAAACGAATGACAATCATTTCTCCAGTCTATTATTATTTTTTTTATTTTTTGTAGTGTTTTGCTTAATGAACATCATATATCACTGACATTATAATTAATTGTATATGTAATGTATTTGCTTATTACATACTGCATGCAAGAAGAAAGAAAACACCGATCGTACATGAATTAGAAACTCCAACCGGAAGTAGGCTCAAATCTTGCAAACGGTGCGAGATATTGAAAAATTCTTCCCCTTATGATACCCCTTGCCGACTTCTATCAAGCCGTCTTTCACTTGTGTCTGTAAAGGGATATGTATAAATGTTGTGAGGAGTGGCAAGGAGATTCCTGCTTATATGTGAATGATGCGCTGTGTAAAGAGCGCAGCTCAGCTAATAAACTTTAATCATGCCTTTTGTGTATTTTACATTTATTTAGAAAATTGTAGGATTACGTACATCAATTCTGTGCAGGAAAACTTTTGAAAGGAAATTGTTTATCTCATTAGGACTTGTCATGTTTTCAAATAATAAAAAAAATAATAAATATAGGTGATACGGAACTTGTATTAAGGTATGATACAGCTGCAAATAACTCATAGTTACAGATTCAATTGTTGTTCAATTACTGAGGAGAAAAGCGTTTATAATGAGAGGAATAATCCCTCTTTCAAGTGCAAGGTCTTAGGCACTCAAGCAAACTGAATTACTTTCAATTTGAAGCATAACTGGAAAGTCATTTCACTCTGAAAGATTAACAAGTAAATTCGGAAGAAAGCCGGCGAAGGAAAATACCTCTTGAAAGTATATTTTAAACGTATCAGAATCTGATGCAACTGATAAAATGAGCTGGCCTAATTAGGATGTGCAGTCTTGGGATTTGAACCCAGGATCTCCCGATTACAAAGAGTATCTCACACTCCTTTAACTTTGTCTTCTTTTCTTATTAATTAAGATAAACTATCAGTCAGCCTACGTGTCTAATATCATTTTATCAATGTGATAGGAGACAGTCTGACCAATAAATTGAATTTTGAATTACAATAAAACATTTCTTTTAAAAATGAAATGAAATTTTTGAGTTTTACGTCGCACGTTTATGCCGGTAAAGGAGACAGTGATTATGAAAAATGAATGAAATGGTGGAATGAAGGAAGTGGAAGAACCCCGAGGAAACCCACGCACACGGTGTTTGTCCACTACAAAGTTCACTTGGTGGGAACAGCATTTGAACCCGGGACCCCATACACCAGAAGTGAACGCTCTACCACTGAGCCACCGCAGCCCCACATTTCTTTTAAAAGCTGTAATAATATATAACTACTTATTCAACATATACTATAGCACGGCCAACAAGAGATGGTCTCTGACGTTTCTTACCACATGCGGTGGGACATTGCAGCCCCTACTTTGATGTCAGTGTTACCAACCACGATCACTCTGTCTTATACCATTAATTAAATTGCCACTACAGTTGCACCGAAAAAAAAAACTTGACACGCGAGTAGTGGCAATCTCACTGCGAGCTGTCAGAGACGTTCTCTTACTGGACGCACTATAGTACTAGCATCAATTACTTCCTTCGCTGGATTAAATTAGTCAGTCATTTTTTACTGTTATTAAAGAGCCCTCTGATTCCGGTCATTTTTGATCATTTTTATATTTCTCCCCCATGTTGCGTGGCTAAATTTGGATTTAAACTACATCGGAAGCGTCACTGTTCATCACTCAAACAATATACCTAGTCCCATACTCATTGCATGCTATTTTAGCAAATAATGTGATAAAACTGCAATATTCCTTGTTTGATATAACATTATACATATCTATTCCTTGTATTTACAAACTTACTTGACAATGCAAAAATTCTCATTCTATTGAGAATAAGGAAGCAAGCTATGGTTTCTGTATTGTACTTATTCATTGCTTAATTTAATAATCATCAGATTTATGGTTGTCCCTAGGTATAATAATTTAAGTCCCTTGGTACAATCCGCGGCAAAAAACCTGCAACATGAGGATGTAAGTTTATTGTGAAACTAGGCGTAACAGCACGGGGAATGAACATAACGTCTAAGTGGAACGAATCACGCCAGGATAAACCTCGGCTTCCTCCCGTGCACACTTATTTTGGAGCAAAAGACTTCGTCATTTCACAATAAACTTAAATGCTCATGTTGCAGGTTTTTTGCCGCGGATTGTACATGCCCACACCGTACAAAGAGATGACATGACTTACTCGGTTAACATTGCTCTGCCTTTTTATTATTGCTGGGTATGTCCATGGTAACTCACGTTACGTAATGACGTATATTTTGAAGGATACTAACCACAATAAATGTAAAAGCTCTTTTTTTAAAAGAAGAAGAAGAAGAGGAAAGCTGTCATATTTAAGCAGATAATTACCAAATATCGTCATTTTATATGATACAGCAAACCTAGGAGAAAAGAAAATACTATAGTAACTCACGTTACAAATTTTTTCCCTATATTCAGAACCTGTGATTTTTTAGTACATTTTCTTTTGTCCTGGCATAGCTATGTGCATGAAATTACTATGGAAGATAGGGACACATAATTTAATTATGACAAAAATATTAAATTTTTATTTACATTTTATGACTACTTATTTTAGTTGAATATGCACAGAGTCGGGTAACTCACGTTACATTTGTTAACGGTCTTTTATTATTAAGTATAAGCAACACATTTATAATAATTTGAAATAAGCACAGTTTAATTAAGTTGAACATTGAACTTTACTTTAAGAAAAGGTTTCATCAGTTATGAAATTTTGCTTGGGATACCGACAGAAAAAAGTAAGACCTATGTAATAATAAATAAGGCTTGTATAATATAATCAACATTAAAACTTAGTAGATGAAAGGTAACCTACGCGAAAAACAAGAAAATAGTAATTCTCTCAAAAAAAAATTTAATGATGCCAGCTACATACAAGTATATTTTTTATCAAAAGAACAATTTGACTAAAAATTATAACTATATTTCTTTCATGAATTTTTGTCCCTATTTCCGTGGACATACCCTGCTGCGATATCCATGTCACTTTTACAGTATGAAACTAAAATATCAGATTATCAGGAACATACTTATTTTTTTTTTTTTTTTAAGCATAGCACTAATATACTCACTTCTCAAAAACTAAATATAAAAATTGTTCGTGGTGTGAATGATTTCCGCTATTGGAAATTAGTTATCGTTTCCTTGGGTGCAGAATAATGTCGTGTCTGTGTCTTTCAATATTGTACCCCTCCCATCTTTCGACACCCTGCACAAAAATTTCTGGGTGCGTACCTGGTTTCAGTTTATACCTTAAGAATTTAACCACAAAGTTCAGTTCATAAATAATAATAATAATAATAATAATAATAATAATAATAATAATAATAATAATAATAATAATAATAATAATAATAATAATAATAATAATAATAATAATAGGGAAAAGCAAAAAAATAAAAAAAACGATATTGAATAGTGACTTTTCAATGAGTATTACATGCATGTATGTAGAAGGCAACAATCGCTTGAGTTCAAGAATTCGGCTTCTTCTTTTCCTTTCTGTTGTTTTTTTAGTGTACCTTAATAATTTGCTCTGAGAATCTTAACTATTCAAACATTACTATGCTATAAATAAAATAATAAGACTTGTCTACCATACATATATAAACAAGAAAATCTTACTACCTTAATAATGTTAATTACTTGAAACTATTTGGTCTAGGAATTAATTCGTGCGGGTGGACAAGAGATGACGCAACGAACGGAGCGTCCCACAGTTCCGTGTATCCACACATGTGTTGCAAACCCCTGTCATCGCGTATTGTTCGTAGTATAGGGCAGTGGATTAAAGCGTCAACAACACCAGTTTGTAGTTAAGTGAACATGGCGCAATTTGTGCCTGATAAAGTGTTTTTGCGGGGTGTCCTGCTGCATTACTTTAACATGCAGAAAAGTGCGACTGAAAGTCGTCGTATTTTGGTGGAAGTGTATGGTGACCATGCTCTAGCTGAGCGAACGTGTCAGAAGTGGTTTGCACGGTTTAGAAGTGGTGATTTCGGCTTGGCAGACCAAGAGCGAGCTGGACAGCCAAAAAAATTTCAAGACGAAGAATTGACAGCATTGCTCGAGCAGGATTCGTGTCAAACGCAGGAACAACTTGCAGCAGCATTAGGCGCTGATCAAACAACAGTCTCCAAACGCTTGAAAGCCATGGGAATGATTCAAAAGATGTCACATTGGGTTCCACATGAATTGAAAGACAGAGACGTTGAAAGACGAAAAACCATTTGCGAATTGCTGCTTCAACGACAGAGCAGAAAGGGGTTTCTGCATCGAATTATTACGGGTGATGAGAAGTGGATCCATTACGAGAACCCTAAACGAAAAAAGGCCTGGGTGAAACCAGGTGAACCAGGTCCATCACAACCAAAACGAGATATTCACTGTGCAAAGGTTATGCTGTGCACATGGTGGGATATGAAAGGTGTGGTGTACTATGAGCTGCTGCAACCGGGTGAAACTATGAATGGAGAACGTTATCGACGACAATTAATGCGTTTGAAGCAAGCTCTAGCCAGAACACGACCAGAATGGGAGAACAGACATGATAAACTTATTGTTCAACATGATAAACCTATTTAGAAAATGTCGGATGGGAAGTTTTACCCCACCCGCCGTATTCACCAGACGTTGCTCCTTCGGACTACTACTTGTTCGATTGCATGAACAACGATTTGATTGGACAGCGGTTTACTTCTTCAGAAGATATCGAAACATGGGTCTCTGACTGGATCGCTTCCAAGGATGAGGACTTCTTTCGCCACGGAATCCGTACATTGCCTGACAGATGGGCGAAAGTGGTGGCTAGCGATGGACAATATTTTTCTTAAGGTATTTATGTATTTTGTGTTTGTACTACAGCTTCAATGTGTGCGTACCAACCGCACGAATTAATTCCTAGACCAAATATACAAAAGTAATTTATATTAATGAAGCTATCAAATAAAAAAAACGCATATTGTGCAAGTTGAGAGATCGCTATACTGCCCACTATCACATTGGTCCAGGGATTTTATTACATCCAGACACCAGACTATATTTAAAAAAATCGATGGGCGGCCGGACGAATATAGACACTATTAAATATGTCGAACGCAAACATCACTAAAATTGTGTAAATTGAGATAAATTAATAACATTATTTTCGTCCAGTAGAAAAGTTCTAGGGGAGTAAGGTCTGCTTCTGGGGAGGGTCGGCCCTCCTGGCCGCCTCTAGTTCCGCCTATGGAGGTCATGTACGAGGGTCACTACGAAAGTTTTGAGATGTGAAATAACTTACATACTTAAATCAATTTAACACTTACAATTTCTCAAAGTATTCACCATTACACTGTACACACTTCTGCATCCTCGAAAACCACTTTTGGAAGCAGTGTTGCCAGTCTTTTTCTTCAAGTGTTGTAAGTTCATTCTCGTAAGCCACTACAGCTTCTTCAGGGCTGCAAAATCTCTTCCCACGCATGCGATCTTTGATCCTGGGGAACAGAAAAATCACACGGAGCTAGGTCAAGGCTATACGGCTGATAAGTCATAAGTTTGACCTCCGTAGATTCTAAAAACTGAATTGTGATGTTGGCCGTGTGTGCGGACGCGTTGTCATGATGAAGTAGGATCCCACGCAATCCAGTTCTTGGATGCCGTTCCCGAAGCTTCTGGAACACTTTTGTTAGGCAAACAGTGGTGTACCACTGAGCAGTAACAGTCCTTTGTTCTTCAAGTGGAACAGTTACAACAGGGCCAGATTTGGAGAAGAAAGTTGCGACCATCTTCTTCCCCACACTTCGCGGTCGCTTCACTTTCGTGGATGGATTTTCGTCTGGAAAGATCCAAACTGTAGACTGGCGTTTATTTTCAGGGTCAAATTGATAGATCCAAGTCTCATCACCAGTAATAATGTCAGAGACGCGTCGAGAATTGCCTCCATCAAATCTTGCAAGCATTTCTTCACACCATTCCACACGCATGCGCTTCTGCTGTTTAGTCAAAGTGTAAGGCACCCAACGAGATGAAACCTTCCTGAGCCGAAGATGATCATGAAGAATTTTTGTTACTGTTGGCGATCCAATGTTCACTGTAGATTCAATGTCCTTGAAAGTTGTTCGAGGATTTTCTCGAATCATTTGTTCCACAGCGGCAATGTTTTCATCTGACACAGCTGTTGCCGGACGTCCAGCTCTCTCTTCATCTTCAAGCGATGTCCGGCCTCTTCTGAATTCACCAAACCACCGAAAAATTGTAGCACGGGAAGGAGCAAAGACCCCAAATGCCCCCTGCAAACGGTCAAGGCTTTGTGTCTCGTTCAAACCACTTTTGAAATCGTAAAGGATCATTGCCCGAAAATGTTCCCTTTCGAGCTCCATTCTAGACAACCGAATACTGCTCACATCAACAAACAAGTGAAGACGATACGGCCACTCCGATAAGCGAGGCGAGTTGAAACTTGCTTCGCTTCTTCGCTCTGGATACCATTACCGAACGCAATTGTTGGAATTCAAATACTGTCCCACAACACTGCGTATCTCAAAACTTTCGTAGTGACCCTCGTATTATATAGCCTCTGTGCTAAAAGGGACACTGAAGTCCAAAGCAACCATCAACATAATAGCAAAAGAGAAAAGAAAGAAAGAAAACATCGTTTTTTGGCGGACAATATGTCGTCCATTGTTAACGTATTAAATTTTAAAATATTAGATTTAACACAAAAATTAGTTGAACTCAGGGTACTCATGAGGTTAAAAAAAAAAAAACAAGCGAGCTGGATGCGTGTATGCACATCGTTGCTATTTTAGAGATAGCAACTGAATGTTCCTTGACATAAAGAACAACTCAAAATCTTGGCATGAAACTCTACCTATGTAGCTTACAAAATAATCAGCCAATCTGTTTCTGTTTTCGTTTGCTGCATTGCCTCCTTGTGGTGTGCTATACATATTGGGGATTTCTTAAATCATTTTGTAGTTATTCGTAAAATATTTGAACCACCTTCCTCCTAATGATCGCATTTCAATAAAAGTGTAATTACAAAAACCCCATAAGATACTCTATTTTTGGCATAAATTTTGAACTTTCCTATCCACTTAGAATGTAAATAAATAAGTGGAAATTTTGATATTATATAAATGACTGCCCTCTTTTAGCAGTGTAATGTACGAAAGCCTTGAATCACAAAAAATAAAATCTTTGAGTTTTACGTCCCAGGGTTATGCCGGTTAGACTAAAGGAGACGGTGATGATGGATAATGAATGAAATGGTGGAATGAAGAAATTGGGAGGAAACGGGAGAACCCCGAGGAAACCCACGCACACAGTATTTGTCCACCACAAAGTTCACTTGGTCGGGATCGAACCCGGGACCCCAAGCACCAGAGGTTAACGCTCTACCACTCAGCCACCGCGGCTAATTCAGACTTGTAATAGAATCGTTAAGGAGTACGAAAACATCCACTCAGAC
This sequence comes from Thermobia domestica, assembly GCF_964235325.1. Taxonomy (NCBI): domain Eukaryota; kingdom Metazoa; phylum Arthropoda; class Insecta; order Zygentoma; family Lepismatidae; genus Thermobia; species Thermobia domestica. The sequence goes on from NC_137471.1 coordinate 41,197,003, forward strand.
TCGTAGTAGAAACTTTAAAGATAAAGGAAATATCCACTCAGATTCGTAACAGAAACTTTAAGAATACTGGAAATATCCATTGAGACTCGCAGTAGACCAGTTAAGGACAACAGGAATCTATTCAGATTCCTAGTGGAATATTTAATGATAATAGAACTAGCCACTCAAACTCGTAGTAGAATATTTAAGGATAGTGAAAATATCCACTTAGACTCATAGCAGAAACTTAAAGCATAATAAAAATATCCACTCTGACTTGTAAATCTTTAAGTTTAACGTCCCACGGTTATGCCGGTTAGGCTAAAGGAGACGGTGATAATGAGAAATGAGTGAAACGGTGGAATGAAGAAAGTGGGAGGAAACGGGAGAACCCCGAGAAAACCCACGCGCACGGTGTTTGTCCACCACAAAGTCTACACGGCGCGAGCTGGGATCGAACCAGTTACCCCAAGCACCGGAGGTGAACGCTCTACCACTGAGCCACCGCGCCCCCATCCACTCTGTCTTGTAGTAGAAACTTTAAGGATAATGTATATATTCATTAAGATTCTTAGTAGAAACATCAACGATAATGGAAATATCCTCTTACACTCATGGTAGATATGTTAACGGTAAAGGAAATATCAACTTAGACTTTTAGTGTAAAAATTAAGGATAATCGAAATATTCACCCAGACTCCTAATAGAATAGGTAACATCAGGGCGGATCCAGGACCGATTTCGGGGGGGGGGGGGCGTGGGTTGTCATACTGCTACTTTTAAGGCTCCAAACTTTGGGATGGGTTTTATTTATATATATATAAAACAAGAAAGTTTCCTCTTCTGGGGGGGCGATCGCCCCCCCCTGGATCCTCCCCTGGGTAACATCTACTCAGACTCGTAACAGAAACTTTAAGAATAAAATAAATATCCACTCAGACTCATAGTAAAATATTTAAGAATAAATTAAATAGCTACGTGGACTCATGGTAAAATACTTAAGGATACTGGGAATAGTCAGTCAGACTCATAGTAGAAAGTTTAAGGTAATGGAAATAAAATGAAGTAGCGAACATGAAATCAATACATTGTTTTAGTCACATAACACAACTTGTCCGCGGAACTTCATTTGGACGTTTTACAGGCTCATATTTGTCCGCCGGGACATAAAAGTTTGTAGTGAAAACTTTAAATACAATGAAAATAACTACTCATACCCCTAGTAAAATAGTTCAGGAAAATAGAAATAGCTATTCAGACTCATAGTACAAACTTTAAACATAATGAGAAAACCTACTCAGACTGGTTAGGTAGTAGAAACGTTAAGGTGGATCACCACCCGGAAGTCAGTACACATTTCAACTCATTTCTTTAACTACTATGCAATGAAACGTTACATATTATAAATATTGTACTATATGATAAAGTAATGTTCCAGCTACAACACAAAACACTGCTTCATTTGATTGTATCTTCTGATATTGAAAAAGGTAACAAATAAAAGAAAATATTTGTTTCATTTTACAATGAGCACACAAGATGGAACTTGCTGTTAAATCTTACTAGAAGTGCTCAATTTTATGAAATGTTTATTTGAATGTGCAAAAGTACTTTAAAGTAACAATCTTATTACGAAATAGATATATTGTTTGATCGTTTTTCGTGTTATGTTTCACATTTTATGTAAATATTAATTCACATTTAAGGAAATATATTTTAAGAAGAAACTTGCGCAGAACGCCATAGTGCCAAATTTGTACGTTTAATTCCTGGGTTCTAGCGTTGCAGTTCGAGAAGCGGAAGTTAGCTGTTAATTGTGGTAAGGGTCGGAAACTAATTTCTTCAGTAAGTATCGAAACAGAATTCCAGGATTACTTCCTTTATTATCTAGCAGCAGTAAACACTCGACACTACCTGGCAACGTCTCACTATTCAAGCAGTGTTTAGCATAGCACCGACAAAACCTAGTGATCCACTGAGGCTCGTAACAGAAGCATTAACAATAATGGGAATACCCCACTCTGACGTTTAGTAGAAACTTAGATGATAAAAAAAAAAAAAAAATCCACTGAGACTCGTAGCGAAAACTTTAAATATTATGGGAATATTCACTCAGATCCGTAGTAGAATCTTTAAAGATAATGGAAACAGCCTCTCACACTCGAAAGAGAAACTATATGGACCATGAAAATATTCTTCTACTCTCGTATTAGAAATGTTAAGAATAATAAAACATGTTAAATCAGACTCGTATTGGAAACTTTGATACAAGTATTGACAGACTCATAGTAAAAACGTTAAGATAATGGAAATACCCATTCAAACTCGTAGTAGAAACGTTAAGAATGATGGAATTATCCATTCAGACTAGCAGTAGTGACATCAAGAATAAAAGAAATATCCACTCAGACTCATGGAAATATCCCCTTATCTCGTAGTAGAATCTTTAAGGCAATGGATATACCCACTCAGACTCATAATAGATTTTTAAGAACTATGGGAAAATCTCATTATTGTATTAGAATTGTTAATGCTGATAAAAATGCCCACTCAGACTCGTAGTATGAACATTAAAGACGATGGAATTTCAATGGGATGTACCTGTCACAGGGCAACATGTGGATGTCCAAAAGTAACTGTGATTATTCAAAAATAACTGAAGTGTTTTATATGAATTCTTTTGGAAGTCCTGTTTCCCGTATATAAGGATAATTATCTCCATGGGACGTGCATTTGCAAAATTGAAATATCCCTAAATCAAGGAACTGAAGTGCAGGGGATGATTCTGTGTTATGCTTATGCAAAAGAACGTTTTATGAGAAAATCTTTATTACAGTTACTTGATCGAGCTGCTATTAAACTCCCAGTCGAAGGCTGAAAGTCACTAAAACAAATCAAATCAAACCAGTAAAGTACATAAAAACTTTAATAAATCTAATAGTAATTAAATACAAGAGTTAGTACAAATCTATGTTGGTTATATAAGTACATTTCCTTAGACATTCCCAACGTTAATCAATACAATAACAATATAGTTTTATTATGTAACTATCTACACATACACTTTGGTTATTATAAGCATTTATTCTACTTATAAATTCTGGATTTTTAAAACGTTTGTCACGCACGTCATATTCAAGAGTACTTTCGAATAAGGCACTACTTGGTTTTACTTCAATTATTAAATAATAATACACCATTGTATATTTATTTTCTTCTCTGGTCTGGAATCTCACACGTGCTTTTTTTATTGTCTTAAGCTCCAGAGCTGCACACTGATTGTACGGTTTTAATATGTTTTTGTTTATGTGGGTCACAAGAACTTGAGAAGCAGAAATTGCTTCTCCATCATCCACCGAAATATCCTGTGTCCTATTGCTCGCACATAAGCACCAATGGGGAGCTATGCCGGATTTGTTACAAGTTCTTTTACTGGAAATTGGTAAAAATATACTCACACCGCGTGGTTCATTAAGTGAGTTGTCCGAAAAAGTTCTGGATCGAATTTTTAAAACTTCATTTTCTATATCATTAAGATTTATTAAATCTTTTAGAGTTTCGTAAAGATCAAAATGTGTTGTTAGTTTATGGGCATTTGTACGCACGTTAGTCACAGCAGCAGAATAGAAATTTTCAAACCATTTCGGAAATACGAAGAATAACATAGGTAAGCGTTCCTCTTGATAACCGAGGTAAGTTTCTCGTATTGTGCCATATCGCATACCATGATCACTCATAAATAGCAAGATAGTATTGTTCAAAGCATGAGTACGACACAATTCACTTAAAAGTGCGGCATAATCTTCATCACCAAGCCTGGCATAATTGTGATCATCGTGAGTTAAACTGGTAAGCCAGAAAAAGGCAAAGTACAATTTTGAGTCAAACGACATTGTTAATTTTCTTATATAATTTAAAATTTGGTTCACTGTTTTGCGTTGTCCTGCGCATAGTTTACACTGTATATCGATTTTGTGACCGATTTCACTTTCCACATTTAACATATATGGCCGCATATAGTAGTCAGTAGGTTGGTTGAAGAACCCAGCTTTTAAGTAATTAAATATTGCCATCCAGGAAGCATCTTCACCACAAACCGTCCTAAATCCATGTTGACTATATTTTTTCCATAACCAAGGACAATCATCCAGCTTTGTCCTTGGAGACGGCCAACATATTGACTTTAATTCACCTTCTGTCAATCCGGTGAACAATGGCACTAAATTTCCAAAAGTATTGCCTGCAACCGTATTATATCCGAACATCTCAATAGCGTTTAATTCTTTTGTTAGAATAGAAAGAGTTTTGGGCATTTGTCTGTGGAAATTAAGCCTTGAAATGCTGTCAATTCCTATAATTAATACACTAACATTTCTTGTGGTATGACCATTGTTTTTATTAGCTCTTTCACATCGTTGTTCCACATGAGGTTTCAATGGAAGAAACGCATGATAGTCTATGTAGTCGTAAGTTTTGTTGATCTTGCAGGTAACTCTAACAAACTCTTTGTCCATTTTCACTAAATCAAACGGAACACATGTGCGGTTTAATCTGCAAAAAAGAAAAAAAAATAAGTGTTACACAATTAAAAGCTATATCTTTCAAACAGAGTATAAATTGTTACTATTAGGGAACGGATTTTTATGAAAATTCATATTTTCTATTTTTTAATGAACAGCCCAAAACCTTGAGAACTATACATTTCGATAGGCATGTTGGGTTCCTATCACGACGGCATGGCGCGTCCTCAGGCTGCGGATCGAGGAGAAGGCCTCTAGATATAGGGGTTAGCATCGAATATACTGAATAAGCAGTAGTGGAGAGACGATAAGAAGTGGTCTTCCAGCTTGGGGTTTTGGGTGAGGCTAACGACCTCATCTTGTAAAAGAAAGACACTTGTTCAGAAACATTCACAGAAGCCTCGGACCAGGACTGATAACTTTGCACGATTTCAACAAACGAAAATGGACATGAGATTTGGAACATGGAATATTAGATGTCTTTATAGGGCAAGCTCATTAAAATCCGTAACAAGTGAGTTAGAGAAATACAGGATTGATCTAGTAGGAGTTCAGGAAGTTAGATGGGAAGCAAATGAAACTGTGAATTAAAGAAATTTTACGTTCTTTTACGGGGAAGGAAATAAAAATCACCAACTAGGAACAGGGTTTTTTGCTTATAAACAAATATTACCAGCAATTAAACGGGTTGAATTTGGTGCTGACAGACTTTCTTTTATTACTCTTAAAGGGCGGTAATGTGATATTATTGTTTTAAATATACATGCTCCAACAGAAGATAAGGATGACGATATAAAAGACAGTTTTTATGAAGAAGTGGAACGGATATTTGACCAACTCCCACGATACCATATGAAAATTCTCTTAGGAGATTTCAATGCAAAAGTAGGACGAGAGGATATTTTCAAACCGATTATAGGGAACGAAAATCTGCGTAAGGAAAGTAATGACAACGCTGTTAGACTCGTGAACTTTGCAACATCCAAAAACCTTATCGTGAAAAGTACAAAATTCCTATATCGCGACGTTTAAAAATACACTTGGACCTCACCAGACGGAAAAACACATAATCAAATTCAAATTGATCACGTTTTAGTAGATAGAAGAAGACAATCTAGCATATTGATATTCGGTCGTTTAGAGGGACTGATTGTGACACTGAACACTACCTATTACACAGGCCGACGTATTTAAACTTTTGAAAAGTTACAGAAACAAAACTCACTGATTCTGACTAATTTTAGGTCCCTGAATATCAATATGATATTCATTTTACTACATTAGCTCGCATTTTTGTGTAACGCATAGTTGCCAGATTTACCATAATAGGGAAAATGAGCTATCATGAAGTGTACCGGCCAATGAGCTGTTTGCGTACCGAAAGGGAATCAACTTCATTTCAACAGTTGATCAAGAACGACATTCAGTTTTAAAAATTCTTGAAATTAATTTATTGAATCAAACCAGTTAAAAAATTATATATTCTGTTTGTGTATTAGCACTAAAAAACTATATATATTCTGTTAGTGTAGGCCTATGAGCATTTCTGTTAGTATAGGTCTATTAGCATGTACATACACAGAGTAATTTATAAAGTCTAATGTTTAGAACTGCAAATAACACCATCTGTTTTACTATTTTCTTTTACCTAATGTTGGGTCCTCTCTCTTCACCGACCAGCAATAGTCCGCCATCATTGCAGGGTCCCAACGTCCTTGATATCGAGTTTCCATCATTCTTATATCCTGGTGAAACCGTTCTCCCATTTCGTCGCTTTTACATCTGCAAGATTTTCTGGAAAGAAGTTGAGGTGGGAGTGCAGAAAGTGGATTTTCAAAGACATGTGCATCCCAGAGCTTCATATGCGACCAGAAGCTATTGCACCAAAGCCTCGTAATTTTGAGCTTTAGTTTTGCTCAAAAAATCTTTTACAACTTGAACAAAAGCACGCCAGGCATTTAACTCTTTGTCATTTAAACTCTGTTCAAGCAATTCGTCATGGATAAGTTTGCGAATGTCAGGTCCTGTGAAAACTCTTTCTTTTAATTTACCATCACTTAGTTTTGGAAAACACTGTCTAAGGTACTTAAATCCTTCATCTTCTTTGTCCATAGCTTTTACGAAATTCTTCATGAGGCCCAACTTAATATGAAGAGGTGGAAGCAGCACCTTGGCTGGATCGATCAGAGGCTCATACTTGACACTGTTGGTACCGGGCTTAAATGTCTCTCTGGGGGGCCACTTTTTTTGTGAAAAATGTTTTCCTGTGACTCTTGAGTCCCAACACAAAAAACAACATTACTTTGTAAATCCATCTTGCAGACCAAGTAATATTGCAATAACTTTCAACTCTCCACAAATTTGCCAACCATAATCTTTGTAGTTAATACGATTTAAAATGAGCGCGAGATTCTCGTAAGTATCTTTCATCGAAGCAGAGTGTGCTACAGGAATAGACGGCAGCTTATTTCCATTATGAAGTAAAACTGCTTTAGACTGTACTTGGACGAATCTATGAAAATACGCCAATCGGATGGATCATGTTGAATTTCTAATTCATTCATCAGACCATTGATGTCAGTGAATACGCAAAGGGAACCTTCCATTCTGTAGTATTCTGAAAAGGGCTCGTTCCTTTTCCTGTAGTGAGTGTAAGTAGTTCCAGGAGCCAGTAAATTCCACTTTTTGAGTCTAGCACCCAAAAGTTGAGCTTTCTCTTTCGAAAGTTGTAACTCTTACTAAATCATTCAACTCATGTTGTAGGATGAAGTGAGACTCATCTTTTACGAAGAAGGAACTGTCTCTCGGATCTTCATCTGCAGATATTGAGTTGGTGTCCTCATCGCTTCCTGTAGGCGCTGTAATATCGATAGTTTCCCAATCCTTTGGAGGAGTAGGTACAGGTAAATTTTCTCTACGGGGCACTGGTCTGATCGCAGATTGCAAGTTTGGGTATTCGATGGCACGTTGTTTCTTCTTGTTACTTCCTGCTGTATTCGTCATACAGAAATAGCAATCATCATAATGATTTCGGGGTTCTCTCCATATCATCGGAACAGCAAAAGGCATCCTTCGTTTGGTTCCTTTAAGCCAGGCAGTCAGAGTCGCATAACACTCAAACAACACACATGAGGAGCCCAACTTTTATCTTGATCACTGATCTTGCAGCCAAAATAAAAATAATATGCTTTCGTAACGTCATCATTTATCGATCTAATCTGCGACTTGACCATTAATACGCAACAGATATAACGAAATCTGTCCGGTGAGTTTTTACATCCTCAGCGGGAAGAACTTGACATTTTGCACAGGAAAGCGAAACTTCGAGCAACAGCACAACCACTTATTCCATAAAATCACTAAAAGACACTGAAAACACAGGCAAACAGTCCTAAAAATACGGTAAAATAAAACTGAAGTTACTGACGTAAAAATTCCAAGTCAATTCTCACGACAAACTACTTATACACTTGAGAGATTACTTACTGCAATGTAATAACAGGAAGGCTGAGCCACGCAATAACGGCGCAGTAGGCGCTTTTTTTCGCCCGCGTCATCGTGCCGCTCATTGTTGCCACATAGACCCTATTTTTTAAACCGGTTTCAGTGGTCTAAAAACAAACAAAGGAGGGGGAGCAACACAAGTGTCAAGCATTTCAATCATCCCCGTCCTCCCGGTATTCATTGTTATATATATATATATATATATATATATATATATATATATATATATATATATATATATATATATATATATATATATATGTGTGTGTGTGTGTGTGTGTGTGTGTGTGCCAACAACAAGCGGGGTCCTGTCTGTCGCCAACTGAGTGAAATCTAATTTATTTCTTACTCAAATAGCATTGTCAGACCGGTTACTTCGATGACAACTGAAGCCGTCCCTACAAAATGGCAAAATTGGCAACAATGCATAACGCCAAAATACGAGCTAATGTAGTAAAACGGCTATCAATTTCGAATTCAGCATCCTGAAATTAGTCAGAACCAGAGGTTTTCCTTTCTGTAACTAAACTGGCGTCGGTTAGTGATTAGCAGCGATAATAAGAGAGAGATTCTCGTTGAATAAAGGAAATATTCAATGTCTGAAAACGGATATAGCCTATATAAGTTCCATTCAGAATATGACTCTAGTGTTTGTGTTGTATCTGAAGTATTTCATTTTTACTTCATGAGATTTTTAGGTCTGTTTTGAATGCTTATGGAGCAAATGAAAGTTAATTTAAACATTTTGTGTTATCATGTTATCTAATAAGTGTACCTTTTATATTCATTTACGTTACTTCATACAAGTGATTATGTTAACTCCTACTTGCCTGATTCATATGTTGGAATAGTGGTTGACTTTGACGAGGCCGGGGAGCCATGATTAATAAAAGTGTTTAAGTAAATATTTAGAGTTAGGTATGGCAGAATCTTTTATAAACCGTATTTTACGCTGTTTTATTAGAGCATGAGAGGTAGGTTTTAATATATATATAAGTAAAGTAAAAGAACCCTAATTTATTTTAAGATGCTTGGTTATAATTTTATTTACACCATGTACATAATGTGATTATTTGAATAATATTTAAGTTATAAGTTATTAATATGATTTACGCTAGGAAACCAACTACGTTAGCTTAGATTGTTTTTATAGCTGAGTTTTTTTTATTAGAGGAGGTAGTTGGACTTATAGGTAAATGTGGAAACCCCTCACCCAAAGTTCTTGATTTTTTTTTCCATTTCATATGGCTAATTTAAAATTACTTTCAGCGTTTCGGCTGCCTCCGTGATTTTTTCTCTCTCTGTCCGCCTAAATTCCATTATTTTGCTCAATTTTATTAGTTTTTTAAATTTTACATTAAAAACTTGATGATTTTTTTTTACAATTAAAAAGTTTCATTACCATTTTCATTGCTATTTCTTATCCATTGTCCCTTAGGACAAGTTGTTATAACCAAAAAACATATTAATGGTTTTTCTTTTTTTTTTATTAAATTTGTTTTTAACAGTGTACTTTTGATCATAGTATGACATATTACGGAGTATACAAGTTCAGATTTCGTGTTAGTGGCATCAAACTTGGGTTTGAACTCAATTAAATTAAGAAATGAAATGATATCAAATCTTTAAGTTTTACATCCCAAGGTTATGACGGCTAAGTTAAAGGAGACGATGATGATAAGAAATGAATGAAATGGTGGAATGAAGAAAGTAAAAGGAAACGGGAGGACCCCGAGAAAACCCACGCACACGGTGTTTGTCCATCACAAAGCTCACTTGATACACCATTGACCTCAAAATTGAAAACAAAACAGAAACTTGTGAAAGTTGGGAAGACGTTCTTTCTTCTTCGAAAATGACAGAAGTTGAGTTGTTACTGACGCCCATAAATAAAATCCAGATTGAAAAAAGCAGTTTTCAAGATTGTGAATCGTGTGTTAAGGACCAATACGCGAAGGAACTGAAAGAACCAATGAGCATCTAAGCCCAGCGGAAGAGAATGTGTGACCTAATGTAAGCTACAACAGTCTCTAATCAACTTTTGTTATAGCACTTCAAAACCAGGAATTAACTTTAATTCAACAAAAATATTTCGTGGAAGAGCATGACGTAAGAATGTCGTCAAGAGGCATGCTGAAGAAGATATTTCAGGCTGGCTTCAAGAGACAAGGGTCCCGTAATGTACAATAAATTACCCAACTTATGAGTTTACTGGACTAAGTTACGCTTAAACTAGACCATTTTACAATGGAGAAACGGACTATTCTAGAGTGCATTAGTTACAAAATATACCAAGATAAAAAATGACAGCAAGCAAATCAATGGAAATGTGTGTCTTTTTTTTTTTTTTTCATCATTGAATTGATTTTTGTTCTAAGAACAGTCAATTACAAGGATTGAACATACAGTATCTTGTGCGCGACTGAGAAACTCATATGATCTTGGCAAAAGTTTGGATGTTGATAGAACTTTACGAGCTTAGTGTACATATAAAATATGATGTGCAGACGTTAGGGTGGAGGTATTGAACATCAAAGCTACGATTGCATTTAATGAAAGGATATTCTATATGGCATGCTATCGACAATACTTCTCAGCTCTTGACCAAATTTTCTACACTGAGAAAAAAATTGTATGTGGCGTACGTAAAATCGTAAATCCTATAGTTTTTGGACTTAACGTATAACTGAAAGCTCATGTTTTATAATACTTTTTGTATAAGTGTTCCATCTATACGTATTTTCCGTATGAAACAATATAGGCGGTCATGATCTCACATACAAATGGACGTATATAACATATAGCTGACGAAGGTAGCATACATATATATATATATATATGTAATATAAGGAAGACTGTTAGATATCAGACATCCTGCAACGGCATGATGTAACATCTTAAAACAGTGCCTATGTAACATACGGATAACGTATGCTCCGTACTGATTTCTATAGCAAGCAAGAGGATTCCGTATATTTGTACAATATACCGCTGTCCAGAAAACAGATTTTTCTCAGAGTAGACCTCTATAGCTCATACGTACATGAAATACTATGGTATGCAAACCATTGGTTCCCGAGTTACAGTATTGACTATCAAATTTGGATTTCGTCTTAGTGAAATTAAGAAACTTCAATAAATCGCGATTGATAAAAAGCCATCCGATCTTCAACAAACTTCGGCTTAATAGTGGCTGACTTTGAAGGGAATTTGTATATTTTCAGCATAGTATCAAATATTATGGAGTACATATATTCAGTTTTCGAGTTACTGGCATTGAACATGGGTCTCAATTTAATGAAATTAAGATATTGCTCTAAAACGTGATTGATGGAAATCGTCCGAGCTTAACTACAATTGGGAAAGTGGTAGACCTGTATGACCTTGGTACAGGGGTGCCCACAAAGGGCGGCTATGACGCAAACTGCGTCATTGAAATATTTGGGGGGGTTTAAAAATCTATATAAATATGTTTGAGGGAGTGTAAAAATTAATCGAAAAGATTTTTTCATGGAAGAACACCTACGGATAGACAATGGGGGGGATGCGTCATGGACATAAGGGGGGCACCACTAACTTGGTATGCATAAGAAATGTTCTGGTGTTCACATCTCTGGTTCTTGAGCTATTGTTTATCAAATTTGAAGTTTGGAAGTAGTAAAATTTTCTAAAATAAAATTTTAAAAAAACACTAGATTCTATGGATGAAACTCATCCGATGTTGGCAAAATTTGAGATGGTAACAGATATTTATAAGCTTAGTACGAGTGTGAAATATTGTGGTTCCCAATCTTTGGTTCTCGAGCTACTTGCCATTAAATTTGTTGTGTTAGTTGGTGTATTGTGTTTTGTGTACCTATCAGAATGATGCAGCAAAGAAAGGAAAGGAAATATACAGCTGAAAGAAAAAAATATACAGAAAAGAAATTGTATATATGATTGGGTTTTGTTTGATTTATGATTTATGATGAAGGAATAAGAAAAATATATCAAGAAATCTTTACCAAGCAAGAGTGAAACCGAAAGTGGGGAAGACTTGAAAATAGAAGGGCTAAGCGCTTCACAACTTGTGATACAGCAAACGGCCGAAACTCAAATCTTTCAGGGATATTTCGCCAACATTGAGTATTGAAGATGCTCCTCTAAATGTCAGTTAACATTTATTGTTTGTTTTGTTAAAAAAGATTAATAAATAATTAAGTTACAACATTTTAAGTAAACGAATGCGCGCAGCGATCGTCAGCTCTTTAAAGAATCTGGCATTCTTGCTTTTAGCAGGAGATTTAAACTTAGTAGTAAGGAAAGAGCTAAGAGAAATACATACTTGTACAATTTATCCATTCGTTCCATGGAATGAGAATCCGCTTCTATTCGCCAAAAGTTTTGGTAACAGCATCTGATATCTTTTGGGTTTGATACGTTGAAATGTGGCAGAACAGAGAAATTAATCCATAGTGTTGTTGAGTTGGATTCTATCAGCGGAGGCACTGGGGAGCATACGAGGGGAGGCAGTTCCTTTATACTTTTTTGAATGCTTTGGTCAAAAGGACTGTATTTTCGAATTTGACAACCATCTGTATTAACGAGGTACTTTGAAGACACCATACCTGAAACTGAAGATAACAAAAGATTATTCTACAAGTTGATAATAATAAAAATAAAAATCATTGAATCAGATTGTATCATTCAACATGTAGGAGCAAAATGAGATATTTTATTTGCTTCTTGTGTTTGCTTTACGACAATTTTCGGAACTACAGGAAAACCAGGATATTTGTTTTAATTTTTTTCACTAGATAGTTATATATATATATATATATATATATATATATATATATATATATATATATATATATATATATATATATATATATATATATATAGAGAGAGAGAGAGAGAGAGAGAGAGAGAGAGAGAGAGAGGGAGGGAGGGAGAGAGAGAAAAGAAGTGAATGTCATTTTGAAAAGTTTGACTAAAATACAGTATATAACATGATATTTTAATATTTTAAAATATTTTGAATTTGTAAAGCAACATATCTCAATAATTTTGATTTCAATTTTTAAGTTTTGTTCATTAACCCTCGAGAGGGCGCATCCATCATACGGGCACGAATGGGCGCATCGCTCTTTTGGATAGGTGCTGATTGCCACGGGTGCTGACTGCCACAGCCAATTATTGGTGCTTACTGCCACGACTGTCGCTGATTGCAAATATGAAGGTGCTGACTGCCACGACGGCGTGCTGACTGCCACGAGCCTGGGAGAAACTGTATTTGGAAAGAGAGGAATTAATCCCTCATACTAAATTTATGATTATTAATTAATTTAGTAGGGATTAATTTAGTAATCTTCACAGCAAATCTATGTGGCATCCTATAAGTTACAAAGTTGCTCACTGAGTGGAACGACATACACTTGGATGTTTATAAAGGGATTGTCTTTTCTGTTATATGTACAATTTGCACATTTCATTGTTTATATTAATTGTTTTATTGTATTATTTAATGGATATGATGATCTGAAGCCAGCTAACAAGGGAAGTTCGGGAGAAGAACTCGCCTGCAGAGAAATAAGCATGTCATTTGAAGAACCAATTCATGCTGATTACAACAGGTAATAAAACTCCTGTACGTTGAGAACTGTTCGAGATATTCAGCTTGGAAATTTATATGACAAAATGAGTGGATGCACGTTTCAATGCGTTAAGTATTCTCACCCATGGCGAAGCCTGATGGTTTGAACTTGCTATTGCTTGATCACTGGGGTCCATTCACAGACAAATTGTCCATTACAAGTTGCATGACGGATGGCAAAGACCTAATGGTTGAGAAGATACCAAAGAATTGCACACGATTTGTGCAACCATTTGATGTGTTTTGATTCCGATCAATCAAAGATTATGGCAGGAGATTTGTATATACATAGTATAAATCTTCTTCGTCTGGACGTTATAATGTACAGCGGGAGACACTTCTAAATGGTACAGCCATATGGAGATTTACGGCTAAGGTGTACCATTTAGAAGTGTCCCCCGCTGTACCAACGAAACAATCAAATAAAGTTCGTGTTCATACGAATCACTTCCGATCACCGCGATTCATCGGATTGTTTCGGTTTGCGTTCTGCAAGGCAGGTTACGAACAAATTATAGGCCTATAACTTTTGAATCACTTGTCGAATTTGCTTTTTGCTTTGGTTCTGCGAACTGTTCTCTTGACGGACGCAACACAATTGCACATATAAAATGTTTATGGTGCAAGGGAGTCTTTTGCCTGCGTCATTTCTTCACAAAACAGAAGAACAACAGTGATCAATTTTCATCTCTAACCTATGATTATTGTAAACAATGTAATGACGAATTGTATCTAACAAACCCGTTAGTTATTGCGAAACACTTTTTTTCTGTTACTTCCGATAGCTTTCAATTCGTATGTCAATATTCGTTGCTAATTATGTTGTACTTAACGCGTATAAATGCGTATATCCTCATTTTCTCATATAAACTTCCAAGTCGAATATCTCGAACCGTTCTTAACCGTACAGGAATTTTATTAGCTTGTTATAATCAACATGAATTGGGACTTCAAATGGCATGCTTAGTTTCTCTGCAGGCGAGTGCTTTCTCCTGAACTTCCCTTGTGAGGTACAGCCAGCAGTGCTTTTTTGATGGAACTTTCAAGAGCTGCTCGAAACAATTTGCACAGCTGTACACAGTTCATGCTGATATAGGGAGTTCAAGTGAGAATACATAAATCGTACCAATTTTGTACGCACCGCTCCCTGACAAAACTGAAAGTACACTCATGTCCAAAATTATTGTTGCATATCTATAACTGTCTTCTTGTAAGAATATAATTTGATAATTTTGCAGGGTACTTTTAATACTTATATTATGTGTATAATCAAGAAATTTATATTTGTGATAAATTCCATAGGAAAAAATGTAAATACGAAAATCATAATGAGTAAAATAAAATGTAACTAAATGGACAAGAAAATTTTATTTTCGTTTTATTGTTCTTATTTACTGCTCTTTTGACATGAAATTTACTACATACTTGTCTTTGCCGATTATACACATACTAACATTATAAGAAATACCAGGCGAATTCGTTATCAAATTATATTACTAGAACAACATATTTATAATCATGTGACAATAATTTTGGACATGAGTGTACATACAGAGACCTGTTTACCTTTGTTAGGTGTTGGTGTGAACAACACGATCCTAAGGATTATCTAGTTTCTTTCATGTTTCTTGGCGTCCGGTAATGTTACGTCTAGCAACTTTCTCTCAGGTTCGTGGCAGTCAGCACGCCATCGTGGCAGTCAGCACCTTGATTTTGTCAATCAGCGCCAGTCGTGGCAATCAGCACCAATAATTGGCTGTGGCAGTCAGCACCCGTGGCAGTCAGCACCCCACCGCTCTTTTTGACCTATTGGGCGCTTCGGTGGAAATGACCGACCTTGGGTTTTTGTTATCACTGTAACGGGCACTTTGGAACTAACTCCTCCCCACCACCTGCATTCCTTGGCTCACCCCCTCCCTGAGGAGTATCTTAGAGGGGGAATCTCCAAATACTTTCTCCTACTAGCAATGACCAAAATGGCGCAATTTGGTCTTTTCAACCGACATGCGCCCTCTGGAGGGCTAAAAAGGATTACAAAACCAAATATTTAAATCAACATAGAAAAATCTATTTTTGAATCATCTTGCTTATAGAATGCATCTTTTTTCATAAACAAGACGTAATATCAATATCAGAAAACAAATAAGTTTTGTTTCACAATGTGAAACTAAGGCCTACTTTTAAAAACCCTCCGTGAGGTGGGCTTAACATAAGGATTCCTTAATAGGCCTTATCATCGCGAAATTAAAATACCGCTAATTTTACAACAATTATGTGATATCTTCAAATAGATAAAAGATAACCAAAATATGGAACAAGATCGCCCTAGACAATATTATTTTGCATGAGGTACCGTTATTACGAATCATCTAGTAACTTTCCGTTTTCAGCCATTTATAAACGCGAAAATAAATGCTGATCTTTCTAAATGGCTGGAAATCAAAAGCAGATAAGTGAGTCATGATAACGGTATTTCATGTAAAATAATATTCTAGGGAGCTCTTGTTCCACTTTTCGATTATGATATGGAAGTACTGAAGCACTGCAATCAGTAAATTCATTTGATTGTGAGTATTCATAACATCTGATTTATGATATGATGTATGCGTCAGAGGTACAAATCTATGATATGATCTGGTATTCATAATTCTTTTACAAGTAGCAAATCTCGAATTTCTTGCTGTTTGACTGCACTTCTTCTGATGAAACATAGATAAATTCTATGCCTGAGAAACTATCTGTTCACTTATTAAAATTGCGAATTTCACATCATTGCACCAACTTATAACTCAGAAACTACTCAAGTCTCAGTGATGCAATTTTACTCAGTTGTTACTGAACAACTGTTGTCTATTTTGTGCAAATTTGAGATTTTTCCCACAAACAAACCTGTGCGGCTAAAAAATAAATGAATCCCCATTTTCAGTTCCCTGGATGTGGTAAAATCTTAGGTAAAATAAATAAATAAATTTTGTCAGCAATCTTTGATCTGGAAATTGGTCGATTTCATTTGGATTGCCACTCTCAAGAGTTGAGATTATTTTGAGTTTTAACGCCACTTTCAGCAGCAAGGTTTTATGAGACGTGACCTACTGATTAACGTGGAATCGAAACCACATGAGCTCCCACTAGGGATCGAACCCGGATTTCCCACGCCAAAGGCGCGTTCGCTAATCTCTTAGCCACAAAGGAGCTCAGTTTTTTTTTTAAAAAAAAGGGATTTAAAGCTCAGACTGTATCATAATGAGGAGGAAAATGCTCTATCTAAAAGGTAGGCTATTTATCATTTTCTGAATTTGGGTAGTGTTATTAATAAAGATGCGAAATTTAAATTGAACATTGAAAACACAATTAATGAATTATAATAACCATAATACATTGAAGGGTAAGGGGAAAAAACAAGGAATGTCCATGTGCGTGCTTTAACGGGTGCTTTGTCCTATCTGTTGGTTTCTCTTGGTACTATTTGACTTCTGTATATATGACATGCATGCGTAGATGTAGAAATGTCCATGTAAAAAGGGGCAAAAGATTTGACTAACGCTTGATTTTGTACGCGGTTTTCAATATTAAAACGCCGTTTTCTCAAAAATGCAATTTTGTAACATTCCTTCATTTTCTTTTTCACTTACCCTTCATTTGAGAAAGGGGCGTGTGACAGAAGTTTCTGTGTGCTAGACGTTAGAAATGGAACTGGAACTTTCCTCCTGGATAATGCATAGTCTTACTGTGTCATTATTAACAGTTCTGTGTAAAATTAGGCATTTTTATTATAGGCTACAACAAACAACTTTGTTATTCTGAAATGAATCAACGGGTACTCGCCTATTGTCTCAGGTTCCTGAAATGTTAAATATGTTCGTGTGTAGATAAAGTACAGCAATGCCAAAAGGACAAACAAAATCCCCGTGAATATACGAGATAATATTCTGGTAGTTTTCTTCGGACAAACAGAGATGTCATCATTCTGTGCCGTGTGTGTCATTCCGATTAGTACCTAGAAATGAAAGTAAATAAATAAATTAATGAAGCAATTTTAAGAATTACCGCTAAGACTTTGGATTAATTTATTAGTTCTACCAGATGGAGTTACATTCGTTGAACTAAAATTTTTGAAAGCTTCGCCTTGTGCTCTTTTCTACAGAAACTGAACTGCGAACAATAGATAGGATTAGGGGAACATGATTTTATGGACTTAACAGTACAAACTACAAAACAATCCTGAAGTAGTTCGCACAGTGCATAACAGCCATATTGTGAGAAGTTATCTCAAGACGAATGTATCTAATGTTGATCTTACCCAAGGACCTTATAAAATAGAGGATCTGCCCTTACAACAAAATCTTGAAGCCATACGTCACAGTTTTGCCACCCCTACTCTGCGCACTCCGCCCAATAAGATCGCAATGTTTTGAGCCAACAGTCATGGCGGAAACGAAAGTAGCCAATCAGACTATGGCGAAAACGAGAGTAGCCAATCAGACTTGTCGATGCTCGATTGTTTTTGGGCTTCATTAATTTAATAGGATGAAGATACATATAGACAGATCCTCTATTTTATAACATCCTTGATCTTACCTCACTCAACCCTACGCTAAAAAACCGACATTACGCTCGCTCGACGTCACACTTACCTAGGGTTACCATATTTTAAAATTAGAAAAGCGGGGGATTCTGAAACAAGTACTAATATGACCTTGTATATTACAAATACTGATCTGGGATCCTTCGGACCCCCTTTTTCTTTTTTAGTAATTTCTTTGTTAAGTGACATTTCCATTAGGCTATACTTTTCTTACGAAACTAAAGTAAAGCAAATTTAGTTTTTGCTTTTAATGTTTTATTAAGTTCAACAAATGGGAGTTTAGAATTGTAAAGTAAGTATTAAGTAAGTATCACAGTAAGATATCTCTAATTGTAAGGATGTATGCAAGACAAGTTTCTCCCCCCCCCCAAAAAAAAAAAAAGAAAAAAGGGAAAAAGCAAGCGATATATGAAAGATATTGTTCATACACAGAGAAAAATCCGTTCTCCGAACAGCGGTATATTGGACAAACATACGGTATCCTCTTGCTTACTATAGAAATCAGTACGGAGCATACGTTATCCGTATGCTACATAGGCACTGCCCTTAGATGTTACATCATGCCGTTGCAGGATGCCTGACATCTAACAGTTTTCCGTATATCACATGCATATACTTATGTTACCTTCGTCAGCTATATGTTATATACGTCCATTTGTATGTGAGATCCTGACCGACTACATTGTTTCATATGGAAAGTACGTATAGATGGAACACTTATAGAGAAAGTATTATAAAACATGCGGTTTCAGTTATACGTCTGCTGTAGGTTAAGTCCAAAAACTACAGGAATTACGCATGTAATCTATCTTATTAAGTACGCCACCTACATTTTTTTTCTCAGTGTACGGTTTTCTCTAAGAAACACAAAATGATTTCTAAATGTTTACCATAAGAAGGATAAAACATATTTAGGAGTCTTGTTGGTCCGTATCTTATAAAATTTCTAATCATTTTTAAAGATTGCTACTTGAAATCATACTAACATACAAAATTACCACGATTTCACACTATGTGAAATACAGCATAAACATTTTAAAAGAAAAATTATTAATAATGACTCTAATCTAAACAAAATGCTAAGGATACCGTAATTCAATTTGAGTCATTTCTGAATAGGGTCTGGGTGAACACATAGACTAGGTAAAAACATAGACTTGTTCAACTGAAATGGACAGAATGGTCATCAAAGAAATACGCTTCCACAAGACGACAAAAAGTGGTCGCGGCTTACGTTGAATATAACAACACTTTATCAACAAAGTCGTCTTAGATTTTTCTCCAACCCAAACAAAGCGATTGGTTTTTCGTGATTAACAGATAATTAAGCGGGGGACGAATATAGAACCCAAAAATCGGGTGGTACCCACTAAAATCGGATAATATGGCAACCCTACACTCACCAGTCTGACATAATTGTTATTTAATCTCACGCTGACAACATTGTTCCATCACGCTCACTTGATATGACACTCACATCGCACTATGGAAAACAGGTCGTCATAAAAATTGTAATTTTACGGTGCATACGAAAAAGACTGTGTTAAATATTACCGGTAGTTTCGACGGCGAAATTATTGCACAGTGTAAAAAATGAAATGAAATCTTTGAGTTTTACGTCCCACAGTTATGCCGGTGAGGCTAAAGGAGACAGTAATGATGAGTAATGAATGAAATAGTGGAATGAAGAAAGTGGGAGGAAACGGGAGAACCCCGAGGAAACCCACGCGCACGGTGTTTGTTCACCACATAGTTCACTTGGCGGGGCTGGGATCGTACCCGGGACCCCAAGCACCAGAGGTGAACGCTCTACCACTGAGCCACCGCGGCCCCGCCGTGAACAGTGTAGGAAAGCTACAAGTTTTACATATGTACATATATATAACTGTAGAATTACTAGTCTGAAACAAATATAATTGCTATAGGATGGTAAACACAAGCGAGTGCAAAACAAAGAGGACTATTAGATAATAATGTCAGCCTTCAGAGTATTTCTACACAGTGTATGGAAGTTGTATTTTATGTTTCCAGGTGTAGCCCTCAAATTTTATTACAGAAGACCATTTCTAATCTTTAAATTAAATTTAAAGCTACTTATAGATAATCTGCCATCTTCGTTACCAGCCATATTAAATCGACAACATATCTACATAAAAATAAAGCAGAAATTGCACTTCTACCTACTCGGGAAGTACTACACCAGCGTCGTAATATATAATCCCTCCTAAAGTCAATCTGCACTCAATAATGCAACTCGTCCCTTAAGAATCCTTTTTTAAGGCAATAAGTGTGCATTTCGCACTAAGATAGGCAAGTCTTTACTTTAGGCAAGGCAGTGGCAATATACAATTTATCTGAACCGGTTCCTGCAGTTACAGTTACAGTTCCCAAGAAGGAAAGACAGAAAACAAGTGCCCTGCGGGGCTCTAACCCGCCTTCACTCGCTGACGCTCGCTCGGCAATTTGTACTAACATAATATTACTGCCTTGCCCAAAGTAAAGAGTTACCCTAAGATAAGTTAATATTTCATGAATGTAAGTGTGTCCCCTTAAAATAGAATGGTATCCTCAACCTTATTTTCGTAATATCATTTTAACATAACGCTGATTCGACCTCATTCATATCATTTTGACACACGTTCACTATGTAAAATTCAGGTCAACCCAGTGTTAGTTCTGAGCTCTTCAACTCATGAACAAAGATCTCATGAGTTCAAACACCTATGAGTATCATACAAAGAC
This sequence comes from Thermobia domestica, assembly GCF_964235325.1. Lineage (NCBI taxonomy): Eukaryota > Metazoa > Arthropoda > Insecta > Zygentoma > Lepismatidae > Thermobia > Thermobia domestica. Next base: position 41,217,968 of record NC_137471.1, read on the forward strand.
TTCACTACTTATGAAAACTTAATTCCTTAAATATACAATGTCCACAGCTTAACTAATTATACTGTACTGTATAAATACAATAATCTCTAATTAACATCGATTAACACACAAAAGAATCACATTACTTCTGTATATCACAACATCATTTCGACAGATACACAATTACGTTATTTTCTTACACCTTTGTAAACATACATGAGATGGATTTTTCTTTTTTCTTTCTTGACTTCAACTGAGATATTTGTAGGTGCAAACCTAGGTCCTAGATGCCTATACCACTGAGTTTTGTTATAAATAATTATTTTGTAATATAGTAATTTCAAGGTAAAAATTTATAAAAACGATCAAAGTTGATGAATAAATCTCGGTTCAGTTCTTCAGGTCAAAATCTTCTAAAAAAATAAACTCAAAACAGTTCGTTTTCTTCTCGATAGTTTCTCACATCTTCACATAACACTTTTTACCAAACAAAATCCATTTTCTCAGAATATGAGAAGAGGAATGTTACTTTTTAAAAGCCTTGATACAAGCACCCAGACCTACATGTAAACTTAGGCTATTGGATCCTGGGCCCAGAGGAGCAAACAAAGATGTACACCCTCGCAAGGGTGGCCCTCTCGAGGGCATCCTCACCCTCAAATTCCCTTGCCCACAATTACGCAAGGGCGAGGGTGCGCGAGGGCGATGGACAACTCCCTTCGCGAGGCCAAATATCACTGCGATGGCGAGGGTGCGCGAGGGCGAGGAGGAATTCCCAACACGAGGGCGAGGACAAGTCTTCAGCACGAGGGCGAGGACCAACTGTCACTGCGAGGGGGAGGATGAGCGAGGGCGAGGGTCAACTTCCACTGCAATGGCGAGGGTTCGCGAGGGTGAGGAATAATTTCCTTCGTGAGAACGAGGGCACACCAGGGAGAAGGACAAGTTTCCTTAACAACTATTTTGAATTTGCTGTTTACCTTTTTTGGAGGAATATAATATTTAAAACAACATCTGCGATGTCCTCTAGATGAAAAGTTGATGTCATAGCAAGGTTATAGATTGGTCATATTTTTCCTTTCATTTAATTGCAGTAGACAATTTCCCTTGTGTACTTCTACATAATTATTAAAAATAATAATGCAAATGAATATAATATTTGCTTGTTTCTCATTAAAGTTTCCGGATAGAAATAGCGCTACGTTTAGAAGTGAGTGTGCCTCATTGTTGCCCTGACTGTGCTAGAGACTTTTTACATAAAAAAAAAAGATGTCTATACTGTCATGTTTAAAGAGTAGTGCTAGACAGACTCACGTCATTCAGCAGTAAATGACATAATCTTAAGAGGGCTGATATCTGCACTCACACAGATCACAATCAGTGAGAGAACCAACAGAATGCAGTAGATCAGATGGAGAAAGACTTGATGGAATGATTTTTGTTCATAGATGGCCATTTTGCACTGGGATCGCTCGGGCTCGCGCTCACTTCTCTCAACTGGGCTCGCGTTCACTCGGTCTCGGGCTTATTTCTTTCAACTGGGCTCGTACTCGGGCTTAGTTCCCTCAGCTCGGCTCGCTTTTAATTTTAAAAGAATACCTTGTATTAAGTTTCTAGAAACAAGCAATATAATCTGAAGTTGATTGAGCAGTAGTTTATTTCTTTACAATTTGCAACTTCTGTTGTAAAAATAGATATTAAGTAATATGATACGTCCATGAACACACGGATGGTATAGCCTCAGTAACACTTCTTTGTATTTTTTTTCTCTTCTCCCATCCAAAACGAAGTTTTATATGCTCAAAGACACACACCACACACACACACACACACACACACACATATATATATATATATATATATATATATATATATATATATATATATATATATTGTGTGTGTGTGTGTGTGTTTTTGTTTTTTTTTTTGTTTGTTTGTTTGTTTGTTTTAAGGCCTCCACATTCCCCTGCCGTTGCCAATTACTTTT
>NC_137471.1:41220133-41277633 GCF_964235325.1 Thermobia domestica
TTCTGTTTTCAATTCTTCTGTTCCACATGTTTCCCACTACGTGTTTTGTCAATTCTTGGAACTTCTGTAGCTTTATTTTATCCTGTCTGATGTTTTCCCATGTTTCATTTTTGAGTTCGTCTCTAATATTTATTATATCTTCTCTAGTTATAAAGTGTGCACAAGTCCATGTTACATGTTCGGGTGTCTGGGCCATTCCGCAGATACATGTCTGATTTTCTTCTATTGTGATCCTGTATAAATGTGACTTAAATGGTCCATGGCCAGAAAGTGTCTCCATGGTCTCCTTATTTAGGTTTGGCATCTCTTTCCTTATTTGTATCGTCGGTATATATTCTTTTAGTTTCTGTCCTTTACTTGAGTTTTCCCATTCCCGTTGCCATTTCCTTTCAATAATTTTATCTAACTCTGCTTCGTTATTTGGAATTTGTCCTAGTATTTCTAAAATTTTTGCATTTTCATTATTTTTCGTCCACATTTTATAGGCCTGTCTTAGTACCTGGAAATGTATTGGTTCTTCCTGAGCCAGTACCTGTAGAGCCTCCGTTGACATGGTTTTTATTACACTTAGGGTTCTTATAAGTACCCCTCTTTGTGCCCGATTTATTGTTTGTCTTAGTTTTATGTTCATAAAAAGTCTGTGGCACCACACACTGGCACAATAGCTAAGTACTGGCATGATCACTGTTTTGTTGTAAGTTTGCAATATCCTCTTAGGGATTTGGTAGTCTCTTCTTGCTATTGTTAGTAATTTATGTGCTACTTTTTTGCTCTTATTCGTAATTTCCTCTATATGTTTTCCGTAATTTAATTTTTCATCTATCCATACTCCCAGGTACTTAAACTCTTTAACTCGGTCTATCTTTTTGTTGGATATCTTTAGAATAGGACCTCTTTGAATTTTCTGTCCAAAAATTGTATATTTTGTTTTTGTTCCGGAAAGTGTTAAATTATTTGTTGAACACCATTTTTGTAGTTTTTCTAGTATTATGTTTCCCTTTCTTTCTACTTCGTGTCTTGAAGATGCCGACAACACTATCGCTATGTCATCAGCATAACCAACTACTCCTTCTGTTTCTTCGAGTCGATTAAGACATTTCAAACATGGATCTATTACAATATCCCACAATGTAGGGCCAGATATGGATCCTTGTGGGCATCCTTTTGTACTATATGTAGTTATATTTTTATTTGGTGCTATGTATGTTGTGTTCCTATCAGTACAGTAATCTATCATCAATTCATACAGAGACTTTGGTACCCCCATTTCTTTAAATTGCTTAAATAGTGATGGCCACCATAGGTTATCAAAGGCCCCACTTATATCTACGTATATTACTACTTGATATTTCTCCGTCTTACCCTTTTCAATTAGTTCCAAAAGTCTCCTTATTGCAGTCTCAGTACTTCTTCCTTTCCGAAAACCATGTTGTAGCCTATCATTTTCTATATTTCTGTATTTGTTTAATCTTTTTACGATAACTCTTTCGAAGAGTTTGCCAATTGTATTTAGGAGACATATTGGTCTGTAAGCTTTTGGATCGTCGTTCATTTTGTCGTCATTCTTTTTGATTATGACTAAATTGGCTTTCTTCCAGTTTTTAGGTACCCTTCTCTGTTTTAGACACAAGTTGTACAGTCTTGATAAGTATGGTGCCCATTTCTCCACTTGATCCTTGTATATTTCTGATTTTATATTATCCGGTCCTGCGGCTTTCTTGTTTTTCAGCATTTTTATGTATGCTACTATCTCTTCATTCGTAGTTTTTTCCATTTGTTCATCATTTCTAGGTGGTATTTTCATCTGATTTCGTACCTGCCTATGTTCATCGTTGTCTTTAGTTGGGTCGTCAGTCGGTAAGAGCTTTGTCATTAAATAATTTACTGTATTTTCCCAACCCTTGGTATGTTCTCCATTGTCCATTTTGAGGGTAGAAAGTGTTGTTGGCTTGTTTATTTTGTTACTAATTATTTTATATGGTTCGCCCCATATGTCTAGATTTATGTTTTTCCCTTAAAAATGCTTTCCAACTTTTTAATTTTGTTTCTTTTAATTTATCTTGATATTTGCTTTTAATTTTTCTATATTTTTCTAATCTTCTTTCTTTGAGTTCGGCATCCCACGTGGCTTGGTATAATTTCCTTGCTTTTCTGGTTTTCGTTTTCAGATTTTGCAACTCCCCATTCCAAAATTTTTTTGTTTTAATCGGTTTGTCATATTGTGATTTTGTTTTTGTTGAACTTTTGATAGCGTTTATTATTTCGGCTTCTATTTTTACCGACAAATCATCCACATCATCATCATCATTTATATTCGGTAAGTTTATGTTTCTCCAAAATTTTTCCCAGTTTATTCTTTTGGTGTTGTAGACTAGTGTGTTTTCTTGTGCTTTCATATTTTCTTTCACATTTGTACCGTCAATCTCGAACATAATAACATTGTGCTCACTTAGCGTGGCCGTATCTAAGACCCTCCAGTTGCATATTCTGTTACTTAGGTGTAATGTTGATAATGTTACGTCTATATTCGATTCCCCACCTTGCGTGTTTCTAAATGTTGGCGGATGTCCTTCTTCGTTTATAACCACTAGCTCATTTTGCGCGATCATTTCTTCTAATTTTTTCCCTTTTTCATCCGTAATCCTACTATTCCAGATTGGTGATTTGGCATTTGCATCCATACAAATAAGTATTTCGTCGTTTTTATATGTTTCGCATATTTTTGTCAAATTTATTAAAAAAGGTTCGATGTCCAGACTAAACTGACAGTAGCAGTTTATGATTTTATAATTTCCCATTTCTGTTTTAAGTTCGATGCTAATTGTCCACGGATCTCTAAATTGAATTAAATTTAATGTTTTGAAATTCTTGTTTCTATTTACTATAACTGCCATTGGTTTCTCTCCTGTGTTATTTTTGTTCGGTTTCTCCCCGTGCCTGGTTTATCACCTGCGTTAGTTTTAGGTTTCTCTCCTGCATAGATAACTTCCATTGATCCCATCACCGTTAATTTATTGTTTTTGGTGTAGGGTTCCTGTATGAGAATAATATCTATCTCCTCTTTTTCTGCTAATTCTTGAATCTCGTCCATGACCGTTATTGAGTTTCCTGCGTTTATCTGCATGATTTTAATCGTATTGTTTGCAGTTAATTCAACCATTTTGATGGTCAAGGATTAAAAATTTTGACGTGGCAATGTGGCCACTCTGCTTTATGGTCATAGACGATTCTCCCATATTGTTTAGCGAACTCTCTATACACCTTTTGTAAGTCCAGTGTCATTTGTCTTCTTTGGTATGCTTTGTTGACATGTTCTAAAAGATTGTATGGATCAGATGTTATCCCATTTGCCTTTAGTTCTATTTCATCCACGTCTTCCAACTGCGGGAAGACAATGGTTTTTCCGAGTTCAATATGTTGTCGCACTAAGTGTCTCAATGCCGTAGTTAGCAATTTAGGTTCTTCTAATCTTGCAAGGATCATCTGCGTTTCAATGTTTTATATAGTTTTTCCGTGTCCGGTATTTCTTTGTTCTCATATTTTTCCTTTCCTATTAGTAGTCTGTCCATCTTGTCAGATGCATCCCAATCTGTTTTCTTTTCCATCTCTTTAATACTTTCTTTCATTATTTTTGTTTGTGGGGTGTTCTAACATATAAGGAGAGATGTTCTAACATGTGTGTGTGTGTGTGTGTATGTATATGGATGGATGTGGGTGGGTATTTTGGGGCAATATAGTATATGCAATATATATATGCAAGTTAGTTGGGAACCTGGGATCCCGCAATAGTGTTTCCAATCGGGCCCTGCACCTTCTAAGTCCATTAGATTACCTTTCCGCCCTTACTTTGAAGCAAGAAAGTTTTTAAACTTTTAACTATGTGACTTCCCTCAGGAACAGCCTCTACTTTCAGTTATGTGTTTAAATACATATTGTCCTGCTAAAATTTGTCATTTTTGTTCTAATACACTGATTTTGGGATAATTTTAAAGCTATATTTACAACACTTTTACACATAAAAGAAAAATAGCATTGTGATTATAAAATAGACTTAAGTTTAAAACAAGCTACAAGTTATGTCATTTTTCTCGCGAGGGATACGAACTTGGACCTTTAGGTTTTTTGACTTGTGTCACTTTACTCGAGAAGGTGCGATTTATCTCCTTATATGTTAATAATTATAAGAAACTATGTTGAAAGCAACACTTTTTAAACCTCGTCCCCGTATAACTCTTATAATTTGCACTACGAGACAAGACGAGAATTTTTTCGAATCTTGTGAGCAACACTAGTTCACACAAGTCTTAGGTCTCAGACACTATTTTAGCGCTAAATGATCCGTTTGAAAAACTTATAAATTGATAAAAGTGATCACAATGAAGGCCATTTATGAACGTTTAAAGATACTCAAATCGCAATATATTCCAATAACAAATATGGTTTAAATGCTGTTAGATACATCCTTCTTACACCTCTCGTGATGCAGAAGAATTCTGACAACTTCTAGATAAGCTACATTTGTATGTAGCTTATACATTTTGTACGCAGGGAATACATTTTGTACGTAAATTTATAGAAAGAGACAAGAAGTGAGTCGTCGAGAATCGAGACAATAAAGAAGTTTCGGAGGATTGAGACGAGACGAGATGATAAACCTTATTTCTTGTCTCGTCTCGTCTCAATAGCAACACTAGTTTGCACCGAAAGATGTAAAGGAAACTTTATTCAAATTTTATCTGAACATATTCATGGTAATATTAAGCGTGAAGTAGTCAATGATTTGTTCCATTTTAGGTAATCCGCAGTAAGTTATACGATGGCATGTTTAGTTTTCTTTGTTTAGAACGTATGTTAAGGAATAATTAAGCAAATAGGCTGTAAAATTGATGATCTGAGCCCTCGCGAGGGCTTCCTCTCCCTCAAATAACCTCGCCCTCATTGATATAAGGTCGAGTGCGAGCGAGGGCGATGGACAACTCCCTTCGCGAGGGTGAGGGTGCGCGAGGACGAGGACAAGTTTCCAGCACGAGGGCGAGGGCTAACTGTCATTACGAGGGCGAAGGTGCGCGAGGCCGATGGACAATTCCCTTCGAGAGGACGAGGCTGAATGAGGGTGTGGGCCAACTGCCACTGTGATGGCGAGGGTGAGTGAGGTCGGAGTAAAGTGAACATCTATGGGAGAAAATTTCTAGGGGCGTTATTTTTTCTTTAAATCGAGATTGAAGTATGGTATGCCAAAAAAAAAATGGCTGTCTACGAGAGATAAATTGAAGGGAAATGTTTCCTGAAAACAATGTTGATAACGCGACCAAGGTTTTTTTTTTTTTTTTTTTTTTTTGTTACGACGCTTCTGACACTTAGAGGAAGCTGAGGCTATTGCTTATTGACTACCAGCTCAATTCGTGCAGTTGGCTCGCGGGGCGCGCTCACTTGCTGATGACCCAGTACAAATGGATGTAGCCATATTGTTTAGTGAAATGTAGAATCTAGTTTCTAGACAGTTTGCTTACACATAACTAAATAGAGCTAATAAGCAGGGGTAGGGGAGGATTTTCTTGGGTCCGGGCCATAAAATATCTAGATAGGAACCTGCAAGAGACAATTTTCTGGAAATTTTGTAACCTGTAGTCTCCTATTTATTTTATATGAAAATATTGCTTCGTTTGACTTAAGAAGAATACTCTGTATGGAGATGAAATAAGAATTTAATATTTAAATCAAAAATAGATGTAAAGGCATTTTCATATGTCTTTTAAAATATTTCTTCAAATACATTAATATTTAGGTATATATGAGGGAGAAAAATAGTTTGAAATTTCCACACAAAAAAAATGCAATAAAAATCTTCGAAAGTTGATCTTTTGGAATTTTTATTATTCGTTAAGGGGAAACGAGATGTTCTATAAAATATAAAGGTGATCCCGCAAACCCTGGACTGTGGGCGTGAACCACAAAGCATGAATCGTGATTCAAAAATCCCACATCTATGACATCCTACTACGTGACCTAGGGGCGGGATTAATTTTTAATTTCCCGCAGGGGCGTAGCCCAAGACCACGTGACCTTTAACAACCAACCAGAATCGTCACGTGATCCAAATTCACCAATCAGTGACAAGTGAATCATAAATCAGTCCCTACTACTGATGTCGTAATATTTTTAAGGATGTATTTACTTACTTTCCTCCTGTTTAAAATATTAAAATTACATAAAAATACGTTTTCTTTTATTAGTGTTCAACAATCATTTGTGTGTGGAAATACTTGTGATTGTAACTGTTTTGTAAGACAAAGGAAATGTACAGATTGATTTTAAGAAAAATAAATGTGTTACAAACAAAAATGTTCAACTGATAGAGAACTGAACCTTGGTCTCTAGTTTGTCACCAGCGTCGTTTCAGGTTCTGTCAGGACGGGGCAAGACCCTCCGAAGTGCATAGGGTTTCACGTTTAGGATATTATTATTCTATTAATACATATTATTATACATTAGTATATTATTATACTATTGTTTAGAATGTATATATATCTCAAACTTTGGGGCCATATGCTCCTGCCTCCCCTGACAGCTCCCCGGTTAGAAGAATGGATACCCTATGGCCCTTCGAAGACTACGACACTTCGCGTGTCGAAGACGCGCGACAGGCTGTGTCGTCGCGTCGCTGATATTTGACACACACCCGCGACGCGACAGACGCTCACGTGTCGCGGGAATGTGACACTTTTTGAGCCAGAACAAGGGAACAATGAACTTTATACAGTTTACCTACAATTTTTAAATTGTCGTAATACTAAACAATCTGTTATATTCTTTAACGACAATGTGCAAGCTGCATATGTAGGAGTACATATGTAGCCTGGAGTTGGCGGTCTCCCTTGAGCCGCGGACTAACGCCGGGGCCAAGTCAGTATATTGCTCGGGGGCGCGGTGGCTCAGTGGTAGAGCGTTCACCTCCGGTGCTTGGGATCCCTGGTTCGATCCCAGCTCGCGCCGTGTGGACTTTGTCGTGGACAAACACCGTGCTCGTGGGTTTTCTCGAGGTTGTCCCGTTTCCTCCCACTTTCTTCATTCCACCGTTTCACTCATTTCTCATTATCACCGTCTCCTTTAGTCTAACCTGCATATCCGTGGGACGTTAAACTTAAAGACTTCATTTTATTCAGTATATTGCTAAATCCGCCATTGACTACCTTCATGCCTCGCAGCCTCACCTTACAAATATCATTATGAAGTGCCACGAGACACAAGCGTTATGTCTAAGTGCTTATAAAATATTATTTTTCATATTTCCGTACAGTATACATATTAACCCTTATCCGGGCAAGCTATTTTTGTAACGTAGACTGCAACTGGGGCCTTACCAACTCGAAATGTTCATAACTTTAACTTCGACTAAAGATAGAAGAATTCAGAATTTTATGGCATCGAAATATTTATGGTTATTAAAAAATTCGAAGAAAAATATGAAGCTACTGGGCCTGGGAGGCCCCGGTTGCCCGGATAAGGATTAAATACACAGGACATATAACAAAATAACGAAATGTTATAAAATTACATATTGGCCTGGGGGGTGATAGTTTGTGAATTTGTAAAATATATTTGGGAATATCTGGTCATTTGTGTATTTTTTAAAGTTTAATTTGAAATAGTAAAGTGAAGCGATGAACAAGATACTTTATGTTGCAATTTCCACCAAACAATTCATTGGCTTGGTATCGAATTTTGCAAAATGTAGAAAAGAAGTACAGTAAATGGCAACAGCCAGTGTACTTACCGATACGATTCTTCTCTTTCAATTGCATATCCATGAATTCACTATGGAATGCACAACACACTTTTCCCCGTGCTTTCGTCTTTTCAATTCTGTAGCTATAGGAATCACTGCTGGAGTTCCGTATACTAGGTTGTGTCTGAATTCTGTAATGAAAGCTTCTGTATGAAAAGCTTCCATTAAGCTCATCTTTCAGAATGAGTAATGTCTTTGCTGAAAAGTTAAATTGTGGCACTGTGGCGCATCTTCGACACACAAAGTCCCGTAGTATGCGAAGGTCTTAGTTTGTGTCAAGAAACAGGTTCCTGCAACAGGTCTGCGACAGTATCACGCTTGTCGCGTAGTGTGCGAAGGTCCCAAGCCACATCCTTTAGCAACAAGTGGGAATTCATTGCCCCGCGGCAAGCCTGCGACAGAAAAGGAAAATTCACTGTATTCGAAACACGAAATGTCGTAGTGTGCGAAGGGCCTATTACTTGGGTACTTACGCATGTTGGGTTACCTTCTATGGCTACTGTGGCAGAATATGGGCACCTTCTTGTATTTGCTACTTCATAAGCTTGAAACAAACAACTCTGGGAATAATTTTGCAGACCCAACCAGTTTTTCTTAAGAGCTTTTAAAGCAGATATTTAGTGTTGTAAATATACTGAAAACCTCATTATAAAATATTTAGTTTCCGTACAATCCCGTTCAGCGTTATCGAAAGTTTTTTTTTTTCTTTTTAGTAATTCAGTGATAGCAAAATCATTGACAAATAAGGGACACAAATTCCATTCTCTACCAGTTGAACAAGATATTGGTTTATCCCACATTTATATATTCTAACGACGAACTGAATCACAATAATTCAATCGTGAGTTTTGAGAGATACAATTAATTGCCAAACTCCAAGATATGATTTTTTTTTTTTTTTTTTTGTAATTCTTACTCTTGAACAGAAGGAAGTTCGTAAAATACGTCCTTAAAAAAAATACCACATCACACTTTACTCGCAATTTGATTTTACTTTATAATTAAAAAAAATCTTTCAACATACAGTATATGTGAACATATGCTGTGTGTGGTTGCATAACCCTTGAAAATAATATTGGCTGCTACATGAATTCGGAAAGTGATATTAGCCACTTTCGATAACTGATCCGTAATTAGTGCTTAAAAGTGTCTCTCCATACCCCAACTTCTTCTATACAATTCATTGTACAGTCCGCAGCAAAAAACCAGCAACATGAGCATGTAAGTTTACTGTAAAACGACGAAGTCTTTTGCTCCAAAATAAGTCTAGAGGGGAGGATGCCGAGGTTTCTCCTGGCGTGAATCGTGCCACTTAGATGTTAAGTTGATTCCCTGGGCTTTTGTTATGCGTAGTTTCACAATAGATTTACATGCTCATGTTGCAGGTTTTTTGCTGCGGACTGTACCATGCCGGAAGATTATGAAATATAGATATATTTAGATTGAGCATCTACTACCTCCTGTGTAATTCTTTGACCTGATTACAATAAATCCTATAGGTCTCTAACTATGAAGCTTTGAAGTTTATTTTCCGTCATTTTCGACAGCTTATAAGAAGGCGTTTTTCCATCCACCCAAGAGCATTTCCTGGATCTTGAGTATCGAAGTTTTGAACAAGGTGTATAATATGCTTGAAGACACGTGAACAACAATTGACAAACGCAAAGTGAATATGGCCGTCCGAAACTTTAGAAACTATTCGGCAAACCAGTTTGCGATTCACTGTTATAATATCGCCTTCTGGTCGGAAAAGGTTAATCGCACTCTATCTGGCTTCAATCCGAAAACCAATTCGGGCCGCACCAGCGACAGCAGTCCCAATATGCTTACACGAATGACACGAATGTGCTTACATAATCAAGTTCTCCTGCCACCGTTGTAGATGAAGGACCGAAAACGCTTGGTGGCATTTGTTAGTTTTTTTGGGGGGGGAGGGTTATAACATTCCAACATCTAATATTTTACTCAGAATTAATTTCAGCCAGTCGAAGTTTATTCAGAGACTTTTTCAAAATTATCTTTACTCAATTGCTTTTAGTATGTCCTAAGCAGTGGCGTATTTACGATTTTGTTTCGGGGGGAGGGTTGCCTGGAAATGTGAAAATTCTGCAAGATATTTCATTTGCTTTACTATAATAACAAAGATTTCGGGGGGTGTAAGCGCGGAAGCCCCCCCTTAAATACGCCACTGGTCCTAAGAAACGAATCTAATTAATATTACATTCGCTCACATTCGCCTGTAATACAATGCTATCCTAGTTGTAAATTTCAAGCTTAAGTTACTACTTCTATTCTTATTTGCTATATCAAACCCTAAATATCAGCTCTACCATCGCTGAAAATTCAAGAGTACGATAATCTAGTCCAACTTTCAGTGACATAACTAAGGGGAAGAAAACGGGGCTTGTGCATTGGGCGCCGGGTTGGTGGGGAGGGGGGGGGTAGCAAAACTGGGCATATATTTATTTTCACTATGAGGTAAGCGAAAGAGTTTTAGCAAACTAAATATCATTTAAAATACGTCAGAAACTTAAAAGGACAATATAGATTAACCAATCTTAGGATCATATCCATAGAGCATAAGTTAGCTTCAAAGTTATGTTTTGAAGACATTGTGAAAACTCTTGCAGCCAAAGAGTCCGCAAAATTAAAGTTCAGCTCTAGCTTTTTGTGTTTTCATTAAACTTACAGCGATTTAAGAATTTGTAAAATGTCCGAGATAATACTCGAGACAACAGCTTGACTGTTTGTCATAATTAAATATTCTATTCTAAAGCAATAGACTGTTGATTCATTTTACACGTATGCACATCCCGATATAGACCTAATTCCAAACATATTGTGATTTGCAGTTATTATAATAAGACTATAAGATTATGTCAAGCATGCTACTCTCACCAGATTATTTAGCAATCTAATACTAATTAGTTTTATGTTTTACATTGTACTGAAAGCTAAATTATGTACTGCAATTTTGAAATCAAGCTTTATCACTTGAAGAAAAAATGGAATAGGAGAATTAATGTGTGATGCCAATATCAGGTACACTTGGGTAGCGTTTTGGTTTGGTCAGGGGGGGACGCTAAGGCGAGTTCTTACCCCGGGCGATAACTAGTCTTGCATCGCTGTCAACTTTGAAAGTTGGATTTTAGACAACCGTGAGGGCGTTAATTACACGAAAGGCGCTGCAATTACGAGTTCCAATAGTGATGAGCGCAAGAGTCTTGGTCTTGCAGTTTTTCCAAGAGTCTTGCATGCAAGACCAACACCAAGACCAAGGGATGCAAGACCAAGACCAAGACCAAGACTCTTGCGCAAGAGTCTTGCACAAGTACTGGCACTACTTGAATTTTTTATAGAATATAAAAAAGAAGGGGAAAAATCATTACGTCTTTTACTTGAATTTCTTGGCTTCAGTAAAAATGCCGCAGGAGTGAATTTGTTCCCAGTAGTTTATACAATCGTGTGAGTCGATCTGCCCCTGTAGTATATAGCTACAGTATGTCGTTTGCTGAATTGATTGTTCATTTTCTGTAGATATTGCTTGTTTTCAAGATACACAGGTTTCATCTTGCGCCATGTGAGATTTTTTGGTGGACAAACACCGTGTGTGTGGATTTTCTTGGCGTTTTTTCCGTTTCTTACTACTTTCTTCATTCCACCATTTCAGTTATTTAGAGCATCACCGTCTCCATTAGCCTTGGTGCATAATCAAAGGATATTAAACTAGATACTTCATTTCATTTCAAAGCATATTTTAGTGGTGTTCTTCCAAAACTAAAGAGAAATATAGTATTGGACATCGCTAATTCCGTACACCATAGGTGCCGACTACATGGGTATAGCCTTGGCTCCGAGACTCAAGCATCCGTTGGAAATTTTTAATGTGTGCTCATAAAATTAATATCGAAATAACATTTTCATGTCATTGACAAAAACTTAGTGCATGTGACCTCAAGTTTGATTTCATGGGCGGATGCTTATAAGTTGATTAATTGTTTATCAATTTAACTTTTAGCCTCCTTAGATATACGGCACACCGAGGATTGAGCGATATAACATTATACTACAACAATAAATCTATATTATAAAATTGAAAGTGACTATGTTTGTGACTAATCTCTAATCCTAATGTCTTGAACCACCCGACCGATCTCGATCAAATTTTCAGCATAGATGAGATTTGGGTCTGGGAGTGTTTTCATCATTTCACTTTGGCGGTAAACTTAGGGGAGAGGAGAAGAGGGAGTTAAGAAATAGCAAATAAAACTTAATAACTCTTGAACCAAACGACCAATCTCGATCAAATTTTTAACATAGATGAGATTCAAGCCTGAAATGTTATTTCTCAGTTCACTTTGACGGAACAACGTAGGGGAGGAGGAGGAGGAGGGGAAGATATACAAAAATTAATCTTTTCAAGACGGCAGGGATTTCAAGAAAATCGTAGACCTTTATTTTGGCGGCCCTAGAACCCGTCCTAATTCTTCCATGGGTATGAATTATAACTTGTTGGAACGCTTATGAAACAAAGATTCTAGTAAGATAACCTTTGAGGCTACCGTGCCCAACACGTAGAAGAAGAAGAAGAAGAAGAAGAAGAAAGAGAAAAAGTGAAAAAATTATTTTTTTCGAAATTTGTGAGAGTCTGGCAACACTGTTTCTAGTCGTACGCTAGAAAAAATATTCTGACCTGTAGGCCAGACACATATAATAATTATACCAAAAAATGAAGGCAAAGGTACACTAGCTAGGTAAAAAAAATCGGAAGGTAGAATCTAGGTGAATCATCCTGTTCCTATTCTCCCGAGAAATTTTCGTCTACCCTTACGTTGGCGACGCCCCTAAATGTCACACATAAACAAACCATACCTCGTTGGAAACCTTATAGAACAGACATTTCAGGAAAGTAAGTTTCGTGTCCCTCGGACCAAATTAGTAAAAGAAGAAGACAAAAATCTTTTTTTTTTTTCAAAAATACATTTCTTCAGATTTTGTCAGACTTTGGCAACGCTGTTATATACCGTACGCAAGCAAAAAATCTCAGATTTACGCCAGACACTGGAGACAATGATATCAAAAAATGAAGGGTTTAGATTCCAGATTTTTTGTCCGACTATGGCAACGCTGGTATTTGTCGTCCGCAAGGAAAAAAAATTCTCACATTTACGCCAGACATTGGGAACAATGATATAAGAAATGAAGGGTTATGTACAATAGGAATGGAGGAAAAAATTCGGAACATCCAACCTACGTGAATCATCCTGTATTTTTTTAGATTGATTGTGGTATACGCTAACATTGGCAAGTTTGGCCACGCTCCTAATTGTCACAAACATATCAGCTATACCTCGTTGGAATCCGTATAACACACACATTCCAACAAGGTAACTTTCGTGTCTCTCGGGCTAAATTAGTGAAAGAAGAAGAAGACGAAAATCAAAATTTTGGTTGGAAAATCTATTTTTTAAAAATTTGTCGCACTTTGGCAACGCTGTTATTTGTCGTACGCAAGGAAAAAATCTCACATTTGCGCCAGATATTGGGGACAATGATATAAAAAATGTTTGGTGTAGGTGCAATTGAAATGGAGGAAAAAATTCGGAGCACCGAATCTACGTGGATCATCCTGTATTTTTTTCGATAGATTGTGCTATACGCTAATATCGGCAGGCTTGGCCACGCTCCTGATTGTCAGAAACATATCAGCTATACCTCGTTGGAAAGCTTCTGGAACAGACATTCCAACAAGGTCACTTTCGTGTCTGTCGGGCCAAACTAGTAAAATAAAAAGAAGACAAAAATGATTTTTTTGGGGGGGGGAAATCAAGTTTTTCTAAATTTGTCGGACTATGACAATACTGTTGTTTGTCGTATGCAAGAAAAAAATTCTCACATTTACCCCCGTTGTGAACAATTGTGCAAAAAATAAACCGTGTAAGTGCAATATGAATGCAGAAAAATTCTATCTTACTAACGACAGAGAATAAACTCGCATTGGCTCAGCTAACATTGTTCGTCGAAAGATCATTGCTTCTTTAGGAAGATTTTTTCTAAAACTAAATAACTTCTCAACGGAGGGAGTTGAAAGAAACGTATTGCATATTTACGACCATTAGGTTCAACTGATAGCTACAGCTAATCTTGACCAGGCTAAAAATAGAACGGTGCGTTCGGAAGTGATAACTGTTTTCCTTTCGATGTCTCTCTCTCTCTCTCTCTCTCTCTCTCTCTCTCTCTGTGTGTGTGTGTGTGTGTGTATGTGTATGTGTATGTTTCTGTCTGTCTGTCTGTTCTATAAGTTACCTTGTTGGAATGTCTGTTCTATAAGCTTTCCAACGAGGTATAGCTGATATGTTTTGACAATTAGGAGCGTGGCCAAGTCTGCCAATGTTAGCTTATACCACATCGAAAACATACAGAATGATTCACGTAGGGTCGGCGTTCCGAATATTTTTCTTCATTCCTATTTCACCTAAACCCTTCATTTTTCTACATCGTTGTTTTCAATGTCTGGCGCAAATGTGAGAATTATTTTCCTTGCGTACGACAAATAACAGCGTTGCTATAGTCCGCCAAATTTCGAAAAATTTGAATTTCCCCCAAAATTTTCATTTTCCTCTTCTTTTTCTTTTACTAGTTTGGCCCGACAGACACGAAAGTTACCTTCTATAAGCTTTCCAACGAGGTATAGCTGATATGCTTGTGACAATTAAGAGCGCAGCCAACCCTGCCGATATTAGCGTATAACCACAATCTATCGAAAAAAAATACCGGATGATTCACGTAGGTTCGAGGTTCCGAATTTTTTTCTTCACTCCTATTGCAACTACACCATTCATTCTTTTATATCGTTGTTCCCAATATCTGGCGTAAATGTAAGATTTTTTTCCTTGCGTACGACAAATAACAGCGTTGCCATAGTCGGACAAAATTTCGAAAAAATTGATTTTCCACCCAAAATTTTGACTCGTCTTCTTCTTCTTTTACTGGCTTGGCCCGAGACACACAAAAGTAACATTGTTGGAATGGCTGGTCTATAAGGTTTTCAACGAGGTCTGGTTTGTGTGTCTGTGATAATTAGGAATGTCGCTAGGGCTCTCAACGTTAGAGTACATTACAGTGGATATTGAATAATATACAGGATGTGTCACGTAGGTTCGGGGTTCCGAATTTCTTTTTCCATTCGTATTGAACGACGGGTTTGACTTTTGTGTATCATTGTCCCAAATATCTGTCGTAAATGTGAGATTTTTTTTTCTTGCGTACGATGAATAACAATGTTGCCAGAGTTCCTCAAATTTGAAATATTTCTTGTCTTTATAAGAAAATATACAATAAGAAAAAGGGTAAAGTCAATACCACTGCTATTCACCCCTCTCAAGCTCAAAAGTCATGGACTGGGTATGGCTAGTTAGTATGTTCATTTGTCTCTGTGGATGCCATTTTTTATCCTTGTAGCTCCATTAGGGGAAGTACCTCCCCCAAATTCTGAAGGGTGAGAGGGAAAACTATAAACACCCAACTTTGCCCCCTCCCCCTTCACGGCGGGACCGATTACATGAATGATATACACAGGATTAGAAAGTTCCATCCTTTCTGAAGAGATACATACCAAAATCATATCTCTAGGTTAATTAGGAGTTGAGCTAGAGAGATTTGAATTGCTGGCTCAAGGGTTGAGCCGTTCGTCCTGAAAAGGTATATATAAATAAAAATAAAAGTGACTAAGTTTGTGAGTTAATATCTCTTGAACCACCCAACCGATCTCAATCAAATTTCTACCACGTATGAGCTTCGGGAAAATTTTTTTAGAGTTTCACTTTGATTGTAGAACCTAGGGCTGGAGGAGGGGAGGGGGATATATAACTGAATAGCTCTTGATTCACCCGACCCATCTCGATCAAATTTTCAACATAGATGAAGTTCAGGTCTATAACAATTTTTATCGTTTTACTTTGACGGTGCAACGTAGTGGGAGGGGAGGAGGGAGATATATGTAAAAAAAGAAAAAGAAAAAATATAAGTGACTGTCTTTAGGACTTCATCACTCTTGAAACCAGCCGATCAATCTCAATCAAATTTCCAACATAGATCAGGTTCGGAATTGGGTGGTTTTTATCATATCATTTTGACGGTAGAACTTAGGAAAGGAAGAGGAGAGGGTAAATTTACAAAAATAAATAATATCTCTTGAACCACCCAACCAATCTCAATCATATTTTCAACATAGATGAGGTTCGGACCAGACAAAGTTTCTGTCATATAACTTTGGCGGTGCAGCTTAGAGAAGTGGGAGGGGAGAGATATTTAAAAATGACCGATATTAAAGTGGAATCTATATTTTATTGGGTTGCTGAGATAAACAGTGACACTTCCGATGCTGTTTAAATGAAAATTCAACCCCATAGCTTGGCGGAGGGAAGGGAAGATATATAAATGATCGAAAATGACGAATATTAGTGTAGAATCCATACTTTTCGAGGTCGCTGAGTTGAATATTGACACTTCCGATACCGTTTACTACCAAATTCAGCCCCGTAACTCGAGGGAGGGGTAAATACATAAAAATGATCAAAAATGACCAAATATTAGTGTCAAATCCATAGTTTTTGGCGTCGCTAAGGGGAACAGTGATATTGATCCGTTTAAATATAAATTCAGCACCGCAACTTGCGGGAGGGGGAAGAAGGATATATATATATATATATATATATATATATATATATATATATATATATATATATATATATATATTATCGAAAATTACCATTATCAATGCCGAACTCATGGTGATCGAGGTCGAACTCATGCTGCGAATAGTAACACGATGTGCCTCGCAACATGGAGGAGGAGGAGATATATAAATTTATTGAAATGACCTATATTAGTGCCGAATCCATAGTTTTCGGGGTCTCTGAGTTGAACAGTGACACTTCTGATGCCGTTTAAATTCAAATTCATCCCCAACAACTTGCGGAGGAGGAGGGGAGAGAAATATAAAAATCATCGAAAATGTCTTATATCAGAGAGCACCTTAGTAATAGTAAAAGGTGACTGACTAACGAAATATACGATTTTTTTTTAAATTTAACCCAACCAAGTGGGTAATTGATGCTAGTAAACCATATTCACAAATGAAACTGATTTTGTACAGTTATTTCAAATAACTTGGAATTTGATGCCGTTATTTTGTATTTCTAATATAGGTCAAAATTATTTATATAAATTGAGTTTAGACAAAAGACATAGACAGTTCAGTCGTTTTCAGTTTTCACTCAAATTATTCTATAAGATTAAGAGGTTTGATTATAATAATTAATATTTTAATTTTCTCTCTTTTTTTTGGTGAAAATTGCTAAACATATCATCATCATCATCATAGCTATTCTGCCATTATTAGCAGGGTACTTGCTGCAGCTGAGAAGCTTCCATGTACGGTAGTCCTCAGCTAGTCTCTTCGTCTTCGCGTAGCAATTTTCTGTTTTAATACCTTCCTTCAACTACAATCTCCTTCGTCCCTCCCTCTCTTTGCTTCTACCATACCCTCTAGCACGTCCCTCATAATACAGTTCTTCCTCAGCCAATAGCCCACCCAGTTTCTCTTCCTCCTCTTAACAATATCTAAAAATTCTTCTTTTCTCCCCTACTGCTAATATTTCTAACACCTCATTCGTTTCCCGTTCAACACAGCTAACTCTCTCCTTTTTTCTCCATGTCCATGTTTCGAAAGCTTCCAATTTTTTAATCGCTTTTGCGTAATATTAATCTTTTTCTCCCATTGAGTACATATTGGAATCAGTAAAACAAAATCTCAATATTTAATTGGAAGCTTGTTTACTACAAAGATTAGCTAATTGTGGTTGAAAAGGAAGCTCTGACGCCTTTAGAGTCTAAAATTAATTTTGCAATTCATGGTATTTCTGTGCCGTCTTGATTTTCTTTCATGCGTCTCAGAAGTAGCCTCACCAGTTTGGGAACCAGTGGAGTGTTGGATCTGTTAACAAGTATAAACAGATTACGAAACTTGATTTATCTTATAAGTAATGAAGCGTGGGCACCCATTAAAAACTATAAAGATCATCACCTATGTTGTACACTATGATCATACTTACAAGAAGGTAAACTATATTAAATTTAGAAACATGCTTTGTATTTCCGTTACTATTGGCGCATTGTAGAATTTATTATCCCTTATATCCAGAGTAAAATTTACCTATGAAAAGCATAAGATTTCTTAAAAGTAAGACTTGCAAGACTCTTGCAAGCAAGACCAAGACCAAGATTGGATGTGCAAGACCAACACCAAGACCAAGACCACCCCGGTGTTGGTGTTGGTCTTGCATGTGCTCATCACTAGTTCAGATGATAGTATTGAATTATTTTCTGATTTCTAAAGTTTTATATTATTAATTGTTATTATTATTATTATTATTATTATTATTATTATTATTATTATTATTATTATTATTATTATTATTATTTAGTTTTTAGCCCTTTAATTATTTTCTGCAGTTTTAGCGCTTTTGTTGAAGATGGTTAATATATATATTAGTTTTCATAGTTTCTGAGGTACTGTCAATATATATATATATATATATA
Source organism: Thermobia domestica (assembly GCF_964235325.1). Lineage (NCBI taxonomy): Eukaryota > Metazoa > Arthropoda > Insecta > Zygentoma > Lepismatidae > Thermobia > Thermobia domestica. The sequence goes on from NC_137471.1 coordinate 41,238,522, forward strand.
TATATATATATATATATATATATATATATATATATATATATATATATATATATATATATATAAAAGGGCGCCCATGTTGTGGTTTGCAACGAGGGGGCAAGAAAGAGCGACATTTCAAATATAGTTTCAAAGTTTGCTGTAACTATTTTAAATATTAAATTGCGTTTTTGATATTCTGAAGTACAATTTCCTCTTGGGGGGAAAGCGCCGCACCTTGCTCCCCTGATGGGCGCCCTTGTATATATATATTAGTTCCAGCGCCCTTGTATGTATATATATATATATATTAGTTCCAGCCAATTTTGAAGTTACTAACAATGAATATTCTAATATGAATTGTTCTAACAATAGATTTTTACAATCCATTCTCCTTGGATTTAGATGTGCTTTGCTGAGTTTTAAAATAGGACGTGTCGTAACATACCTGACTGGAAAAAGTGAACGAACAATCAATTTTACTGTGAATATTTATTTAAATGGCGGCGGTAAGTATTCTAGCGTCGTAATCTCATGTCAAACATTGAAATGCCAAACATTTCAACCGCAGAGTGGGGGGCAAGAAGACCAATTTCCTCTCCTGGATTTTCGAAGGGGGATTAGTTGTTCGAAATCATGACAAAAAGTTTTTTTTCCTAGTCATACGCAACACAGTATTTAACGTATTTATATCAAATACTATTAATACTATAGTATATTTTCTGTAGTTAATAAAGTTATTATCTAATGTAAGTATCTGGTGGTTGGTTTTCATGAAGTACTAACCACGTGCATGTATTAATATATATAGTGTTTCAAAACAACTCCGACAGCGTTTGGGAGGTGATTCCTGACACCAACATAAGACAAAAAGTGTAGACCATCCTGGGTACACAAATGCTTCCTGTCAAAGTTATAGGCTGCCGAAAACATGAAAAAATGAATTTTGAAGGTCCATAGCTCCAAAACTATGGGACCTACTGTAGTCTGGTCAGTATTTCACTTAGGAACTAGTATGTGCCCTATCCAAAAATTCATGTTTCCAAATCCTAAGGCACTCACGAAGCATTTTTTATAGAGGGAGTTTTGCTACAAGCATATAATTTGAAATACTCTCAAACTATCTTTATAAAAATTGTTGTGGAAGTACCGTAGGATTCCTAACCATTGATTTGGAGCTATGGACCTATAAAAGTTCGTGTTTTCATGTTTTTGGCAGCCTGTAACTCCAAAAGGAAGCATTTGTGCACCCAGGTTGTTATATACTTTTTGTCTTATCTTGGTGTCAGGAATCACCTCCCAAACGTTATCGGTGTTGTTTTCAAACTCCCGATATATATCAAGACAAAACTGAGGGAGGTATCACGTATATATATATATATATATATATATATATATATATATATATATATATATATATATATATATATATATATATATATATATATATATGTGTGTGTGTGTGTGTGTGTGTGTGTGTGTAATTTATGACTTCACTTGTGTTTCGGCCTTTTGAAAAAAAAATAACGGGACTCATCCCTAATTTCAACTGTCAAATAAATTCTTAGAATATAACTGGTGCAAATAACCAGTCGAAATCTAATTTACATGCTCTCTTTTAATTTGTGAATTGTAAGACTCATATTACTTGGGGCATAAGACTCGATTGTGATAGTCCCATAAACTCGGGCTAATGTGGACCGAAGGGTGACCGAGTTTGTAAAAATGCCCTGTTATCGGGAATTGGGTTAAAAAAGAAGAAGTTCGAGTGTTACCTCAGAAAGTAGAGTACTGTACTTGTATGTATTGGTTGTCCAATTACACTTAAACAAAGGAAAACTGCGTACTTTATGAAAATACTATACATGAAAATGAATTTAAGTTTTACGTCCCATGGTATGCCGGCTAGGCTAAAGGAGATGGTGATAATGAGAAATGAATGAACTGGTGGAATAAAGAGACTGGGAGAACCCCGAGGAAACCCACGCACACGGTGTTTGACCACCAAAAGGTTCACTTGGCGCGAGCTGGAATCGAACCAGGGACCCCAAGCACCAGAGGTGAACGATCTACCACTCAGCCACCGCGGCCCCGAAAATGAAAATTAATGAATAAACACTGTACATTAATTTACCTGATAAGACAGACGTCGCAAAAATACCAGGCAATGACCTTTAACGAGTCTGCGTGTGGTTATCGAGTGCAGAGTTTTAGGTACCCTACTGTATTCTATTAAACTCAGTTTTGTCACACTCAGTCAGATTGCAAAAAGTCGGCCGGACAACGTATATTCCATTGGCTGACATTCGGGCGGTGATACTTCCAGTGCCTTATTTGTTGATTTTTTCTTTAAAACTCCAGGAGAATTGTATGATGGAACAGGGAGTTCTATTAGTTAGAATGTTTTACAGACCAGATTACCCTTGTTGCGTGTTAACAAATAACCCTCATGGTTAAGCAGTTAGCGTACGCGCCTTTGGCGTGGAAGACACGGGTTCGATTCCCAGCAGAAGCTCATGTGGTCCGAATTCCAGGTTAATCAGTAGGTTCACGTCTCATATAACCTCGCTGCTGAACGGGACGTTAAAATCAACTCAACCAACAAGTGGACATCCTTTTTTCTTTCATATACCGTACTTCAATCTCAATTTTTTTAATATGCCGCCCTGGGCCCGTGCTACTATTACCGGCGGAAAAATAGGGGCCTGATATCAACTATAATAGCTTATAGTTAATATAATACTAATAATACTAAAATAAAGAACATTAATATACTGAGGGGCGTTATTTAAGGATTTTCGAGAATGCTCCCTTGCAATGCAAATGTTCATTTTCTTCGAGCCTCAATCAACCTCAACCTAATCATAATTTTGTCTTTTAACCTTACTTTCATTATTGCACACGAGAGTAAGTGAGAAAGGGCTCGGGAGTCGCAATTTCAAGTTCTTCCTCTGTGCCTTCTTGTCTCGATTCCGAAAATTGTATTTTTAAATTCGATACGGGGCGACTAATAGGGTCTATGACAATTCTTGGTCTTGTTTTCGAGACGGCAATTGAGACGAGATGAGACAGATCTCGAGTCTTGTGAGGAACACTAATTCACTAAAAAGCTTTTAGATCTCAAACAATTGCTTTAGTGTTACATAATTCGTACTATTAAAGCTATAAATTGGCAAAATGATTGTACGAACACAATGACGATCCTTAATCAACGTTTAATCATACAAAAGTCATTACACAATATACTCCAAAAATACATTTAGTTGAAATGTTGTTATATCACAACCTTCTTAGACCTCGTGACGCGCATGGATTCTGGTAACTTGTATCATGAAATTAAGAAAAAAAAAATCAGGTCTTAAATTTTCAAAACTAGAGGCAAAACCAGACAGGATTCTTCGGAAATAGAGGCAAGGCGAGAACATATTCTTCAAGAATATATGAGACGCAGTGCCGTCGCGTTGAAAATCAGCGCCCGTGGCGAGAGTATATGACGTCCTCCCCCCCCCCGTACATATGAGTGACTTTGACAGACCATGGTTGGCGCGAAGCGTAAGAAAATTTTCAAAAATAAACCTTGCTTTTCCTTGATTTTCAGCACTTTTTATTGCTTTTCCCTTCCATTTAATATACTGTATGTGGGTGCACATGCATTTTCCTAACATGAGTAACATTATAGGACCAAATTTTGCACCCCACTTACTCTGGCGCCCGGGGGCCGTCCGCACGGCACGCACTGATGAGACGATACTTCTACATGATTTACAAGACGGGAACACCTTACTGCTTATTCATACGTAGTCACTGAGTGACGCAACTCGGTGACTCAACTGCATGTGAAGCATTACATTAAATTGTAGTATTCGTACGAGGCAGCTGTAGTTGTCGCTGTAGTTGTCGTCACTAAAACGGTTGCCGTCACCGACCGCTCTCGCGCAACTGTCTCGAGCAACTCTCAGTGTCCGTCGATCGAGGAAAAGCATTGCTTTAAATTGTAGCTTTCGCACGGGAACACTGCAGTGACCGTCACCGCACAAGGTTGCCAGTGTTATGTTGATGCCAATATATGTTTTTTTAAAAAAATGCTGATAAGATGAAACATGCACATTAGACATTTCCGTCCTGCACTAGTCGCGGGTTTTCTACTCCTCCCCGATGGGAGAAACTTTTAACACAATAGAAAATAATAATAATGAAAACGCTTATTTTATGCATACCTTTATTTCGTTTATTCTATAAATTTTAATGAATTTTCATTTTGCATATGCTGTGAAGAAAGACTTGAATTGCTGCAAATTCACGATCTGTTTTTGTTGTTTTAAATAAAGTTACAGAGAATGATGAGTTTGAGTTTTATAATATGCATTGGTGCAATAATGAAAGAAATTCGGTTTGAATTTTTGGCCGTAATAGTTTGAATATTCAAACACAGAATTTCATTAAAATACAGTGCTCAAAAATTTAGGGGATCAGCTGAAATATCACACAAGACCTTAAGATAGTGTATGGACAAGCTTGTGTTTGACTCATATATATCATACAAGAAGGAATGCTTTAAGATACACTAGAAAAATGGGGCACATACTGGTGTTGGGGCACGGAAAACTTGTTCACATGGCTCATAAAACAAGACGGTTATGTGTGCACCTCTCAAACTGCTCACAAACAGGCAAGGCAACAACACTGATTGTTCCTTAATATGACGTATGATCAGCTCGAACAGCCAACACAGCCTCGCACCTGCGCGGCATGGATTCAATCAGATTATCGATGAGTTCTTAGGGGATGTTGTGCCACTCATCCAGAAGAGTGACTTCCAGCTCTGGAATGGTTGTTGGAGGTGCTGGCCTAGCAGCAATTCGTTTGCCAAGCATATCCCAGACATGCTAAATTGGATTGAGATCCGGAGAGCATGCTGGCCACTTCATCCGAGCGATACCCTCAGCTTCCAGCATCTCATCCACCAACCGAGCTCTATGAGGACGAGCATTGTCATCCATGAAAAGGAACGACTCACCAATGGCACCAGCATAAAGAAGAACAAGAGGTTGCAGGATCTCATCCCTATGCCTGAAAGCCGTCAAAGAGCCATTTCGGATGATGTGGAGCTCAGTACGCCCACCAATGCTGATTCCTGTCCACACCATCAGTCCACCACCATGATTCTGGGATCTTTCTAGCACAAACATGGGATTGTGTTGTGTTCTACGGTCACTGCAGATGAAAACACGTCGATTATCAGGCTCCACACTGAATCGAGACTCGTCAGAGAATAAAACATAGCCCCATTCATTGCGTCCGATTCCACGATGTTCCTCCGCCCACACTCTTCGATCAATACAGTGTCGTGCAGTTAATGGGACACACACATTATAGGTCTACGTGCGTAGAGGCCACTTTCTCGAAGCCGATTGCGGACCATTTGAGTGAATATTGTGCGTCCTGTTGCTGTTCGGAAGGCTCGCTGGAGCAGAGTTGCATTCTGACGCCGGTTTCGACGGGCTGTTAACAAGAGATAACGATTGTCTCTGGCTGTGGTTGCTCGTGGCCATGTCATGGTGTTCTTCGAACAATTCCAGTTGTTTGGAATCGATTCCACAATCGGAAAATCACACTTTGTGCCGCTCCTATAGCATTTGCCACCTCCTGCTGTGACTGCCCAGCTTCCAAGCTTTCGATAGCTCGCTATGCCAGCGATTGTGACAAATCACGTTGTTGCGCATTTCACTACGTGGATTTGTGTCGCACTAAACACTCACAATGAGAACAGAGGTATCCTGGAGCTTGAATGTGTTGGCAGCGGCACACTACAAAATTACCTCTGGTAGCGCTACGTCACTGATCACTTGCACAGGTGTTTCAAACGGTTCATTTCCACGTTGTGTTTTCATGCTAGTGGATTTTAATCCGAACTGGACCAGATAGAGTGTTGTCACATTATTCGTAAGAAGTTTTACATGAGTTTTCATCTGATCCCCTAATTTTTTTGACCAGTGTGATTAAAATAATCGGATTGTTGAAATTTATCTAGGTTGATATTGTGACAAAGTGTTGAGGAAAGAACATGTACAGCAGGAATACGGGAGAAATGACGTACACCATACTCACTGGTCTCTTCGTAACGTTAAAATTCCATTTAGCTTCGACGACCAATGATTAAAGCCAATAGACTTGCTAAAACAATTATTATTTGAAGAGTATTTAATTTGACTTCTATTATTATTATTATTATTATTATTATTATTATTATTATTATTATTATTATTATTATTATTATTATTATTATTATTATTATTATTATACTTTTGCACTTTTCTTCGTGTTGCTTATTAAATTTTCGTTCAAACTGCTTCCCTCAAAATGTTGCGCCCCTAGACCCGGGCCTAGTGGTAAATGCAACCCTGCCTAGTCGTCTATTATGTTTTGTACTTTGGGTATTAGTCATTCAAATTAATCATAAGATTTTCAGCCACCCCTAATGCCAAATGAATCATTTCTGGGTCTACGTTTATTACTACTATTATTATTATTATCACGTAGCGGGACTAATAATATTGTACTGTTAGTACGTCCGTCCGTTACTCCCACGATAACTGTTGGACAAGTACCAAATTTTTATATTCTGTTTTTGCAATAGATATGTGGAGCGATTATGGTATCTCTTCCGAGTTCGTCTTTTTTACCTTAAAGTTACAGCTAGCTCTTCTTCTGGCGTAATACTTGTTCTCATCACTGTGTCAATCCCTGTAATATCTGTCCGTATTAACTCCAGAATTTCGTCAAATGAAGGTTTCGACATACGAAAGTAGTTGAAGAACTTCATTTTGTTTGCACACAGACCACGATACAAAGTATGATACAAGCCAGTTGCAATCTCGTTTATAGCATAGGATGCTCTTACATTCTTTTCCCCCCTCTGCGTTTCTTCTTTTTGAGCAGCAAATGAATACGAAGCGCAACAGCCATTTCTCAAACTGGAATAACTTGGGACGGTAGAAATTATTCTACGAACCATATGAACTGAACAGTCGCCGAATGGACACTGCAATCTCGAACCATGAATAGCTATATGTGTGTTTCTGCGTGTTCCGTGTATTTCTATGTGTCCTGGCAACACCATACATAAGGGAGGGAAAAAACAGAACAGAACAAGAGGCCTTGGTATCCGCTGCCGGTTGCCTGGTCTGTATTTCTTTTCACAAGCAGTGACGCAACTAAGTCACGTCACTCGGTGACCACGTGAGAAGTCAGTATTATGTCTCGTATAGTCTCATTTCGTGGGCAACGTTATTCTCTATGACTACCCACATAAACATTAATGATGTAATGTGCGGTCATGCGTGCAGTGTCGGACTGGCCAAGTTGAGGGCCCTTGAGTTAAGGATTATTCTATATATATAAACTTAACTCGTCAGTTGCAAAACATGATAAGTGACAAAATCATATGTTCTGTATGGAATAAATCTTTTCTTTTTCTGTAAACATAAAAAGTAAAGGAGACAAATGGTTTTGACTTATCATAGATCAAGGTGACCAGAATTTTCACTTGCGAAAACGGGACGAATACGAATCGGCTACGGGGGGGGGGGAGATATCTGACTTCCAGATTGCATTTTGGGACTCAGCAGTATTCTCAATTTACAAAATACACAAGTAAGAGTGATAACACACCGTTTCTAACTTTACGTGTACCACACAACAAATAATGGTTCCCGATTGCAAGTTCTACCCACCAATTCTTTAACTAGTTGAACACTCAGGATTCCCACTCAATTCCCACTTGAACCACAAACACTCAATTCCCATTTGAAAATTCAGAAGTTCTAGACATAGCTGAACCTTGGCAACGAGTGTTGGTACGGAAGAGAGTAGAATTTGCATTGACGATTTATATTTTGAATAATAATTACGGGACACCTAGGTCATTTTTACTTAATAACGGGACATTTAGGCGTCCCGTTAGAGAATCAGAAAAAACGGGACAACGGTTGGAAAAAAGGGACTGTCCCGGCTAAAACGGGATGTCTGGTCACCTTGTCATAGATCTTAGTCTAATTTCAACACCTTTCAGTTTAGAAAATGCCCTCTGACATGTGACTTGTGTGGGAGGGTAGGAACAAATTTGAAAACAATGTATAAATTACTAAACAAATCATTCTGTTGCGAAAGCTGAAACAGAAGAGAAAATGTACATGATAGACATTTAAAACACTTTTGATTATTCGCATTTTCATTTTACTTACATTTAGTTGGTGTGTCGGATTCATTTCCGCTTTCAGACTCAGGTCCGCTGAATGGTGTACACATGAGACAACAGGTAAAAACGAATAAGCGCAAGGGGCCGTTACGGACTAGAGGGGGCCTTCGCTAAGTATGAAGTTTTACTGTATCACGGGGCCGTAGCCGTACTGATATGAGCAAAGGGGGGGGGGGTCCCAGAAGACCTCTTTCGGAAAAGCGAACTTAGGCTTCCGCAACCTTTTTGGTAGGAAGACTCAAGAAAACATTTGCGATCGCGAAAATTCGACCAAGGCCTAGAGGTCCTGGGCCTCATGATCCCTGCGGAGCCCCTCGGGCCGTTGGATATTGCCAATTAGCCAACGTGGCAAGTGCGGCACTGCATGTGTGTTTCAAGAGGATGCATACGGCCTCATGCAGAGTCGTTCTGACATGTGATTAGTGCCATACTAAAGAGTCGACTAACATATGTTTCCTGCAGTAGTTGGGCCTTTAGTGTGACGCTAATCATACATCAGAACGACCCTGCATAAGGCCCATAGCGTCCATGTCTTCCCCCCGATGTTATCCGGTTTCCTCGCACATTTTCATACCACCACTCATTTCTTAATCATTCACTTACATTACAGTGGCGGATCTTGAAGGTAAAAACTGGGGGGGGGGGCAGTCAGAACCCAGACTGTAATAGGTATATCATGAGTTTATTATAAACTTTCAAGAATATATAAAAATAGCTTAAATTAATTGTGTCAGTCAAAAACTGCAAGGCCTTCAGTTAGCGACTGACTAAACTATGTCTAACCTAGTGACTAACACGTGGTTAGTGCGCTATGTTATCCTGTCATGTTGTCATAGGCGTATAAAGAGCTTTCTAAACCTAGTGGCTATCTCGTCTTTTATTCACGTGACTCTCCAGTTTGCTTCATGACGCTGGCTGGAAGTTGAAAATTGAAAAGCATCAGCCGGGAATCGAACCTGAAACCACGCAGACGTGAGTTCAACGCTCTAACTAACAGACTATTTATTATACTATGTCCCAAGTGTTTCGTAACTTTGCAGTACAGCTCCTCTGCTGTTACGTAATGTACACTAAAGAATGTATGGTTACCTATAAGTGTATTGTTGTGCCGTAATTAAGCGTGTATCCGTTGAGGTATTCCATAGGTTACTTCCAAAGATACCATCAAATTCTAAAAGAAAAAAATATATGGAGTCACTGGGAAAGTATAGTCTTTTAAACAGAAAAAGAAATATGAAAATCGGTACACATATCAGGGGTGCCTACAAAGGGGGGCTGTGACGCAAACTGCGTCATTGAAATATTTGGGGGGTGTAAATATGTTTGAGGGGGTGTAAAAATTAATCGAAAAGTTTTTTTTCATGGAAGAACACCTACGGATAGACAATTGGCGGGTGCGTCATGGACATAAGGGGGGGCACCACTGCACGTATGTTGAAATTATGTATGAACATACGCAGGTTGAATTGTGAACGTCCTTTTTTCTAAATCGGCTAAAAATAGATGAAAATTTCTTTTCTTCTTCTTCTTCTTCTTCCTACGAAACAAAAAAAAAAAGTATCATACTTTTCCACACCATATGAATTCTGCTAAAATTGTCAGCAAACTTTGTTTTCACTAGTGTAGTACTCTGATGCTAAATGGGATCAATCCCATAATTTGATACCACAAAAGTAAGAACGAAAAACATTATTGTATATTATTTGCATTTTCCCATGTAATGCATAAAAAAAATCAAAATAACCAAATTAATCCGTGTATTAACCCTTGGAGTACCAAGTTGGGGTCAATTTGACCCCAGCAAAATATCTTCTATTTTTTATTGCATTAAAAATATATATGCTGAAATGGTCTTCTAGAAATGCTTTTAAGTGTACAAAATTATTCCAGAGACTCTTATAAAAGCATTCCTAGAAAACCATTTCAGCATATATATTTTTTTTAATGCAATAAAAAATGGAGGATATCTTGCTGAGGTCAAATTGACAGCATCTTGGTATTCCAAGGGTCAAAAGGATAAGCGTACATGTTTGCAGTATCGCTACACGGTGTACGAGTATATCTTAATGTCTTTCATTGCAATGTCAGACTTTCAAATGATTGTTCTAGGGTAAAAGTGAATCGGTGAGTTCGAAAACCAATCATATCCATCGAAACTAATTTTAGAGGAGAGACAAACGAAATAAATTAGTCAATATGCATCATTTTCATTTTTGGACAGTAGAAACTGCCACATTCTACGGTCCAAAAAATGAAAGAAACTATATATGTAAGATGCATATTGACTAATTTAGTTTTGTGTGTCCCGTCTCTAAAATTAGTTCCGATGGAGATGACTGGTTTTCGAACTCAACGATTCAATTATATTTGCAATTATTGTGCACCTACGAAGTTCAACTGTTAAACGAGGGTTATAACCAAGCTCGGTGAAAATGTCTGTTGCACCAACAACGTTCAAGATTAAGTCTCGGTCAAATGGTGGATAAACTTGGTTTTAGCTTCAACGGCCGAATTTGGGGGTTTAAACTTCGTTGATCCAAGTCAGTCCGTTTACATTCAATAATGTCTTTGTATTTTTCCACTAATGAAATTACAACACATTTCTCGTCTTCGGATTTTTTTTTTTTTTTTTTTTTTGCTCGTGATTTCATTATTTTTCGATCACAATTACAACTGAAATTAGACTACTCACAACTCTATGCACACAATCTCGAAAGTCGAAAAGACCGGTACACGGTATGCTTTCTTCATTTGTTACTTTGTTAAACGAAGATTACAGACAAAAGACGACAACCAATCAGAGTCGATTTTACAAATTGACCGAAGTTTACTTAAACGAGATGTACTGAACTTCGACTTTCAATGGTGCAACGAAAGTTCTGGAACCGCATTTAAACTTGAAAGTTTAATGTTGAACGCGTTCAAGTGAACGCTCGTTTAAACTTCGTTCGTGCACATGGCTTTTCTCGTAAGAGTTACGTCAGTAATTCAGCAGCCAATCAGGCGTGTTTTCGTTGCGCGTGGGTTTGTTTATGATAGTTTAGAAGTAAGGAATAACAGATAATTATAACAGGTTGTTTTTCCCTCAAGCGCTATCCCTCACTATGGTTTACAATATATTTGTGACGCATTTTTACTTGATATGAAGATCCATTTTATTGCGTTTTTGTTTCAGAATCAAGATTGGGATAATAATCCATTAATTAACGACGACGAAGCTGAGGATATCGACGATAATCCCCTTGCTCCACAGCGCTCACGCTCCGAAGTTCTTCAAGACATTCTTGGTAATAAATATTTGATATTTGATTCTATGCACACTTTTAAAAAATCATAAATGTTTACTCGAAATACATATAACTCTAAAAACATGAGTTGAAACAGAGGCCGATCCAGGGGGCGAACGGGGCAATCAGAACTTCAGAAGAGGAAACTTTCTTATTTTATATATAAATAAAACCCATCCCAGAGTTCGGAGCTCTTAAAAGTAGCTGTAAGTAGCAGTTAGTGATGAACGCAAGAGTCTTGGTCTTGCAGTTTGTGCAAGAGTCTTGTATGCAAGACTAAGACCAAGACCAAGACCAGGAATCTCGATGCAACACCAAGACCAAGACCAAGGGGTGTAAGACCAAGACCAAGAGTCTTGCACAGTATCGGCTCAATGGTAGAGCGTTCACCTATAGTGCATGGGGTCCTGGTTTGATCCCAGCTTGCGCCATGTGAGTTTTTTTGGTGGGCACACACAATGTGCATGAGTTTCCTCGTTTTTTTGTTTTCTCGTACTTTATTCATTTCACCATTTCATTCATTTCTCATCATCACAGTCTCCCTTAGCCTTGATGCATAATCGTAGGACGTTAAACTAGATATTTCATTTCATTCCAAAACATATTAGTGTGTTCCTCTTCCGAAACTCAAGAAAAATGTAGCATTGAATAACGGTAATTCCGTACACTATAGGGGCTGACTACATGGGTATGTATGACCTTTGCTCCGAGGCTCAGTCATCTGTTGGAAACTTTTATTGTGTGCTCATAAAATTAATATAGAAACAACATTTTCAGGGCATTGACCGCAGCCTTGATTGCATGACGGATGCTTATACGTTGAATAATTGTTTATTAATATAACTTTTAGTCTCAGGTATACGCCATGTCGGGGATTGAACGATATAACATTATACAACAATAAATAATCCTTATGCACAAGTGAGAGTTATTTTGTAGTTATTTCATATAACTTGGAGTTTGATGCCATTATTATGTATTTCTAATACAGGTCAAAAGTAATATAAATTGAGCTTACACAAAAGACATAGTTGAGTCGTTTTCAGTTTTCACTCAAATTATTCTAAAATATTAAGACATTTAATTATAATCATTATTATTTTAATTTCTTCTCTCTTTTTTGGCCAATATTGCTAAACATACCATCATCATCATCATATTCATCATAGCTATTCTGCCATTATTGACAGGTCACTTGATGTAACTGAGAAGCTTCGATGTACGGTGGTCCTCAGCTAGTCGCTTCGTCTTGACGCAGCAATTTTTTGTTTTAATACCTTCCTTCAACTAGTCTCATTCTTCCCCTCCCTCTCTTTTCATCCACCATACCTTCTAGCACTTTCCTCATAATACAGTTCCTCCTCAGCCAATGTCAAAACCAGTTCCTCTTCCTCCTCTTAATTACATTTAAAATTCTTTTTTTCTTCCCTATTGCTACTATTTCAACACCTTCTCATTCGTTTTCCGTTCAGCCCAGCTCATTCTTTCCTTTTCTTCTTCATGCCCACGTTTCGAAAGCCTCCAATTTTTTAATCGCTTTTGCGTAATATTAATGTTTTTCTCCCATTGAGTACGTATTGGAATCAGTAAAACAAAATCTCAATATTTAATTGGGAAGTTTGTTCAATACAAAGATTAGCTAATCGTGGTTGAATAGAAAAAAAACTGACGCCTTTAGAGTGTAAAAATAATTTTGCAATTCATGGTATTTCAGTACTATGTGCTGTCTTGATTTTCTTTCACGCGTCTCAGGGGTAGTCTCCCCGGTTTGGAAACCAGTGGAGTATTGGATCTGTTAAAAAAAAAAAAGTATAAGAAGATTATGAAACGTTGTGATTTATCTCATAAGTAGTGAAGCGTGGACACCCATTGGAAAGAAAAAGAAATAAATAAAGGTTATGTTATACATTGCCTATGTTATATACTATCTTCATACTTACACGAAGGTAAACTATATTACATTTAGAAACATATATTGCATATTCGTTACTATTGACGCATTGAAGAATTCATTACCCCTAATATCCAGAGTAAAATTTACCAATGAAAAGCATAAGATTTCTTAAAAGTAAGACTTGCAAGACTCTTGCAAGCAAGACCAAGACCAAGACCACCCATGTCTTGGTCTTGCATTTGCTCATCACTAGTAGCAGTATTACAACCCACCGCCCCTTCCCCCAGAAGTCCGTCTGGATCCGCCCCTGACTTGAAAAACATATCAGTTGAGTAAAGTTACGAACGAAAAGCACTCCCGTTATCACCAATTACACACCATTTTAGAGTCATGAAGAAATTTTGAAAAATCGCGATATTAGCCCCGAAGGGGTGAATTTACGTCTGCTAATAGCAAATGTGACCGCCTAGAGAACGTACTGCATGACTCATTTCTTGTCCCAGAGAAAGTGCTTCTTCCCCCCACTACACATTAAACTTGCTTTGATGAGGCAATTTATTGTCACTCTACCCACAGACAGTACTGCGTTTCATTACCTACACACCAAATTTCCTAACAAGAGTTAGACAAAACTGCATGCCGGCATATTTGACGGCCCGCAAATTCGAGCCCTGATGCAGGACCAGCATTTCACTGCAACAATGAATGATCAGCAAAAGAAAGCTTGGCTTACTTTCGCAAATGTAGCAGAAATCTTTGTGGGCAACCGTAAGGCTGCAAATTTTGTGGAAAATGAAGATGACATGCTGGACGACTTTAGAAGATTTGGTTGAAGAATGAGCGTTAAAGTTGATTTACTCCACTACCGTGGCTCTCAATTCCCCGACAATCTTGGGAAATTCTGCGAAGAACAAAGCGAACGTTTTCACGAGACATTAAGACAATCGAATCCTGATACCAAGGGCGCATGAAAGGCACCCATGCTTGCCGTTTATTGTTAATGCTTAAAGACAGAGTCCACTGCTAAGCATCGCAGTGTGTGTGCTCAAGACCAGGCACGTCGATCCAATGCCAAAACCACAAAAATGTGCTAAATTTGACTTTGAGCTATAAGCATTCAACTTACCACGAAAAATCAGTATATAGACTTAGGTACATGTTTTAGGAATTGACAATAACTTCTAATATACTCATATTTCACAAATGGGACTTTGTTATTGGAATCTGTGTGCACCAAATAACATAAAATTGCACTTAGGTGAAAATAGCAAAATTCGCACATTCGTGGTTTTGGCATTGGACCGACGTGTATCACACGTGACAATTATTTCTGCCCATTATTAGCAATGTTATTATACTGTATTACTTACGTAGTAAGGAATATTTGAAGTGTTCTTTTATTTTATAACAATGATAGAGCCTGTATTTTATCATGTGGAAAGAATCTTGTATTTTATTTGCTATGTATATAGTAAAATTTCCACATTTTGCACTTTTCTTTTGTGATTTTACATAAAGGCCTGACGCGATACGGAAAAACGGTTTTCAAAACTAATCAGCATGTTCGAATTGACAAAGAACAAGTGATTTCGTTTCCGAAACAGAAAAAGTCTCAAAACGCATATCAGTGTTATTATTATTTTTTTGCCAGCCAGCTGGAACAATTATTTCTGCCCATTATTATTATTATTATTATTATTATTATTATTATTATTATTATTATTATTATTATTATTATTATTATTATTATTATTATTATTATTTTCAATAACCAGGTGGAACAATTATTTCTGCTGATTATTATTATTTTTTCAATAACCAGCTGGAATAATTATTTCTGCCGAGTTTGTTAATGAAGACAATCCGTTTACATTTTAAAGGGTAACGGTGGCTTTAACGATGATTATCCTATTTTCTACTATTGAAGCAAAGGCGTATAATGGTAGACTGTTAAAAGTTACACATCGCGGCGTTAGATGGCAGCAGACGGCAAAATAATACGCAAAAAAGTTATTTACTTACTTTTGTGCAGATTAAGTAGTAGTAGTAGGAGGAGGAGGAGTAGAAATAGTAGTAGTAGGAAGAAGTTAGAAACCCCGCAGGGCTCGTTTTGTTCCACCTTGACTGACTTGATATAAATTCTGTGACAAACATAAAACAGCCGGCTAAAGTAGCGCGTAAAACAGCTGGCTAGGGAAACGCGCGAAAAAAGTACTCCCAGGAATATTACTCTCCGAGCCTGTCGTCATAAACGTTGCATGTTTTATATGATGTACTGTATTACGTGCAGATGCACATCAAAGTGTGTGTATGTGTGTGTGTATGTGGGTGTGTGTGTGTGTGTGTTGTGTGTGTGTGTGTATTCGTTACAGCAGTCGGTATCAGTCCGTCCTTTGTCCCCCTTGGATAAGATCCTGCGGGTAGACGCAGACATGTACGTAGGAATTTATTTTGTGGAGTCCAAATTCAAAATGAGGGTTTTAACCCTTTGTAGCACGGAGTTTCGCAAACGTTATGTAAAAGATGGTATAATATAAGTATCACCGTGCTTCAAAGAGTTAAATTTGTAAAGTTATTCCTAAAATTAGACTAAATTTACAGAGAAGTCCGAATTTCAGGGGATGGGATCCGTATCCCCAGGAACCACTTCCCTACGTACGTCCCTGGATAGAGGTATCATGAAACAAGTTAAGTAGTAGTCCTATCGATACAGAACCTGAAAAATAAACGAAAAAATTATAATCGTTAAAATTAAGAAATACAAATTCAACTGAATTCGAGTGATTTTTACGAGGCCAGCGGAGTGTAGCTTGAAATGTTCTGAATCTCTTTCTAATTCTATATAAAGTTAAAGTACTGTACCATGCATTGTTGAATTTCTTTACAGCAAGTGTATCTGAAGGATGTGGTACTGCTTTTGCTTTTAATTTCGTAAATGAAGTGGAGCATATGTAGGATTAATTATTAATATATAGGGTGATTATAAAGTTTCGATCTATTTCAGTGAAAAACGGATATTAGAATCAAATCTATAATGGTAATGTAACTCCTGACACGTAATTACCAAGAATCCATACAAACTACTAACTCAGAGTAATATATAACCAAACTTCCCGACTTAGCCTCCTGGTTGATTTCTTCGGACTTTTAATAATTGTATCCTCTTCCTGTTGCAGAGTGTCAGCTGACACCCTGGACCTACCTAAATGAAATGAAGGGAAATCTTTCAGTTTTACGTCCCACGATTATGACGGCTAGGCTGAAGGAGAAAGTGATGATGAAAAATGAATGAAATGGTGGAATGATTAAAGTGGAAGGAGGTGGGGGAACCCCCAGAAAACCCACGAACACGTGTTTGTCCACCATAAAGTTCACTTGGCGAGATCGAACCAGGGACCCAATGCACAAGAGGTGAACGCTCTACCACTGAGCCATCGCGGCCCCTTGAACCTACCGAAACGTTTCACATCCTGCACATTACCTATGGTTCTATTAGTTTTCGTGAGAACAGGCTTATGGCTTCAAAGGTCGCTTGAATATCCTGCGGTGTACGTCTCTCAAACCAGTCTCGTGGGGGCGCGGTGGCTCAGTGGTAGAGCGTTCACCTCTGGTGCTTGGGGTCCCGGGTTCGATCCCAGCCCCCACCAAGTGAACTTTGTGGTGGACAAACACCGTGCTCGTGGGTTTTCTCGGGGTTCTCCCGTTTCCTCCCACTTTCTTCATTCCACCATTTCACTCATCTTTCATCATCACCGTCTCCTTTAGCCTAACCGGCATAAGCGTGGGACGTAAAACTTAAAGATTTCATTTCATTTTCAAACCAGTCTCCTGCTTGAATAGTTTTCGATTACTTAGAAAAGAATGTTTTACTATGAGTTAGGAGTCACATTATGTAACATTCGTATATGTTAGGAGCACAACCGAATCAAAAACAAAGAGCCAACATAAGGAAAAATTAACAGAAAAATTAAAAAATGTTGACTGGTCACCTGATACTCAATCTAAAAAAAATACTCCACAACAGACGAAATTACGAGATTTCGGATCAGCCAGGTTGTCACATTCTTCTCAAAGAATTTCAGACAATTCAATATTTATTCATAGGTTAGGAACAATATAAATAAATGTAACTGAAATAAAGACCCAAAATTTCAAATGCATAACAACTTTATTACAACAAAACCAGGCTCTGAATATGTACTTATTCGTTGGATAAATACATATACAGAAAAAACAACAACAACAGTGATAATAAAATCGTGAAAAATTAATGAATAAAGGAATGAAATTAGGAATAAAAATAATAATTTATCCAAGGTCACTACGAGTTAAGTCCCGAGTATTGAAAATTTTATCTAGTCGCGGCTTTAGAACAGTTATCTTGCTACAAATTTAAAAATTTCGGTAAATAATTAATTTTTTTGATTATCCTCTTTTGAAAATTGACAATCGTGGCCAGATCTGACATATTCCTTTAAATTTTTTGTTATATTACCCCACATAAATCGTTTCATTAGTTTTTCAAGGTTTTATACGTATCAAAGTGTCCACCAACAAGGCGATCATCATGATGGTACTCTATCATCACTCTCCTTAAATTTACTTGGATAATAATCTTATACAGATTTATAGCAGATCGAGTTCGTTTCATTAGAACTTTATTGTTCAAAATATAACCAGCACAAACCTCCTCTTTCTAATTTTTCAATAATTTCAGCCAACTCAGGACCCAGGATCTAAAGGATCTTTAACTAAGGCAATCTCCATATAATAACTATCCTTAAATTATTATTAAAGGTGACTAAACCAATAGAACTATCTAAGATGGTAAATTCAAAGTGATCATAGACCCTGGTTAACATATCGACCACTAAATTATCTCCGGAGAGAACATGTTTAATCTTAAGATTACACTGGTACAAAGTTTCGACTAGTGGTCCATATTTCAGAAGACGTTTTGAATTTGCTAGAATCCAAATCAGAGCCTTCTTATCAGTTAAGGCATCGAATTCATTAATTAAATAATGTCTAAACCTCGAAATAGTCTTTACCAAGCTTATGAATTCTATTTAATAAATACTCCTATGCTTGTCGGTTTCTTACAGTTCGTTACTGTAGAAACAAACAGGTTGTAACTCCCTGTTGTAATTCTCCTGTGAGACACACCCCACGATTCCTTTTCCACTTCCGTCAACGTTAATAATGAATCTTTTGTTCAAATCTGGGGTTTTTAAATCTACGTTCTCTATCAAAATGTCCTTCAACTTATCAAGGATATTCTGATGTTTTTGAGTCCAGACAAATTTCGTATTAACAGACTTCAAAAAACGCAATGAACCCATAATCTGTAATTCTGGAATAACTAAACACCAAATTCTCATTATACCCCTTCCATTCCTAGGTGGAATTTATAATTTGCAGAAACTCTTGCTGGATCTATTTCCATCTGGTCTCCATTATATAATAACGAATTAATTTTACGATAGAACATCAAACATTTATCTGGAGACAAAGTTATGTTATATTGGCGAAATCTCTCTAATACGTTTTCGATTTTTCTTTTATTCTCTTCTAAGAATCTTGACGAGATTCGAACGTCATCAATGTACACTTTTACGCCTTCAGATACTAAACCACCCAATACTTTCTTCATAACTCTAGCTAGAATATTGCTTCCTGTCTTAATTTCAACCGGTACCCAAATATATTGATAACAACCTTTAGGAGTCACTATACATTACGAGTCACCACTATTGTTTTGATTCTAAAGTATGTTTTTCTCTTATATGGATGAAAACTTTATAATCACCCTGTAAATGTACTTAAAGACCTAACAGGATATGTTGTAGTTAATTTATGTAGAGTTTAATAAGGTCGATATAGTAGTTTTCCGTTGAAATAACTTTAGTAGTAACAGTTAATGCAAATATACGCGGAAATCAATAAATATGGAAGAAAATATTTTGTTGTCCGTGTATTCTAACTACAGACGTAACACTCCAATGGAATGACTCTCATATCTTTGTTATTAAACTGCTGCTTTCACAGGGTACACCGCTACTACTTTTTATTGCTCCTGATAACAGTGGCAAAATGAAAAATACCCTTCAACTTTGAAACGATAGTATTGTTTGATTGTTGACAGGCCGTCTGTATGACTGCAAAGGCCCATTGGAAAGTTGTCCTACCAATAGGAAAAATAGATTTAGCTTGTAAATTAATTATCAAAGGAGAGGGCTTGTTATTGATTCATGTTTATTTTATTTATTTATTTTCATACAGAGATCAAGAAAGCAATGAAAATTATACATAAAAACATTGCTCAATGTGAGACACAAATTACCCAACTGCAGGAAGAGCTTGAAGTGGAGACGTTGAGGTTAGAACCATTGCGACCTTATCTATATTGCAATGACAGATATCAAACTGAAAAGCAGGTAATACTATAAATTAAATTTTAAATGTAAGTTTAGCTTACACGTTGCTATGTGGATAGCATACAGGGCAGTAATTTGTAGGAGATTGTAGGAGGGCTACTACTCCCCAGGGAAGCTCCCCACCATTCAAGGGGGCCCATTTTAAGACAAAATTTTCTTACCCCTATGAGAACACTTATCTCACTAAGCTTTTCCATCTTCTTTTCTTCCTTTTTAACATATAAGAGAAGGAGTTTCGTTCTAGTACACTGAATTTTAAAATAGGGATATTTGTCTGTCCCGACTAAATTTACGCGGACTCGGACAGTCGGATCCAAAATCGGAACTGTTCCTTTCTTAAGAGATGTATGGCAGGCTTAATAAGGCTGCAAAGTATTCTGAAGAATGGCCTTGAGCGAGTAAAGGATGTTGATAATACAGGGTGTCCCAAAATTCCCCTGACATAAGATAACTTATTATCAGAGTTACAACAAATTGTAAGAGGAAAACCCATCTCCAAATATGTTTTCAATCTAAAGTGAAGGAAATTTTAAATCGAACGAGTCGTTTGGGCTGTACACTCTTTATGTGTCCAAAGAAATAAAAATGCAACGTTGAAATTTACCTGGCCCCACAGCGTATGTGAATGAAGTTACTGTCTTTTACGCTAACATGTCGATAGGCAGCCCCATTTCAAACAGGAAATTCATCCACTTATGTTGTGTTTCCAGGTAAATGGCCACGTTGCATTTTCATTTAACATTGGGCGCATAAAGAGTGTACAGCCCAAACGACTCATCCGATTTAAAAATCTCCACTTTAGATTGAAAACATCATATTTGGAAATTGCTTTTCCTCTTACGTTTTGTTGTAACTTTGATAATAAAAGAGTTACCCTGACACGGGACTTTTGAAACATCCTGTATAAAAGAAGGAAATAGAACAAATCAACCAGTAACTAAAAACCCAGTTCCCAGGGTCCCAATTTTCGATAAGTTATACGGAATTGTTTGCCTTTTCAATTAAGGATATTTCCGGTGGGAGCTCATGTGGTTTGCATTCCACGTTAATCGGTAGGTTCCGTCTCATTTAGCCTCAGTGTTGAAAAGGACGTTAAACTCAAAATAACTCAATTAAGGCTCATTCATCATCTTCAAAATACCAATGGAAACATTAATCCAAGAAATTAGCAATCAAATTTCTATAGAATAAAAAAGTAATGTAGTGCCAAGGGCGCCCATGTTGTGGTTTCCGAGGGGGGGGGCAAATATAAGCGAGGTTTCAAATATAGTTTCAAATTTTCCTATAACTAATGCAAAAAATCTATTGGGCTTTCAATATTCCCAAGTACGATTTCCTCTTAGGGGGGCAAGCGCCCCACCTTGCCCCCCTGATGGGCGCCCTTGTGTAGTGCTAGCTATAAACACAAGAAATATGTTACTGGGAGAAAAAGAAACAGTTCTCACAAGGGCTTATTCCTATTTGATGAATTAAATTACTGAAAATGATTGCTTGCACTGTTTTCAGCACAAAAAGAAACAGAAAAAAAAGGATGTTTAGTGACAGCCCTATACGAATCTACGCTGTGCCGGTAGAGTTTTACGTTCCATGCTATGCCGGTTAGGCTAAAGGAGACGATGATGATGAGAAATGAATGAAATGGTGGAACGAAGAAAATGGGAGGAAAAGGGAGAAAACCGAGGAAACCCGTGCACCCGGTTTTTGTCCACCACGATGTTCACTTGGCGCGCTGGGATCAAAGAGACCGTATACAGGTTTGGAGATAAATGAGGGCAAAGTGCGAAGATAGAACGTAGAAAATGTTTAGCAATGCCATGTTAATTTTGAAACGAGTAGAGGGATTAAGGCCAAATGAGGAAAGCATGTAGTATTAACAGTGTTTTAAATGCCAATTGTATGTAACTATGTGTGAGAAGAGTCACCAGTGTTACAACATGCATGTTTTGTTGGAGGGAGTTAATTAATATATCAGAACTCTGAATGGTACAGGTGTCTTTGTGCAAGGTACCACGTCAGTATTCATCCAGTGGAAATACTTATCATTCCGTTACACGTTGCAAACATTCTTCTTGATGTTCTAATATTCGATTCCCTTTCTACCCCTCAGGCATATAACGTGCTCATGGATCGTACTACAGGATCTCTAGTTCTTCTTTGACGTCACCTTTATGACAGTATTGATACATTGCCATAGCGTAGAACGCCTCCTGTTACAGAGGTCTCAAACTGTATTGACCACTATTGATTTTAAGAGACGATGTGCGTCAAGAGCCATATCACATGACCCCTTTCTTGTATATCCTCCTTGCGCTAAGTCCAATATGGTGGCTTTTCAAATGTCCTCCATGATTGACATTAGGGCTACCCCTATTCAGTGGAGCTCTACGTTCATTCCTCATATCCAACGCTTGACCTCAATCCCTCTACTCGATTCAAAATTAACATGGCATTTCTAGGCATTTTCTATGTTCTATCTGGCACTTTGGCCTCACTTATCTCCCAACCTGTATACGGTTTGACACTAACCACTCTCTTTTTCTCTGTTTCTTTTGGTGCTGAATCGAGTGCTAGCAATCATTTTCAACAATTGAATTCACCAAATCGGAAATATTCCTAAAAGTTTATTGAAAACAAGAATGAAATGTAATAAATACGAATGAAGTCAAGTTAAATGTGAAAATGAAATGAAACATTAACCATTTCCCACTAAGCTGTTCTCAATTAATAAACAAAAAGAAAGACAACAATTATACTTTTATAGCGCACCTAGCTTAATAGCTAGCCATATATGAAGACTTTTCCCTCAATATAAAATTATTTAGATGATTATTTTATGAGGCATTAATATGTTTGACTTTACGACTTCAAATTTTTAATATACGAGTATAATAGTAATAAATTATATTTTCCTTTTAAGCACTATATTATTTTAATTATTATTGTCTATTTTTAGCACTTCTATTATTTTTTGCCTTAGAGTCTTTCATATCTTCTTTTAAAAAGTTTTTAATTTTTACTTTTTAGTGCGTTCTCGGAGTCGGTTCTTTTAATTTTAAAAAGTTTTCTCTCCTTTTAGTGAGTTTTTGAAGTCGGTTATTTATTCTTCTAAGTTTTTATACTTCCAAACTGTTATGCATAAGTGTTGGAAGTCTTGTAGAACGGGTTTGTCCGTCCCTCTGTCGACATGTATTAGAGCAAAATCAGTAACATGTCAAGTTGAAATCTTCCCGGCGGGAGCTCATGTGGTTCGGATTCCACGTTAATCAGTAGGTCCACGTCTCATATAGCCTCGATGCTGAAAGGGACGCTAAACTGAAATTCAACTCAACTCAACTCAAGTTGAAATCTGACAACTGACTTGTCAGTCAGTGTCCAGAGCCGTTAAAGTGAGGTTGAATTAACCGTGTCTGTTGCTCATCGTGGACTCTGAGTGTCAGTTTGCATGGAGTTAAAGGATAATCATCATTCACATCCGAACTTCACGTCCAAAATTGTAACTGGAGATGAAAGTTGGGTCTATAGGTATGACGCTGAGATGAAAATTCAGATTTCTCAATAGGAAACTAGTGAATCTTCTTGTCCTAAAGAGACACGTCAGCAAAAATCGAATTTCAAAGTCATGCTCATTGCCTCTTTCGATAATGAGGGCATAGTGCGATCATAATTTGTTCCAAGGAAAACAACTGTAAACGCATAATTTTACAAGGGTATACTGCAACGTTCGCGAAAGGATGTACGAAGAAAGAGAGCAGCAAATGGGCTAATAATGCTTCCTTCTTCATCACGAGAACGCGCCGTGCCACACATCGCTTTTGATTTGCAAATTTTTTGGCCCGAAAAAGTGTTCCTATCTGCCCACATCCGCCTTACTCACCAGATTTACCACCATGCGACTTCTGTCTCTTCCCAAAAATTAAAACTGTTCTTGAATGAAAAGGTTTTGACATCATTCCTGGAATTAGGAGGACCACAACAGAACTGAACGCCTTTTAAAATGAACCTTACATAAATGTTTCGAGTCATGTATTCAAGGTTGGGATAATTGTATTGCTAGCCAAGGACAGCACTTTGAAAGAGATTAAATCAAATTCCATCTAAACTTATTTATTGGTTTCTGACATTTTTTGCTCACAGCTCGTATATATATATGGAGATGCTGTTTCTTACAATCAATTCAGCGTCCCAAGGATAGATACCATCTCCTTCATTAACTCTCTATTCAAATCGGAAGTGGTTCAAATTAGTCATTTCCTGCTCCAACCTTTATTAACATAGAACGTAAACGTTAACGAGATAGCTACAAGCAGTTCCCAAAGTAATCGCTTAGGGTCCTACATACATACATACTGTGAAGTCAACGACAGAAATTCTTTTCGTTTGGTAAAATTTATTTTGGGAATAACGGTGGAACGTACATACTTTTCTCCTAGTTTCAAGCCTGGAACTTACAGAAAATTATATTCCTTTTACTTTACTGAAAACTGTACTCAAATTGTCCTTCTGTTCTGAAGTTATTTACGAAAGTAATTTCAGCAAACAGAAAGAACTTTTGTCTCTTGACTGTACATACATACAGATCAAACTGAGAATGTCCTTGCTTTTGAAGTCGGTTAAAATATTTAAAATACAGCAATTTAATAAAGTGAACGATAGCTCATAAAATTGTATGCGACGAAAGAATTCCCAAAAAATGTTAGAAGATGTCCAAAATCCAAATATGATGGATTTCCTACGCATTTTGCTGCAGAATGTAAGTTTAGATATGATCTGAAGTTGTGTTATGGGTACCTTAATTATACTACAGATGGAAGTTTTTCAGAGAATACATAAATATATGAAATAGATAAACTGGGAATTAAATGCAACTTACATTGAAATATCACTAAGTGTGCAAACTTAGTCCATCAGGTGTCAAGTTTCCAGTCCACCAGTATGTTTCATTATTTTTCTGAATAGTTATAAACCATAACTGATCATTCCCGTGTTCTTAGAGCAAATCTCTATTGTTTGTGAGTACAAATACTTTTAAATACCATAAACAGGAATTTTCGTTATGTCATTATACCTGTATAACATGATGGCGAATAGCTGATTCTTATGATCATACTAGGATCGGCTCTACAATGTAGCCAGAAAATCACGTGTCTTCCCAATAAACACGAAGAATAACGTTTGTAAATCACGAAGAGATGACTCACTGGTAGAGTATTCACCTCTGGTGCATGGGCCCTTGGTTCGATCCCAGCTTGGGCCAAGTGAACTATTTGATGGACAAACACCGTATGCGTGCATTTTCTCGGGATTCTCCCGTTTCCTCCCACTTTCTTTAATCCACAATTTCAATCATTTCTCATCATCACTGACTCCTTTAGCCTAACCGTAGGACGTAAAACTGAAACATTTCATTTCATTTTTTAAAAACACGAACAATTACGGATATTTCATTTTGTATACAAATTAAGGAAAACCAAGCGAAAATTTTAGTTCTTTTAATATGGAGAATGCAACCCGTGATTGACTTTCATACGACATAATATGGCAACAGAGAAAGTCACAATGTTTAATGTTTCCTTTGTTTCCGTGTTCTGCTTGGTTCTTTCTAGTAAATCAGCCGAGCCCTTTGAATGCCTGGATTTAGTAATTACGCATTTTTTTTATGATTTAAGAAACTTTATTTTCCTACCTTTTTGAGACACCAAGGAGGGAAGGAGATAGTGTGTGTGCTCTGCCACTTGCCACATGGAAGGAAGTGAGGCATTCGAAGAAGGAATTCGTTTTGATTCTCGCGGGAGAAAGAAGGACTTTTATTGTTTCAAGGGTGAGAGTTTCGCAGTAGGTTTTCGGGGAAGAATTGTATTTACGACACTCATAAACTATTGTGAAGGGAAAATTGTTTTCTTAGTACTTCAGGATTTCAAAATTTATTAAAACCTGATGTATATGTATTATTATTATTATTATTATTATTATTATTATTATTATTATTATTATTATTATTATTATTATTATTATTATTATTATTAATAATAATAATAATAATAATAATAATAATATTTAGAATGTATTATTAAGTAAATATTCAAATTCGCCGTTGTTCCGTGTGGTATATTGTCTATGAAATTCCGATTGTCTTTCGTTATTTTTATCTAATCATGTTCTTTGTTATATATATTCTTATAACATTTTGTTTACTTAATTCATGTTCATTATATTTTACTTTGTTATACATTATATAACAATGAAATCTTTTAATACCTGTTAAATTATATGATTTACAAAATGGCAAAGCTTAAGAAATAACATGAAAATTAATTCTATCACAGAAAGAGTTTTTGAGTACAGGTGAAAGTCTTTTAGTTATGTATTACATCACAGTTTTCAATTTAATAGATGCTTCAATGGAGGTAATGTTGATAAGTTTGCTGATTTATGGCTTAGGCTGTGGTCACTACTATAAATAAATTTAAATTCCAATTGAAATTATTATTATTTTGCAAATACTTAAAGAACAAATTAATATTTTTGAAGTACATTTTAAGCTGATTTAATATGTAAGTGTTATACCTGTGATTGAAATAAATAACTGTAAAATACCAATAAATAGAAAATTGGAAAATATCGAAAAATAAAGTTTCCAACTTAGCAAGGAAATAGGCTACATACAAAGCATGAATTTCTATTGTTTGTATTGAGGGTCAGAAATATGGATTTGGGTCAGTTGCCATGTATGTTAGGTTTACGATGGAGAACACTCATAGTAGACTTGCGAATTTTCATGCCATGCATATTTTGAAGTTATATATATACTAGTGCTGATTAACAAGGACAGACTTATTATTGTATCATCGTTTCTTTGTTGCCGAATGCCGGCAGGTTTCATGGTTAAAAGAGTTGTTGTTTCATGTATACTCTCACTAGGGCAACATTGTCGTACCGGTAGGTTGGGAGTAATCCGCTTTGTTTTAGACACTGTTTCCAATTCGCCTCACAATGTGCTGTGCATATGCAAACAATGGAGATTACAGAGAAGAACAGTATGGAGCAATAAATTTTTGTTTTCGCTTGAACCATACAGCTTCTGAATCATACGGAAAGCTCATATAAAACTTACGGTGAAAGTGCATTACCTCGAGCAACAGTGTAGTGTTTCGGTGGTTCGTTCTTCTTTGAATTCTTTGAACCACCGAAACAATGCTGCCACCTAGTGAGAGTATACATGAAACACAACTCTCTCAACTATCAAACGTGTCGGCGTTCGGCAACAAAGGAAACTGCGGTACAATAATCAGTGTTTTTGTTGATGAGCCCTCGTATATATATATATATATATATATATATATATATATATATGGTTAACAAACGCGTCTTCGACATTTGATCACGAGAGTCAACTCCCAGTAGAAGCGCGTGCGATTCAAATTCTACTTAAAACATTAGGTGTAGGCCTACGTCTTGGTGCTGAAAATGAATGGTTGAATGAATACCTCATTTGTTCCTGAAACGATCGAAATCGAATACTTGAATTTCAGTGCATCATGAAAGTACTACCATGTCCCTATTTTACAATATTATACGAGAAATTGTTGAAGTATAAGCTCACCGTACCGTACTTGACGATATACATTTATGATGTGTTTCTTTCATAACAGTTGTAAACGGTGGTGATTGATTAGTAAAGGGTGAATTTTGGTAGTCTGTGTTAGTTATCGGTTATGTTAGCTTGGATGTCGGAAGTCGTGACAAGAACATCACGAATGTAATTTTTCTTTACTTTTTATATGAATAAAAGAGATATCATAAATCCATAACTAATTTAAGTACCCAACTTAAATTAGGTTGAAGAGGTTGTGAGTACCAGACAGGTATCTGTAATGAGAACAGTTCGACACAACTTTTAGTGCTAAAGTTTTCGTGCGGTTCAAGTGCTTAGGACAGGGTGTGTGTGTGTCCGAGTACAGAAAAGTACGTGAAGATGACTGAGCCTAAAGAAAAGTTGAGAAAGTTTTTGGAAATGGAATTTTGGAATTTCCATTCCTAAAATTTTTAGAAATGGAAATGGCATGTGATGTATTTTGAACAGTTTGACATGACGTCGATCATTGATGGTTCAACAAAGTGTCCCGCAGAAATTGAAGGAACAAGTTCCGAGGATGACAAGAAAAAAGTGCTTGAATGGAAACGAGACAATGCAAGGGCGTCTGCATTAATCGCCATTACACTTAGTCTTACAATGTCAAATTTAGTACTTAACTAATCAACTACAAAGGGCGTTTTGGACAAGTTACTTATTGTGTACTAACTAAGTAGTATACAAAGGTTGAACATGTTAATGACAGAGTTTTTTAATCTAAAAAGGGAACCAGACACAGATGTTGTCATGTATGTTGCAAAAGCAGACCGGTAGAGTTGTTGCATGGGCGTATTCTAGCTACCATAGAGCCAGAGTACAAGGAGTTTACCAACGTTTGGGAGACACTAGACGATGAGAAGAAAACACCAAGTTGTCTTCTGGAAAAACTCTGTACCATTCAGAAAAGAATGCAGGCAGAAGCTGGTGAAGGAAACGGTGCGTTTCTAGTGCAAAAGACAAAATCAAAATTTAAACAATCGGTAACAAAACCAAGTGCAACAGTGGGCAGTGGAAAGAAGAAAGAAGACAGTCGTGAGTGTTACTACTGACAGTCTAGTAAACATTTAAAATACCAGTGTGTTAAGTGAAAAGGGCATATATCGGACAGGAGGGGGGGCAGCAATTATTACGAAAAATTGTTACTTTCTGGTAAATTTTCAGTATTTTGTTAAAACTAAGGATACGTCAGGATAGGTTAGGTTAGGTTCAGAATTGAAATATCGCACCCGATACAGGATCCCTCCATACCTGAAAACGGTCAAACTTCAATTTGTGTATTCGTACACCCTTACGTATTATTCCGCGAAGAGCAAATAGTCTAACACATATTTCCCATCCCCCGATTGCACACACTGATTTTCGATATCATTTCGATCACACATTGCTACCAGTTCCGCGCCACTAAGATCGCAATGTTTCGAGCCAACAATCATGGCGGAAACGAGAGTAGCCAATCAGACGTGCCAGGTCAGACGATGCTCAGTTGTTTTTTTGGCTTCACTGAGTTCATAGGATGAAGATACGTATGGGCAGATCCTCTATTTTATAACATCCTTGATATCAATAGATGTATTTTTGCCAACCAAAGGTTCGATATTTCTTGAACAAATCCCATATATATAGAGAGAGAAACCGAAAGTGACAATCGATTTCTACCACTTTCGATTTTAGTTAAGGATGGAGATGAAATATATTCTTGGGACTCTTAATCAGTTGCAGGAAACCGGTTGTAGCTACCTATTACCGTTTTCATTCTATAGTGATCAACATTAAGCTCCGAAAAAGTTGATTTCTATCTTTTCCAGTTTGTAAATGAAATGAAATTAGACCTTTAAGTTTTACTTCCCACAGATATACCGGCCAGTCTAAAGGAGACGGTGATAATGAGGAATGAAATGGTGGAATACAGAAAATGGGAGCAAACGGGAGAAATCGAGAAAACCCACGAATACGGTGTTTGTACACCACAAAGCTCAATAGGCACGAGTTGGGATCGAACCAGGGATCACATGCACCAGAGGTGAACGCTCCACCACCTTGCCACCGCGGCTCCCAATCCCAATTTGAGTAGAGTGTTAAGAAAGGAAATGGAATACTGGATATATATTCTTGCGATAATGAATTTATTCCAAAAAGTGCTTCTCGATGTTCCTTATGGCGTTTGCTCTCATACCTGTTAACAGATAGACAGTACAGACGGACATAGTAGTTTACAGGACTTCGATTGCTTATGCTTCGATTTAGCAGAGTTTGGAATTCTAAAAATTAATATTTTTTTTACTGTGCTCGAAGTTGATATCGAACGAACCATTCTATATTTCTTTCTGATACATTTACAGCTTGATATACGATGGAAGATATATAAGCTGGAATCGCAAATCGCAACTTGCCGAGTGCAACTGAAAGAGAAGCAACGGGTTTTGGACGCAGTGCAAAATGAAATGAGTTTATTCCCTCCACTCCATCAAATTTTAATGGTAAGTATAAATTATATTGTCATTCTGCGAAGAATACTTAATATTGGGTCGTAAATTGAGAACCGAACCCTTGACTATAGGTTCTTCGTCTATATAAATCTTAAGTTGATTTCTGACAGAATATTGCGAGACATAGAGACAAACATGGATTGAAGAGAATAGGAAACTGATAATTGACTGATAAAGTGGTTTTAATTTCATTACTCGTTCTTATAATGAGTATAAAGGCTGTGCTTGAGATACGAAGCAGGGAATCTGAATCTGTTATATAGGATAATATGAAAAGACACTTACATTATGATCCTTGTGGTAGCTGTAGTAAACCTCGAAGACTCCGCCTCCTCTGTAGCTTATGTTAACTCCTAAGGTGAATGGCAAGTCTGAACTGAAGTATAGACTTGAAGTGCTGTCAAGTGAACGTTGGTGATCTTTTTATATAAAACTGCGGAACGCAATCCGCATACCTTTCAGATTTCCTTGTCTGGGAGTTCCACGTGTATGTTTGATAGAATAAAATAAGTTTTGGGCCTATTTCAATAAAGAGGACTAGATCTTGAAAACAATCCTGACTTACTTCATTCAATTCAGACAGTTAATATTTTGTACTCGTGCCAGCCTAGAACTGTTTACATACATTTTTACAAGAATTTAAATATTTACAATAATTTCGTGATTTTTTTTTTTAATTTGGTATACTACAATATATTGTCCAGAATGAACGTGTTTCTTAAAAATCGCTCATTTCACAGTAGCAAAACCACGAAAAGCGTTTCTTTCTTTCCTAGTTAAGAGTCTTCATCCCGGCGAAATTAAAATACCGCTAATTTTACAGTAATTATGTGATATCTTCAAATAGATAAAAAAAAATAATTGAAATATGGAACAAGAGCGCCCTAGACAATATTATTTTGCGTGAGGTACCGTTATCACAAGTCACCTAGCGGCTTTCCGTTTTCAGCTGTTTAGAAACGCGAAAATAAATGCCGATTTTCAAAATGGCTCGAAATCGAAAGCAGATAAGTGAGTCGTGATAACGGTTTCTCATGTAAAATAATATTGTCTAGGGCGCTCTTGTTCCACATTTCGATTATCTTTTATCTATTCGAAGATATCACATAATTACTGTAAAATTAGCGGTATTTTAATTTCGCCGGGATGAAGACTCTTTAGAAACTTCCTTAAGTTTAAAAGGAAAGTGGGCTAAAAAAAAAAAAAACTTCAGTTCCTTTGAGTTTCTTTATAATGTCAGTAACTACAACATCTCGTCTTAGACATGCTCTTCCAAGTTTAAAAAAAAATAGCCACATGTTAAAAAAATGTCTTTTTACGTGTAACCATGTGTAGAATTATACAAAGTATTAGTTAACTATACATACAAACTGTAAGAAGTGATTCCTCTAATCAAAATAAGAATGTTCATATGGGCTAGGAGAGGGGGGGAATGCATACTTTCAGAGGTAGGGCTATCCAAAAATTGTCGAAAAGCTAAATTTCAATATGCACTATTTTGAATGCGAGAAATCATGAAACTGCGGTCCTTATCAGCGTAAAAGTTAGTGCCGTGACGTGGAAAGCCAGCGCCCGGGATGAGAGTATACGACCAGTATCTCTCTGTTCTATCTCACTTGGAGTATCTCTCTTCCAACCAAGAAACACTCAAGTAAAGAATTCTCGTAAGTGCAAAAGACACTACATCTACAATAAAGGGAAAATTTAAATAAAAGAAAGATGTGTGTGTTGTTGATGAGAAATTTGTCTCAAAAGGTATGTTCGCGAAGTGCCCCCCCCCCTCGGGATTTGTGTAAAATTGATTCTAATGCAAAGTTCTCCGCGTTCCAATGTGTTTTGTACTAATTTTAGCGGCTTATACCGGTAATTTGCATACTTATGGACCTTCATATATCCGGAATTTAATCATACACTACTAAAACGCTGGGATACAAAATTGCTTTTAGTAGCTTCTTTAGATATAAATGGATATGAAGTTGGGCATATGCAAAACAAACTGAATCATGTACTGCTTCTGTGACACATGTTACCCAGTTCGGCCGCCATCTTGGATTCGCCATATTAGATCTAACTTTCGTTTTTTCAAACGGGAAAAGATGCAAATGATACATCCAATTCATATATATACAATTTTCTCCGATAATTCACTGGTGTAGTAAATTTGACCGTATCTTGTACTCTCCAGCCACATCGCGAAAGATCTTGCAGAGTAATATTAGTTACGCTTATGTTCTTGATGTTGTCAAATCAAAAATTTCTAACTGGAAAAATACTGTAGGTATAAACAGACCTTTTTTTTACAACATTGGTGTCATAATATTATTATATTTCTGAGAATGTTTGTTATTACTTCGATGTTACACTACAACAAGGAAGTATTGTATTACGGTCAAAATGCCTAATGTAAATCCAGATACGACCATATTTGGGTGAAGACCTACCATTTCCGTATTGACGTCTGTGTGTCTGTATGTATGTACGTTCAGAGAATATTTCGTAAACGAGAAATGACAGAACAGATTACATATCCACACGGGCCCCTGCACAACTTTCTATTTGATTCAATATTCATGAAGTACCTTAAATTTAACAT
Source organism: Thermobia domestica (assembly GCF_964235325.1). Lineage (NCBI taxonomy): Eukaryota > Metazoa > Arthropoda > Insecta > Zygentoma > Lepismatidae > Thermobia > Thermobia domestica. Next base: position 41,271,082 of record NC_137471.1, read on the forward strand.
GCAATAACTTGCAAACGGAACGAGCTACGGCAAAACTCCAATGCATCTACAAGAAAATTGTACATGACTTTAATATATCGTTTGTACCTATTCCCATTTGAAAAACCGAAAGTTGAATCCAATATGGCAGATCCAAAATAGCGGAAGGGTGAGTAACATGTGTCAGAGAAGCAGTACTTGATTCAATTTGTTTTGCTGCCTATGCCCACATTCATGTCCAGTTACATCTAAAAGAACTAAAAGCAATTTTGTCTTCAAGCATTATGGTAGTATAAGATTGCATGAAGGATCATAAATATTAAATAACCGGTATGGGCTGCTAAAATTAGTACAATATACATTAGGCAAGGGAGAACTTCGCATTTGAATCAGTTTTACACGAATCCCGAGGGGATACTTCGCAAATGTATCTTGTCAGAAAATCTATTTAGTAGTATGAACATCTTCGAAAGGAGTAATAGTTATATGAAACGGTCAGACGCGAAGGGAAAGTGATCACATTGGTCATACCGGATAAAGAGTTTATCTTAAAAATGTTTTACAAATCATGAATAGATCTTACGATTTTATCTTTCAATCTATGAAACGACGCCTACATACGAAAATTTTTGCAATACATAAAGTTACATGTGAACATGGTTACAAACAGTGTCCGTAGTTGGAGGACTACTTTGCTTACTAATTTGTTATTGGTTCGATTACTTATCGGAAATATTGAATAAAAACGCAAAATTATAGTCTACTCGAAGTTATACACAAGATCAATTTATGGGAAGGGTTGTTTTTAGGGTCATTATATATATATATATATATATATATATATATATATATATATATATATATATATATATATATATATATAGAACGTTTAAAAAGCATTTGTGATGAAAACCAGTTGACATAAAAATATGCGGTTTGTACTTTATGGACGTAGGCTTTCTTCTTCAGAAGTTAGTATGTTAATTCTATATTTCTAAGTAGCTTATGCACATTATCATCAATCGTGAATTTGTAACACCATGCAATTCTAGATGAATGAAGTAGACATCTCAAGGATTTAGAATATGTAAGGTGAAAAATACTGTAGCCAGATTAGATTTTGTTATTTAATCTCAAAAATAGCATAAATTCTAATAGTTTAGTACCTTTTCATTCAAGGGCGCTAACATAGATCTCCACTTTAATGGGCAACAAATTCACAACGCAGGACCAAATGAATTGATACAGGAGCCAGCCGATGAAGAAGCCGAGGTTGAGCCAATGGAGGTTCCACCCCAACCAGAACCACAACCGCTACCACCACAGCCTCCTACACCTCCACCTGATCAATCAAGTAAGAGAACAACATAAACTTCTTTAATGTAAATAACTTATGCCAACAATAAATATATTAATCAATCACCATTCATGTAATACTCTCACAAGGGACCATTAAAATTTGGTGAATTCAATTGCTGAAAATGATTGCTAGGAATGAATTCAAAACCAAAGGAAACAGAGAAAAAGAGGCTGTTTAGTGGCAGCCTGTATACAGGGTGGGGGATAAATGAGGACAAAGTGCGACGATAGAACGTAGAAAATGCCATGTTAATTTTGAAACGAGTAGAGGGATTGAGGTCAAATGTTGGTTATGAGGAATGCATGTAGAGCTCCGCTGAATAGTCGTAATGTGAACAGTGTTTTAACTGTCAATTGTATGTAACTGGTTGTGGGAAGGGTCACCAGTGTTACAACTGGCATGTTTTGTTGGAGGATCATTAATATATCAACCCTGAATGGGACAGGTGTCTTTGTGTAAGGTACCACGCCAACAATCATTCAATGGAACTACTACTTATTGCGTTACATTTTTCTTGATGTTCCAGGAATCGATTCTATCTCTTTCTACCCCTCGTGCATACAACGTGCTCATGGACCTACTACAGGATCTCTAATTCTCATTCACGTCACCTTTACAACAGTATTGATACGCTGGCATAGCGTGGAACTCCTCCTGTTACAGAGGTCTCAAATTGTATTGGCCACTATTGATTTCAATAGACGGTGTGCGTAAAGAGCCATATGTCACATTACCCCTTTCCCGTATACGTATTCTTCTTGCGCTAAGTCCAACATGCCGGCTTTTCAGATGTCCCCCATGATTCACATTAAGCCTATTCAGTGGAGCTGTACGTGCGTTCCTCATATTTGACTTCAATCCATCTACTCGTTTTAAAATTAACATGGCATTTCTAGATATTTTCTACGTTCTATCTTTGCATTTTGCCCTCCCACCCTGTATACAGTGTGCCACTAAACACCCTCTTTTTCTCTGTTTCTTTTGGTGCTGAATGCAGTGCTAGCAATCATTTTCAGCAATTGAATTCATCAAATCGGAATGGTCCCTTGTCAGTAAAGTGATAATCATAATACAACATTCCCATTTTACTATATTAAGTGTGCATAGAGCTGAATAAAGTTAAATCATTTTATGCATTTTTTTTTTTTTTTTTTTTTTTTTGTATTTGAGTAAGGATATGTGTTTTTACTTGTTTTTATTTTTTTACAAGTACAGGGTGACACATGGAAGATGGACGGTTTTTAATGAGATAATACTCAGCCAATTTGAAAATTAATGCATGTTTATTTACACAAAATCAAAGCTCATTATTTGCCATTTTAGTTATTTGTGAAAGATAATTTCGTCAAGGTGATGTCCATCATTTCGAATGCAGGACTCAAGTCTCTTCTCAAAATCCTTCATCACACGGACTAACATCTCTGCAGGGATGGCAGCAATTTCTTGAATGATTGCATTCTTCAACTCGTCGAAAGTTCGTGGTTTGTGGTTATAGACACAGCTCTTAAGGTACCCCCACAGAAAAACGTCACACACTGATAAGTCGGGAGACCTGGGAGGCCAAGGAACATTGCCAAAACGCGAGATAAGCTGTCCAGGAAACATGCGTCTAAGAACTGCCATTGAAGTGTTCGCGGTGTGTGATGTTGCCCCATCCTGCTGAAACCAAACACGTTTTAAGGGGATTCGTCGTCTTCTTAGTTATGGTTTCAAAAACGTTTCAAGCATACGAATGTAGCGAGCCGAATTAACAGTAACTGTGGCCCCCTTCTCTTCGAAGAAATAAGGTCCAATAATGCCAACAGAGTCAAGAGCACACCAGACTGTTACTTTTTTAGAGTGTAGAGGACGCTGGTGGATAAGGTGTGGATGCTCTGGAACCCAGTAATGTAGGTTTTGCTTATTCAGGGTCCCGTTTAAATGGAAGTGAGCTCATCGCTCATCAATAAAATTGCATTTTCATTCGATCCCAAAATCATTTGCATTCTATAAGAAAAGTCTTCGCGTACAGCAAAATCAGTTGCCTTAAGTTGTTGGACAATGAGCATTTTGTAGGGATGGAATTTTAATTCTTTATGCAAAATTCGTCTAACTGATTCACGATTGATTCCTAGCTCACTAGCATGACCTCTAGCTGACCGTCCTGGGCTTTCTGACTACCGCTTCCCTTACCCTTTCAACATTTTCTGGTTTCGTTACACTGCGTCTCGGGACAGGATGCTTCTTATCCAGTATGTTTCCAGTCGATCTGAAGTTTTTCACCCATCTAAGGATTGCGTTCCGGCTCGGAACAGCTCCATGTCAACCGACATTAAACCGTGCACAAAACAATCGCTGCGTAGGTGTAATAGACTCACCACTTCTCACGAAACTGTCATAGACAAACAATCGACGTTACAAGTCCCATTGCTCCATAGTGACTGAGCAGTGACTGAGTAAATGAAATGGCGTCTTGTGTAGAGCAGAACTATCCCCACTACGACCACCTCCCACCACCGCACTCTCAGTACTACGCAGTTCAAAACCGTCCGTCTCCCGTGTGTCACTACATTATTGTGAGAAAATATTTTTTTTTTTTGTGTTCATAAGTTATTGCATATGTTTAATTGTGCTCTAATGATGTATGATTTCGTTTTCGTTCAGAAGACATTCACCTTTTTTGTGTTTTCTGTTTTGATATCATTAATACTAAAAATCTGAAATTATTCCAGTATGCATAAAATTGCTACTTTAATTACTACATTATTATGTTCAGTATTAAAATAAAAGGACATAATCAACTAACTGTTGTCAGGTTGATTAAACATCACTTTGCTAAAATTTTAAATATAGGGACCTACTTAAATTTACAAGCTATTTTGCAAAGCGATTTTTCCATCGACAATGATAATAATTTGTTTTTTTTTTTATTCATCTATCTATATATATAAAAGAGAACGCACAAATCCTTTGTTCCCTCATCACGCTAATACGGCTGAACCAATTTCTTTCATTTTTGGGGGGTTATTAGGATTTGGACCCTAGATGGTTTTTATCATATCACTTTAATTTTTAATTACCAGTGTCTTGAGATAATTGACCATTCAAGTGTCCATAACGTACAAATCCTTTGTTAGTTCATCATAGGTAAAAATAAACGTATTTATATGCAACCCGCATGACCGTGTCACTCGGCGGGTTAACATAAATGACAGGCGATATAATGTTAACATTTACTGCAATCTACTATGGTTTTTATCATATCACTTGAAAGCGAAAAAGTAAAAATTATCTAAGTAACAAAGTTTATTGCGTTCCGGGGTGACCGCAGCGAAGCGGGGCGGGTTAACATAAATGACAGGCGATATAATGTTAACATTTACTGCAATCTTCTATGGTTTTTATCATATCACTTGAAAGCGAAAAAGTAAAAATTATCTAAGTAACAACGTTTATTGCGTTCCGGGGTGACCGCAGCGAAGCGGGGTGAACGCTGCTAGTGGCGAATAAAAAATATTTTTTGTTTTCTATTTGTCCTAGAATTATATTAGTAATTTATTATTGTATTGAACAAATTCTCCGTTCTATTATATTGTTTAGAGAGTTTTGATAAAATTTTCTAGTGTTTCAGAGTATTCTGAAATAGAGATGCGTTGTAGGCCGCTGATTGGCTAGGATCGAACCCTGTCATGGAAGCTGTGCTAGTTGTTGCTAATTTTGTTCTTTGAAACATCTTCAAGAGAGACGTCGTGATAGAGGCCAAACACAGAAAATGTTCCTTTTTTGCATCAAAAGATCCAATATTTTTCAATCAAAAATTTTCTTGTAGGCCTTATCACAGATCACTTACCCTAACGGCAAGATCGGTAACTACGTGGACAAATTAGCGTATCAAGTTCGTCGCGCTTGCAGCGTCATCTGCTCTCGCTGATAAGAAAATGTAACTACTCGCCAGCACTGTAACCACCCACCTAAAGATTTACCAAAATTAGCAGTATTTCCATAGGCATAAATTAGTTACCAACATTAGCCGTGTATCCATACAGCACCTCGACGTACTTTATAAATAATACTTGCCACGAAATTCAAAATGCAAAACGATGTCTAGTAGTCCTAATTTTGAATCTTTTTATTTTCATCCCATTATTTCAATAGAAAATGATATTTAAAAGATTTGAAACGTGGTTATTATGTACACTTATGTCCAAAATTATTGTCGCATGTCTATAAATATGTTGTTGTAGGAATATAATTTGATAACGAATTCGCCCGGCATTTCTTATAATGTTAGTATGTGTATAATCGGCAAAGACATGTATGTGGCAAATTTCATGTCAAAAGAGCACTAAATAAGAAGAATAAAACGAAAATAAAACTTTCTTATCCATTTAGCAACACTTCGTTTTACTCATTCTAATTTTCACATTTATAATTCTTTTCCTATAAAATTCACCACAAATATATATATTTCCCGATAGTATCAGTATTAAAAGTACCCTGCAAAATCATTATCAAATTATATTCTTACAAAAAGACAGTTATTGATATGCGACAATCATTTTGGACATAAGAGTAGGGCTACAATATACTATAACTTTATGTATTTAGAAATTGCAGACATCCTTGCTTTCACTACGTGCTTTAAGCGCGAATTCAATAAAATTCAAAAGAAAAGATGTTAAGACTTGTCTGTCAATCGTAACAGTCCTCCTGTCTTACAATGCCGGTGAGCTAATCATAAGATTCCAGTTGCTCCCTCATTGGCTCTGCGCTGTCTTGTACACTGAATTCGGGTTAATCTGAACAGTATACCGATACAGTAAGCCAAAGACCGGAATACGACCTTTTGTCCAGTTCACATTTTCATTGTCCGAATTTTATTGATTTCGTACCTGTAAAACGTACTGAAAGAAAAAATAAACCCTTTTCCACCAATTTCTTAAGGGCCTGCCTTACGAAAAATAACACAAAATTTACAATTTTTCTTTTGCTTGTTTTTCATAAGTGAAAAGACATAATAAAATGCAACTTACCACAATCATAGATAATGTTGTACTACAACAGAAAATATGAACCTGAAGAATTTTCAGTGTTGTCATCCATAGAAATTACAGTGTTGCCAGAATAACAATTTCCCTAAAATCTAAGTTAAGGCAGCGACTAGAGGAACGAACTCAACTGCATTTGATTACGTATCATGTTGTTTTGATTTCCTGTGAACTACTTTTTAAATA